>NW_020664464.1:18376996-18378822 GCF_002925995.2 Terrapene triunguis | reverse complement strand
CGCCGGGGGGAGGGCGGCGAGCCCGGCCGTGGCCCCGCTCTTCCCGGCGGCCAGAGCGCCGCGCCGCCCCCCTCCAGGTGCCGCCCCAAGCACAAGCTTGGTGGGCTGGTGCCTGGAGCCGGCCCTGCTGCCCTGGCTAGAAGGGTAGTTATGGAGAAACATTGCTCCCAGCTTCTCCCAGCTCAGAGAGTGAGGTTTGAACATATATCTTGAACTTGGTAGGAAACTTGGTGCATCGGAAACCAACAGTTAAAGGACACTTTTTGTGTTCTGCTGCCTAACATCATCCAGCTGTGATTTCAGACTAAGGGCTGCAAACTTTAAATGAACAAATCTCCAGTTCACTTCAGTGGGAGTTTGGCAATGGAGTTCTGCTCCATAAAGAATCACGGAATGTGGGTTGATATTAATAAGTTGAAACTTTTCTGTATGGCATATATATAAATAAAATTTGTATTTCTGTGCTCAAGTAGGCTCGTTGTGTGTGTGACTTATCATAATAGGAGAAATAAAAACAAAAACAAGTGAAATTATAGTCATGTCCTTACAAGAGTGACAATTCAGGCTCAGGTTCTCAACTCTTCTGCTATCATAGAACATCATTACATCACTGGTGGTGCTACAAATGTGCAAATTATCATGACTAATATCATAAGTCAAATTGAAAATCTGTCCAGTGATATGGCACAACTCCTCAGGTTAGCTCCTCAGGTTTCATACCTCAACAGCAAGAAAAATGTAGCTCTGATTCTGAACTCAGATTTTGTGGATGACTTCTGTCTCAGTGGTAGGTTGAACATGGCTGAGACAGAGATCGGCCACAGAACGTGGGTTCAGGTTGGAATATTTATTAGTTAGTGCATATCACATGGTTAGAACATATAGCGGGAGATCCCATTGAAGCCAGTATAAGTTTTACCATTTACTTCAGTGGGGCCAGGATTTCACCTTAAAAACACTACACACACACATAGACATAGACATTTTATATATAATGTCTATTATACTAATAGTATATTAAACTATTAATATGATTTTTGAGGCTGACTGAAGGATTTAGCTACATGAGTTCCATTAATTTCACGGGGAGTTAAGTAGCAAAATCCCCAATGCATCTTTGAACATTTCAGCCAAAGTATTGGTTCTTGCCTTTGTTGAAGTACTGCTAGCTATGCACTGTAGAGAGATGGGCTGCATGACTATTGAACAGTAGAACCTCAGTGTTACGAACACCAGAGTTACAAACTGACCAGTCAACCACACACCTCATTTGGAACCAGGGCCGGCTCTAGCTTTTTTGCCGCCCCAAGCACGGCAGGCAGGCTGCCCTTGGCGGCATGCCTGCGGGAGGTTCGCCAGTCCCACGGCTCCGGCATACCCGCCGAATTGCCGCCAAAACCGCAGGACAAGCGGACCTCCTGCAGGAATACCGCCGAAGGCTGCCTGACTGCCGCCCTCTCAGGGACCGGCAGGGTGCCCCCCGCGGCTTGCCGCCCCAGGCACGCGCTCGGAGCACTGGTGCCTGGAGCCGCCCCTGTTTGGAACCCTGCAGCAGGCAGCAGCAGAGAGCCCCCCCCAAAAGAAAGCGAAAGTACGTACTGTGTTAAATGTAAACTACTAAAAAAAAAACAACTGTGTGTGTGGGGGGGGGAGGGGGGTAGGCAGCGTTTTTCTTCTGTATAATAAAGTTTCAAAGCTGCATTAAGTCAATATTTAGTTGTAAACTTTTGAAAGAACAACGGTAACGTTTTGTTCAGAGCATAGGCGCTGACTTACTCAGCTCCACCCCAGGCCCTGGCTTCACCCCCCTCCCCCTCCCTCCCCCC
>NW_020664464.1:18258127-18301996 GCF_002925995.2 Terrapene triunguis | reverse complement strand
AGTAGCTTTTTCAACCTTCTGAAATAAAAAGTTGTCTGCAATGCAGTCCAAGAATTTGTTGGATAGTCTGTGCCCCGCTGTGTTATTTTCCCAACATATATCCGGATAGTTGAAGTCCCCCATCACCACCAAATCTTGGGCTTTGGATGATTTTGTTAGTTGTTTAAATAAAGCCTCATCCACCTCTTCCACCTGGTTAGGTGGCCTGTAGTAGACTCCTAGCATGACATCACCCTTGTTTTTTTACCCCTTTTAGCCTAACCCAGAGACTCTCAACACTTTCAAAGGGGACACTTTCAAAGGGGACAGGCTCCATTCTCATAAGTTCTTGAGTATTTTTCTCTCTGGTGGCCCTCTTTACTCTAAAATAGGGCAAGACTGAGAGACTTTAAAGTGAGAGTTAGGTACATGGGGTGTAACATGTTGAGACAAAGGCAGATTCTACATTCGGAAATATTTCTGCCAAACATGGACCTCTCCTGTATGAAAGCAGAACATTTCATGTGCCTGCTGATATATTTTACGCTACATTCAAGATTCCAATTAATCATAACAGAAAAGCTATGTGTGATCACTATCTAGAAGCTTCATCACAAATTGTGAGAAAGAGAACAATTGATTCTTTTACAACTTCCTCTGTGGGGAGAAAAAAATGGTGTTTGTAAAAAAGCTGTTTGATACAAAAAAAAACCCCTAGATATGAGAAAAATAGTCATTTTTAATTTGATGGAAGCAGGAATATCTGCAGTTTGCCTCTCAATGCTCTGGATAAGAGACATTCACCCATAAATACAAAATCTACTCTCCAACTGTAAAAATTCCAGAAAGTTTGTTTAAGCTGATTTTATTGCAAATTCTGTTGTGTAAAATAATATTTTTTTTATTTTCAGAATTTTTCAACTTAAAGGTCCAAAAAGCTACACAATAAGGAAGTATTTGTTTCTTTGGGCATATTCTGAATCATGTTGGCACTATATAATTCATTGCTTGGTTGATTCTGGGCAGGAAGAGGTATTTACAAAATGTAATATATCAATCTCCATGGGAAAAAAAATACAGCCTTATTTATGGTCCAAAAATAATTGTATCCCTAAGTGAATCCCTCTGTCATTCTGCTCCTAGCTCTTGTGACTGTTAATTTAGAAAATTAGTTTTATTTTGCTCTGTGATAGACAGTTGCTTTGTTAAAGTGTCTCAGTGTCAGTTTTTAGAAAGTCAGTTGCCCACTGACAATACGAAATGGAATCTAGATGAAAGAGCACAATCTGAAACCTAATAACACCTCTGGTTCAGTGGGTGGCACTCTATGCTTCCTTCTTTCTCAGTCATCCTGACATTTCTCAGGCTTGCTCTGCCTCATGAGGCTCAGCCTACTTGCTAGGAAGCGTGATGTACTATCATGAAAATATCAGCATTCACTAAATGGATAATATCAGGTATTTCTAAAAATCTATTCTGAGAATTCACATTCACACACTTCCTTCACTCTATCAGTAAGTTATTTATGATTACTTCAGTTGTGCTCCCATGGCATATTTTATGAGGATTAGTCCCAATGATTGCTCCATTATATTCTTCTTACCTAAATTCCACCTACAGTACCAACTAGATAAAGTAGCCTTCATTTCCTATCCTAACTCATCGCACAGTATTGTTGCCTGCCTTTAAACAGCTTCTCAGTTCCACCTCAAAAGTGGCTCCCTTGCTACTTCTACATCTTTAGAAAAGGTGTGGATGGCATACTCCACACCACCATTCTCTTAGCCTTGTTGTTGTGCAGGAGAAATGGGAACCTGGCCCCATCACAATCTGCTCCGACAAGTGCCACCTGCATTGTTTAGCAGTAGCAGTGTTATTTTCTTTTTATCTTTCTTTTGTTTCTTAGTTTCTAGGCTTGCTATTACGTGAACTGGATTTCCATCTTCCAAAAAATGCTACTGCAATATTGCAAATCCGTCCAGTGTCCTAACTGCAAACCAAACAAACCAGGTAAGTATCAGTTGTGGAGTTCGAAATCTTGCTTTAATTACCATCAATCCAAGCACCATAAGAAATACAAGCCTGACAGTTTTCTATATGTGGATCAATACTCTCTCTTTTCTGTCTTTCAGCAGATTTCCAGTTTTATATGGCATGACAGCATTTCCCCGTTCCAAAATGACTCTACATATTAGGTAACAACCTGAAACTTGGTCATGTGTTTCCAGAAAGTCTAAGCATGTAATGCATGTATTTCATTTCCTGAAATCAGTGTCAGTGCCCTTAGACAATTTACTATGTTTTCACTTCTATCCCCAACATCCGAATACCTGTAGTTTTAGAGTTTTCCCTACAAAATATTTTAAAATAACGACTCTATTATTCTCATTAGATCACTACTGTCCTCACATGGATCTCTTTAGGGAAAAACTTCTCCCCTGCCCACTAAAATAGTTCAGATTCCTCCTAAGTTCTCTCTGCTATAGCTAGTGCAGACATGTTCTCTTCTCCTCCCCCCGCCCCCCCCAAAAAAAACCCAAACTTGTATTACATTTTAGTAGACTGATCATACAAAAGCATCAGTCTAGGAAGATCCTAAGCACATATTAAAATACTAGAGCATCATAGTGATAGGAGAGCCAATATAACAGATTAGTTTTAAATGGTGGTAAAATGTAAAGCGGGGACAGGGAAGAAGATGGGAATGAACGTGATAGAGAATGGGCTGATAACCAAGATAAAAGACTCAGTTCAAAACTATCTGTTGTGTGCCCAGGTTGGGTATGAGATTAAGTGTAATCAATATTTTTATTTAATTTAAATGTATAAAAACACTATGTGCCTATCTGAATGCTCCAACACCTCTGACAAAATACTTAAAAATATTGTACAGCAAAAAAGCAGTAGCAGCACATCCCTGGCATATGATTATACTATATGACAGGCAGCAGAAGATATAAACCAAATTCCCAACTTCCCCACTATGTCACCCCTAACAATACAGCTTCTTCTGTCACACTCCTAAACAGATGGGCCTTGAAGCATGCTCTGAAGGTCAACAGATTCAGGCTGATTAGGACCAAGGAGGGAACTCCTTCCAAAGGAAAGGGATGCACACAGAGAAGGCCCTGTTAGCAGCCCTCTCTCATTTGGACCAAGTGGTTCCAGCTCCAGTACCTCGGATCTCAGCTGTGACAAGATGGCATGAGGTAAGAGGTGGTCTCTCATGTAGGAAGTTCTGAATGGTTGGTCTGCACACAAACTTGCACCACATCGGGAAAGATGTAAACTGAAATTGAAAGTTATTTTGGTGCAAGACTGTGTGTGTGAACACCATTATTTCAGAATAAAAGCTGCTAAAGGTGATTTAGGTAAAGTTGGTTTGTTACCAACCCTAGTTACCATCAATTTAGCTACTTCATTCCAAAATAAGAATGTCCACACAGACTTGCACCAAAATAACTAAACTTGTTTTAATTAACACTTTTGTTATTTTGGTGCGTGTTTGCACATAGATCAGCCACAAGTCAACACTGGATGCAAGAGATACATTTCCAACTTTTAAATAACACTTTCTAGTTTATCTTTCCACTTCCTCATGGGTGATCTGCTGTCCATATAAAACTTGTTCCTGACTGAGAGAAATCTAACTTCTTTTTATTTCTTAACCAAAGCCACAGAAGGTGATTATTTGATAAGTCTTCTATTTTTTTTCCTCCTCCAGCCTTCCACTACATTTCTCAGGGAAGGTGGTGCACAAAACTCTACTGTATATTATTGTCTTCCTGTTCTCTTTGGATTGTCCCTTTTATAGCTTCTGGTTCAGCACTTCATTATAACTCTTGGTTTTTTCATTTAGCGAAGAGTGGAAAGTATATTCTTGAACATGTTTGCTAAATCCCATTTGCAACTCCATCCAACAGTGTTTGTACCCCCGTCTGCTTTTCCTAAAACATTCACGTAACCAGTTTATGGTCACAAATATGTTTGGAGGGAGATTTTATGAGTGGGAAATGGGTATTTGCAACAAAATTGCTGACCCAGCCATCATATATATAGATGCCTTCTAACACCCTCACTCCCAAATTGTCACAAAGCCAATATTTATATATAATAATTTTATATATGTTAAAATATTGTATACAACATATAAAATAGCCACTACATACATAGTGGCAGGAAGAGAGTAGGAAAGTGAGAAAGGCAGTGATTTTCAAACAACTGAGTAAATTACAGCTATTCGGCATTAGCTGTTCTCTCCATGTACAAATGGATATTAGAAGTGAGCCAGAAAATAACAGTGGAAGTTACTTATATAGAATTTGGTTGCAGTGACATTCTGCTTACTGGAGCTGGTTGAAGATCAGAACAAACTATCGAGTGTTATTGGTATGTGATGAAACCTTTATTCAACAAACGGTATTTTGCCTGCCTTTGAACTGGACATATACCAGAAAAATGGCAAATAAAATATTTATTAAGAAAAGTAAAAATTGGTAAATGTTTTAATCAAATACGAATGAACCAGCTCTATGGCTTTTAGTGAAATGGGGTCAAAGTTCCCAGGTAGTTAATCACATCACTTAACTTTCCCTTCTCTGGAGTGAAACAGTTTCTATTGTGCTAATATTTAATCCTTTGGAACGCATCAGTTACCACCTGCCAGATAAATGATAAATACCATATTCCAAGGGGATTTTCCCCTCCCACTCCTACATGAGCAGTTATCACTATAACATGTGGAAGTGGCTAAGGAGGAATTTTCTGCTCCTGAACTTTCCCTCAGTACATATATTCCAGAGAAAGAAAGGGAATGTGCACTGTAAGAATTATGTATGAATCAGAGATTCAACTTGTTTATAAACGACTCTTCCCTACCAGTAAAGGTGGCACTCCAAAAATTCATTACTGAGCAGAGGAACTGGTATTGGAGGGGCTTTGGAGACCTCTCCTTCAGTACCTGTCACATTGCACTTAAGCCAGAAAAATTGGGAGAGTGTCTGTTGCTGTTTATTTTCTAAATAATTAGCAATAAACATGGAAACACTGCATTAAAAGAAACTGTTATAAATGGCTAGATCTGCCTGAATTAATTCCTGCATTCTGCAATAAAGCTCCAAAGGCAGAGCAGTTTTTCTTCCCCTATTCTGTGCCTCTGGTCTGTTTCCTTTGGAGTCCCGCTGGCCTTTTGCTTATTGTCTGGATAGAGATGTGCTGCACTTAATCTTGACCAGCATTTGATATCTCCCCAGCTTCCAACATCCACAGGCTGCACAGTCCCATTTGCATTACACATGAAAAGAATAGACAACAAATTTTCTTACATTAAAATTGTGAGAAACTTTCAAAATATTTGTCAGCCTTGACCTAAAATCCACAGTGTTATTTCATCTAGTTCCAGAGGCAGTTCCCATCTGAATAAGAGTAATTTTTAATTAAAACAAACCCCACTTTACAATTCTCAGAATGATGTAATGTTCTCTTCTTACTCTGGAAATTACATAAAATGCAGCAGCACATGTGATGTGGAAAAAAGATTAAATGAAAATACATATTTAGGTCGATCAGAAGCGATGATATTTTCATGAATGACACGCCTGAGAAAACAATTGATTTAGCTCTACATACACTGAGACTCTTAGCCTGAGCCCTAGAAGCATGGAACAGAATTTAAAGTTAATTCCAAGACAGGTACCCTGTCTTGTCCCTTTTTCATCACTGCATCATTATCAAGGGTGTGGATAACTGGATTAAACGAACAGCCAAGGGAATCTCTGGATGGCTTAAAGCAAGCTATGCTGGCTGTCCCACCTGCTTCTGCCCTACACACTGGTGTAAATGGTGTTTTGGGTGCATGACCAGAATATGCTTGCCCCAGTGTTCCTGACCTACTGGAACATCCTCTAGGGGAGGCTGTTACTGTCAGTGCAAATTCAGACAGCTTCAGACTGCTCTTACTTGTGTCAGGGGCTGCACCAGCTCCTAGATCAAGAAGATAGAAGAGTGTGAGAAACCTATGTATGCTGCTCCCTCTTCCCCAAGTGCACCAAATTCAGTTCCAGTGCAGCTGAGGATCTGGCCATCAACTATTTAACACAGAAGTTCTCAAACTGTGGCTCGGGACCCCAAAGTAGGTCGGGACCCCATTTTAATGGGGTCACCAGGGCCAGCATTAGACTTCCTAGGACCCGGAGCCGAAACTGAAGCCTGAGCTCCACCCCTGGCTCAGGCTCCACTCCTCCACCCCACCCCACTGGGGTCATGTAGTAACTTTGTTGTCAGAAGAGGTTCATGGTGCAATAAAGTTTAAGAGCCCCTTATTTAACATCTCTAACTATACCTTGCACTTACATTTTTTATGTTCAGAATGATGCTTTACAAATATTTTCCAGTTCATCTTCACAAGAGAGGAAATTGTTATTACCCACATTCTGCAGGTGAGAAAACTGAGGCAGAGAAGTTTATGGCCTGATCATGCAAGGTATTGAGTGCTCTCAACTCCCTTTGATTTTAATGGGAAATGTTGGTGCTCAACGCTTCCTAAGGCTGGACCACAGTGTCTTGGCAAGGCTCGGTGTACAAAATCAGTGTCACAGCTGAGATTAGAAAGCAGAACTTGCTGATGCCCTGTCCCATTCCTCAATCACAACTGTCTCTGCAAGAAAAATAAGGTAGAAGGTAGACGCCACAGCTATACAGTATTGGAGATGTAAGAATGTATTTAAGAGAAAGATTGTCATTTCACTTCTCCATGCCTCTGTTTCTTCATCTATAAAATGGGGGTAATGATACTGACTTTCTTTGTAAAGCACTTTGAGATCTAAAGCTGAGAAGTGCTATATAATAGCTAAGTTTTATTCATAGTAGTGATATTATACATTTTCAATATGTCAATACCATAAAAGTGATTGCATAATTAATAAGGTCATGCAAATACTTAGCACCAAGGGTGATGCTTACTACAGTGAGTAGCCCCACTGTAGTCAATGGAACTACTTGCTTGCAAACACTTATGACCAAGCATAGATCAGGACCCTAAATGTGAAAGTATGTTTTCAGAATGTCTGAGTTTAGTTGCTTCTAACTACAGCAAAGCATTTGCTCAACTAATGACAATTTATTTAAAAGTGCTTTGTTTTCTATTTCCTACCGATCAAATTAATGATGGATATAATTGATTTTGGCTGGGATTTTCAAAGCCACCTAAGGGAGTCAGTGGCCCAAGTCTCACTGAAAGTGAGTGAGTTGAGTGCCTAACTCTCTTAGGTCTCTTTGAAATCCCCACCCATAGAAATTATTTTGAGTTTTTTAAATCCCGATATTTTACTGTTTTTACAATGGTAAGGACAACCAGAAAAAAATACAGTCAACACTTACCACAAAATTAAAGTAATTTTTTTAAAAATTAAATATCCAATAAGGAACAACAGGAATAATACAAAGCACACCTAGGGTGGCAGTTCCAAAAGTGCCCAAATGAAATAGGAGCACTGAAAATGAATGGATGCCAGCATGGACCCAAACCTCATTCCAGAAAAGCACATCCTTCAATCCCATTGAAATCCCATTAAAGTTAAGCATGTGCGTAAATGCTTTGCTGAGTAGGGATGGTCTATTGAATTGAGGCCCAGGTGGGCTATTTTATGGAGCCTAAACATTGTAGTTATAGCAGTGTCTGTCCCAGGATATTAGAGAGACAAGGTATGTGAGGTAATATCTTTTATTGGACCAACTTCTGTTGGTGAGAGAGACAAGGTTTCGAACCACACAGAGCTCTTCTTCAGGTCTGGGAAAGGAACTCCCAGCATCACAACCAAATGCTGATTGTGGTGTCCAGGAAGTTGATGCTAGTGTGGGAGTGTTCCAGAGAGAGTTCAATGGAAGGGTGGTGGCTGTTGAAGCTGTGGTGGAAATCTATGAGGGAGTTTAGGTCGTCTCCAGAGGAGGAAAATATAATCAATATTTCTCACATATATCATTGGAGCATAGTCATTCAAAATGCTGGGTACCCTTAACTCTGTAGGACAGTGTACTACACAATACAGAATGCACCTCAGCCCTAACAGATCTGAACCACTGTCTATAGCCAGATTTTCATGCTAAACCCTGAAATCCTGATTTAAATTCTGTACAGATCTTTGTGGGACTCTCATACATCACACAATCATTGCAATACATGTTGCAGGCAACTTTCTGTTGTTACAAGTAATATCTAAGATTGCTATAACTGAAAGAGATTAGAGAAAAATATTTTTTTTCAAATAGACAGTAGCAGATATCTGATTCCTATAGAGAGAGTTTAAAAAGTACTTTGAGATCTTTCAGGATAAAAGCTTCTACATAAATGTATATTATTAATGATCATCATCATCATGCATGACATGGATTGTCACTGATTTGTGAGAATCAAGAGAACCAGGAAGCTATAGGGATGAGTAAATACAGAACTTGATCCTGCCAGGTGCACAATTCCCTCAACGTCCATTGTCCTCAGTACTAGTTGAAGGCACACAGTATGTCATCAACTGGCAGAATTGTGCCCCAAGTTTCTAATGCCCATGACAGGGGTTCAGGAAGGGCAGCTTGCCAGGAAGCCATATGTGCCAGCTTATAAAAGTTAAATATAGGGGGCATAAATCACACCCAAGTCCCTCACCCAAGGGAAACATTGCTAAGAATGTAGGGGGCGGAGGGGTCTTATCTAAAGAAAGAGCATAGTAGCCATTCATCAACTTAAAGAGTTTCATTGTGTGCTTTTACCCTATACTATACAGATTTCATGGGGGAGACCCGCGTTTCTCAAATTGGGGGGCCTGACCCAAAAGGGAGTTGTGGGGGGGAGAGTTGCAAGGTTATTTTAGGGGGGTCTCAGTATTGCCACCCTTACTTCTCCACTGCCTTCAGAGTTAAGTAGCTGGAGAATGGCAACTGTTGGCCGGGCACCCGGCTCTGGAGACGGCACCGTGCCATCAGCAGCACAGAAGTAAGGGTGGCAATACCATACCATGCCACCCTTACTGCTTTGCTGCTGCCTTCAGAGCTGGGCGGCCAGAGAGTAGTGGCTGCTGACTGAGGGCCCAACTCTGCAGGCAGCAGTGCAGAAGTGGCAACACTATACTATGCCATCCTTACTTCTGTGCTGCTGATGGCGGCGGCTCTGTCTTCCGCCACTCTCCAGCTGCCCAGCTCTGAAGTCAGTGCCGCTGCCAGCAGCAGCGCAGAAGTAAGGGTAGCCAGGGCCGGCTCCAGGCACCAGCAAACCAAGCACGCGCTTGGGGCGGCACATTTTCAGGGGCGGCATTGCAGCCAGCCTTTTTTTTTTTTTTTTTTCGCACGCTTGGGGCTGCAAAAGCCTGGAGCGGGCCCTGGCAGCAGCAGTGCGTCCTGCACAGGGGGCGCCCTGGGGCCGCTGCGGTTCATGTCGGGGAGCAGCGCCCGCACCTTATCGCTGGGCAGGCTCAGAGCGTGGGACCCTCGAGCTGGGGGCCGCCCCGCGGGGCACAGGGAGCCGCCTGCAGGTGCTGCAGGGCAGCTGCCCCCTAGCGCCGCAGCCAGGGCTGGGCGAAGTGGCCCGAGCCACCCAGGGACTGTGGCAGGGCGGCCAGGAGCAGCAGCAGCAGCGGGACCATAATGGGGACCGGTGCCCAGGGCACTGCTGTGCGGGGCCTGCGTCCCGCTCTCCGGGGCTACACTTCCTCTGGGGCTGCCCTGCCCCTGCTCCTCAGCCCCCTGCCGGGGCAGTCCCCCAGCTCTGCCCTCCTGGGTCCCGGCTGGTCCTGGAGGCGGGAGCCCTGGCTGGAGGGACCCTGAGCTGAGGCGCGGCCCAGGAGCCCCACTACTTACCCCAACCCTGCCAGCGCCGGACCAGCTGGAGGCGAGGGGGGAGCGGGCGGAGTCAGCACTGGTGGGGGGAAGCCCAGGGCTGGGGCAGTAGGGAGTGCGGAGGGGGGAGAGCCCAGGGTTGGGGCAGCAGGGGGTGCGGGTGGGGTGGGTGGGAGAGCCCAGCGCTGGGGCAGCAGGAGGGTCCGGGGGGAGCCCAGGGCTGGGGTGGGGGGCAGCCAAAAAATTTTTGCTTGGGGCGGCAAAAAAACTAGAGCCGGCCCTGAGGGTAGCAGTACCACAACCCCTTTACAATAACCTTGCAACCCTCCCCGCCCCACACAACTCCTTTTTGGGTCAGGACCCCTACAACACCATGAAATTTCAGACTTAAATAGCTGAAATCATGAAATTTATGATTTTTAAATCCTATGACCGTGAAATTGACCAAAATGGACCGTGAGTTTAGTAGGGCCCTAGCAATAGTAAATCACAACTGGGGAAATTTATTCCTATCTAATCTCAGTGCTCAATGTATTTATAGAAATGACATACAGAGAAAGAAAATCTGGGTGTTTGCCATTGATTCTTAGAGATTTTGATAAGAGAAATAGCAAACTTACCTTTCAGTTTTGGTAGTTAATCTCATTGATTAAATGAGACTCACTAATGTGAGTAATGCAAGCAGGATTTAGCCCTCAGTATATATGTGTGCTTGCTTAGTAGTGGAGATTTGCAAGAGTGTGATTTTCACCAAATTTAGAAGGCAAAGCTCTGGGAAGTGGGCTGTAGATGAGACATAAGGCCTGATTATGATCTCAGACCAGTGTAAAAACAGTCCTCTAAGTCAACGGAGTTAAACCAGGGAAAGTGAGATCATGTCACACCCATTCGATCTATTGAAGTAAGATCTTGATTCAGCCCAAGGTTTCTCAATCACCAGTGAAGCACAGGGCACAGAACCCTGGTGGTGGAAAGTCTGCTTGAGGAACAGTTCCAGCAGCACAATGCACCTGCAGGTTCCCACTCTTCTAGGAGGCCCACATCCAGCCAGCATAGACTCAAAGATGAGTACCATTGATTGGGCTTGGGCAGGTGCAGGTCAGCCAGAGGATGCACTCATTCAGCACATTCTCTTGGACAACCTCCAACGTGCAAGGCTCACGTGGGTCCTTCCTGGTGGAACCTCCAGGGAGAGATCTAGTTCTCTCTGGTGGGAAGTACAATTTGACACACACCCAAACCTCACCCTTATTGGAGTAGGAGATAAGTGGAGCCCTTAGGACCTGATTCTCTTATACCATTCATAAACCAGTGTGACCCCCCATTGACTTTACTGGAGTTATTTCTGATTAAAGCAGTGAACGTGACAGGAGAATCAGACCCACTGATTTTAATTTTGCACAGATCTGACGATATCAAGAGAGCAACCCAGTGCAGGGGGCTGGAAATGATGACTTCTCGAGGTCCCTTCCAGGCCTACATTTCGATACTTCTATGATTCTGCTGCTATCGCTGGTCATTTGGGCAGTCAGCTGATCTTTCAAGATGATCTAATGTTATTACAAAAGTTTCTGATCATATATAAAAGAAGTAAATGTAAACTTATTATCTATTTACCATGATCATTGCAAATATACTGGACCTGATTCTGATCTCACTTGCACCAGTTTTGTACATATGTAGCTTCACTGGGCCACAACTGGTCTCAGTTACCTTATGTAAATCCAGAGTAATTCCATTGAACTCCATAGGTCTATTACAAATTTACATGGGCTAACTGAGAGCACATCTAGACCATCTGCTTCACTGAAATAGCACCTGATTTGTAGCAGTGTGAGATTAGAATCATGTATGTGTTGAAACTGCATGTATACATACTGTATGCAACTACATATCCAGTATATAGTTATAGTGGAGTATAATATGAGGCTAGAGTGCCTGAATGTGGGGTGTAGTATGAAAAATGAAGCTTTATTTTCATGCTCACACCTGAAATGTAAATGCATAACAGCTGTTTAGGTATCTATCTCACATTCATCACGGTGTAAAATATGTAACACATCATAATGGACTCTATGGAAAGCCTGTATTATACAAGTGATTGTAGAGAGCTCTCCATTAATAAATGTAATTTAATTTAAAACAGAGGCCCTGGATCTTCCCTTCATAATAATTTTCCTGTCAGTGGGGCCCAAATCTCACATTGAGGAATCACTGTGAAGAGCTTGGTGGGAGAAACGTGCCCTCTGGCAGTTGGATGTACTACATCCAGAAATCTTTTAAATCCTAAGAGCTTTCAAAGTGTGGGAGCCCTGAGGGCAACAGGATGTAAAACCTTAGTCTGTTTATTATTATTTTTGGTTCATACTAGACCTGGCATTTCATTTCCCCACTTCAGTCCAACTGAAGACAGTATCAGTGTATTTGTTTTGAATAACTGTTCTTTTACAGTAGTCCATTTTGGGTTCTGTACTGAACTGAATAGAGAGTGTTGGAATATTGAAATGTGATCTGGTAGCTAGAGTAAGGTGTAAGGATTTCTGTTCTTCTCTAGTTTCTTTTCTGACTCACTGTGCCACCCTATGGGAGTCACTGAACGTCTCTGAGTCAGTGTACCCATCTGTACAAGGCATGAGGGAGTAGTTCATGAACAGGATAAAGTGTGCTATAGAAATGCAATTTTTAAATCTTTATGCAACTTTGTGGTGTTAACTTCCACACTCTTTTTGCTTTTTCAATGTTTTCCCTTCTTTTTGCCTCCCAAGGGAATGAAATGTTGAGGTTATTCTTCCAGAGCTGGATAAGATCACGTGTTTAATGTGCTGCTGAGAGCAAATTACACAGGATTCTCCAATGACCTGAACAGCATGTTCACATATGACAAAGGCTGGTACAGAAGAGTTGAGGTTCCAGTGCTCTAAAAAGAAGCAAAGAAAGCTGGTGTTTAGAGATGAAGCTCTGGGTTCAGGGTCTTTGGCAGGAACACTCAACACACCTAATGAAGCAAACTAACCAGACCAAAAGTTACCAAAATCAGGTTTCACAGTGATGGACACAATGTAAGACCCTTAAGAGAAGAGAAGACAAACCTTGCATTAAAAAACCTGTTTGCTGAAAAGTGAGGATTCTTTTTTAATAAGAGACACAGCACTGAGCTTCATCCAAAGCTCACTGAAGACAATTGGAGTCTTTCCACTGACTTCAATGGGCTTTGGATCTGGCACACTATCTGCAGGGAGGAAATACAGAGTAACTTCTTTCCACGCAATTGTGATCCCAGCAATCCAAAAAGCCTATCCCTGGTATTAGATTACCAGATGCTCAGGTTTTTACTAATCCGTTAGCTATTACAGCTGCATTCCATGGTTTTTATAAGAAGTGCTACAGCTGTGAATCCATAAAGTGACTCCTGAAGCGATGACTGACTTTGGAGATTACCAGTCCCATCTCCTTCAGAACAGGATGGAACTTCCCCAGAGGCCTCATATCACTGGAGGAAATCCAGGATAACTTCATACTGTTTAATCCTAGCAAGGCTTTGGGAGAGGGGAGAAGAGCAAACAGCTCTCCCGCTGAATTCTGTGAATTCTTACCCCTCAGGTGTTCCCTGTTCTCCAGAAGGTTTCAGCAACTTGCTGCCAATAGTTTAACAAGAGGCTTGGACAAAAATGTTCTACCTTAGGCTGTGATAAACCGTATGTCCTAGTGGTGCAACATGTGCTTGGCCAGAGAGGTGGGAGAGACAGGGGAATATTATACACACACGCGCACACAGACACGTGCACGCAAACAAAAACACTTTCTCATGCTATAAACAAAGAAGGAAGCACCAGCACTTACCAAACAAAGTTATACTAAGGAAATAGTTATACTTTGTCCTTAAAAGCAAACCCAGGTAGGTTTGTGGGTGAGGTAATGTCTTTTATTGGACCAACTTCTGTTGGTGAGAGAGACAGACTTTTGAACAGAAGTTGGTCCAGTAAAAGATATTACCTCACCCAACTTGTCTCTCTAATATCCTGCTACCAACACTGCTATATTCAATATACTGCAACAACACTGCTTATTCAATATATTGGTAGTGTAGTGGAGAGTTACATTTCAATAGGAAGGAAATTAATATCCTTTAGAAAATTCCTGCCATATGATTCAATTCAGTGTATCCCAAAGGCAACAAATTTGATCACTTTGTTAGTGTTTTTATGAGCCCCAGAAATAAAATTCATCCCAGGTAAGGATGAGTTAACAGTAACTAAGGGGATGACTCCATCACAGGCAAGACAATCACCTCAACTATTCCTTCATTTTGGTAGTGGAATTTTAACAAGGGACTTCTGGGAGTCCCCTCCAGCTCTTGCTGGATGGTATTTGAGAAACTGAATCCAATTGTACTTTCTCTGTTTATATGAATGATGATCTCTTCTCCCTAACGGCAAAGAAAGGCCAAAATAGACAATGTGTTTCCAGTTACACACCTGTCTTCTTATTTAATACATAGTGGAAATTCCTACTGAGGTGTTGGTCAAGTGCCTAGTAAATCTGACTCCACACCTTGTGCATCCATCTCAGGTTGATTTTTATTACAGGCTAGCCTACAGACAGCATAGGGCCAGGCTGTACTTGGCCTTCGCATAGATGGGCAAGGTATAGGAGGGTGCAAAGATTATTCACTTCTATGTCCCCCCTCCTTCCACCACACATACACAATGCAGAGGCCAACTACAATTGCCATTTCTTCACTCTCCTGAGCACAGAGGCTACTAGTTCAAGCCACATCAAAGGAAGAAGAGAAGAGATGAAGTGATGGGCAGGCTGTCAAAAAAATTAATTGCAACACATCTTCAATTGCTCTGCTTGTGAAATAAGGCACTACTTCGAATCGTGAGTCCCACACCCATAACAAACATGTAAAGTATCCACAGAAACCATCAGCTACACCTGTTTCTGTTTGTTTTCAATGGTCTGATTTATATTTAAAATACCTCTATTAGGTGTGTTATGTTCTTTCTACAATGTCCAACTTATTCATGAGGAAAAAGAGATTTTATTTTTACAAGAGCAGCATCTGGGTTGGGTTTAGTAAGGGAATTTGTGAAAACCAAATGTTGGCATGGTATTCATAGAATCACAGAATATCAGGATTGGAAGGGACCTCAGGAGGTCATCTAGTCCAACCCCCTGCTCAAAGCAGGACCAATCCCCAGACAGATTTTTATCCCAGTTCCCTAAATGGCCCCCTCAAGGATTGAATTCACAACCCTGGGTTTAGCAGGCCAATGCTCAAACCACTGAGCTATTCCTCCCCCTCCCCCCTTTCCATACCTTTAGCACAAAAATAAGACCTACAGCAGTTTATGCTGATTTATTCTTTGATAAGATACTAGTTAACATCCCTTGTTTCATTTTCATACTAAGGAAAAGAATTGCCAAGTTTAATTATCCAGCCTTTAAAAATTGTGCTCCCTCTGACTGGGAGGGGAAAAGGGATGGTATGCTCTGGAGGGTAGACAGGGTGAGATCATAGACGTAAATTCCAGAAAAGTAACTGGATGCCAAACTAAGAAGTTCAAATAAAAATAGGAAGAGACAAAACTAAACAATGTAAAGCCAAGATTTTCCAAAATGGGTGCTTACAACACGGCCTGATTTTAAAAGATGCAGAGCTTCCAGCAACTCCAGTTGACCTCAGTAATTGCTGCTGGGTATTTGAAAAATCAGGCCATTTATTTAGTGCCAGATGCTCTTACCCCTACTCACACTGAGTAAAATCCTGGACCCATCAGTGTCAACGGCAAAAGTCATTGATGTAAATTGTGGCAAGTTTCACCCACTAATACCTTACTGCACAAGTTGTCCCACTGAAGTCAGCTGCCCATGAAGTAAGGAGCTATTCAGTTTGAGTATGGTTATTAGAATATAGACTTTTGATAATGGGCCAAATTCATAACTCCATGTAAGTCAATGGTGTTAGATCAGAGATGTAGTTATCAGTGGTTCACAGTCAAGCTGGAAGGGAATATCAGGTGGGGTCTTGCAGGGTCGCAGGGCCGACTTTAGGCCGATTCAGCCAATTCCCCTGAATGGGGCCCCGCGCCTAGAGGGCCCTGCGCAGCTGTCCACCCCGCCCCCAGCCCACTTCCCCCTCCTCCCCTGAACGCTCCGCCCACCTTCTCCTCCCCCTCCCCTGCTTCCCGCGAATCAGATGTTCGCAGGAAGCCTGAAACAAGCAGCAGGCAGGAGGTAAGCTGGGGGGGGGGGTGCGAGGAGAGTTCCAGGGAGGCGCAGTGCAGCCCAGTCCGGCCCTGGCCGAGTGTGCAGCTCCCTCCGGTCTGGCCCCCCGGCCTGGCCCCAGCCGAACACCCCCAGCCCCAGCCCGGTCCCGGCCGAGTGGCTCGGGCCCGGCCCGGCTCGGGCCCTGCGGCGTCGGTCTCGGTCCCGGCTGAGCGGCTCCGGCCCGGACCCGGACCCAGAACTGGCCGAGCGGCTCCGGCCCGGCTCGGGCCCCGCGGTGCCGGCCCTGGCCAAGTGGCGCCGGCCCGGCCCAAGAGGCTCCGGCCTGGCCCCGGCCCCGCGGCCCCGGGCCCAGACCCGGCCCGGACATGGACTCAGACCCGGCCCAGACGTGGACCCGGCCGAGCGGCTCTGGCCCGGCTCAGCTCGGGCCCTGCGGCACCGGCCCCAGCCGAGCGGCGCCAGCGCAGACCTAGAGGCTCTGGCCCAGCCCTGGCCCAGCGGCTCCAGCCCAGACCCGGACCCGGACCCGGCCGAGCGGACCGGACCCGGCCCGGACCCAGACCCAGGCCCGGGCTGAGCGGGCCCGGACCGGCCCTGGACCCGGCCCTGGACCCAGCCCGGACCAAGCGGACCCGGCACCTACCCAGACCCGGCCGAGCGACTCCATGCAGCGCGGTAAGGGGGCAGGGAGCAGGTGTTGGAAGAGGGCAGGGGAGTTCGGAGGGTTGTGGGGGGGTGGATAGGGGTCGGGGCGGTCAGAGGGCAGGGAACAGGGGGATTGAATGGGGGCAAGGGTCCTGGGGGGGCAGTTAGGAAGGAGCAGGGGTTGGGTTGGGCGGTGGGGGGCAGTCAGGGGCAGGGGTTCCAGGGGCAGTCGGGGACAGAGAGAAGGGGTGATTGGATGGGGCAGGGGTCCCAGTGGGCCATCAGGAATGAGAGGAAGGGTTGGATGGGGTGGCAGGGGGCAGTCAGGGGACAGGGAAGGGGGGTGGATGGGGCAGCAGTCCTGGGGGGGGTGTCAAGAACTTTAGGTAGGCTTAGCATGCATCCGCATACATTACGCAATGTATGTAATATATAATTTTGTTATTATTTATATAGTTATGGAAAGTAAATAATACATGGAAGAAATTAAAGGTGTTTTTTTACGTGTTTTTTTTTTTTAAGTCATCCCTGTTGGGGCCCCGCCAAAAATGTTCGAATTGGGCCCCGCACTTCCTAAAGCCGGCCCTGCAGGGTCAGTTCTAGGTCCAGTTCTGTTTAATATCTTCATCAATGATTTAGATAATGGCATAGAGAGAACACTTATAACGTTTGTGGATGATACTAAAGTGGGAGGGGTTGCAAATGCTTTGGAAGATAGGATTAAAATTCAAAATTATCTGGACAAACTGGAGAAATGATCTGAAGTAAATAGGATGAAATTCAATAAAGACAAATGCGAAGTATTCCACTTAGGAAGGAACAATCAGTTGCACATATACAAAATGGGAAATGACTGCCTAGGAAGCAGTACTGCAGAAAGGGATCTGGGGGTCATAGTGAATCACAAGCTAAATATGAATCACCAGTGTAACACTGTTGCAAAAAAAGCTAACATCATTCTGGGATATATTAGCAGGAGTGTTGTAAGCAAGACACAAGAAGTAATTCTTCTGCTCTACTCCGTGCTAATTAGGCCTCAACTGGAGTATAGTGTCCTGTTCTGGGCACCACATTTTGGGAAAGATGAGAACAAACAGGAGAGAGTGCTGAGAAGAGCAACAAAAATGATTAAAGGTCTAGAAAACATGACCTAGGAGGGAAGATTGAAACAATTGGGTTTGTTTAGTCTGGAGAAGAAAAGACTGATGGGACATGATAACAGTTTTCAAGTACATAAAAAGTTGTTACAAGGAGGAGGGGAAAAAAATGTTCTTGTTAACTTCTGAAAATAGGACAAGAAGCAATGGGTTTAAATTGCAGCAAGGGAGGTTTAGGTTGGACATTAGGGAAAAACTTCTTAAAGGTCAGGGTGGTTAAGCACAGGAATAAATTGCCTAGGGAGGATGTGGAAGCTCCATCACTGGAGATTTTTAAGAGCAGGTTGGACAAACACCTGTCAGGGATGGTCTAGATCAGTGGTGGGCAAACTGCGGCCCATCAGGGTAATCTGTGGGCCGCCGCTTCCTGCAGCTCTCATTGGCCTGCAGACGGTCAATGTAAACAAACCGTCTCGCAGCCTGCCAGAGGATTACCCTGATGGGCCGCGTGCGGCCCGCGGGCCACAGGTTGCCCACCACTGGTCTAGATAATACTTAGTCCTGCCTTGAGTGCAGGGGACTGGACTAGATGACCTCTCAAAGTCCTTTCCAGTCCTATGATTCTAAGTAGGGATCAAGGTAAGGCAGGGCTTAGGGAAGCACAGCTGCCTCTCCTCTGCGAAAATATCAGAGATAGATAGATTAGATAGATAAGGAGGCTGAGGATAATTAAACATTATTTCATACAGAAGGGAGCTGATGCCACACTTTAGTTTCCTGGAGAGCTTTGTATAGCCTCCCAAAGAGAATGTACTTGTACTGTGTGAGTACTTCGGAGTTCACTCAGTCAGCAGCTACAGAAGATTAAGGATGTGAACTGGATATAAGACACAGAAAGGGAACTTGCAGCAGGAGGTAGTTTCATCCCAAAGAGCTGCTCTCTCATTGCTTTGTAGCTCTAGTCATGTTACTGGCATGAGAATCATGTTTATACTGTAAATCCTCATATTATAGTTTAGCTCTGGGTTCCTTTTTAACTTTCAGCTTTCAAATTGCTTCACTGCAGAGGGGATTATGTCATATTTTACCAACCGTGACTGTAAAAGCTAATGGCTGGGAATGTGCTTGTTTTAACTGTTTCTGTTTAGTGCAAGGAAGTAGATATTACAGCCTTGGATATGCTTCTCCGGGGTTCCTCACCTTTAAAAGGTGAACACTGTTTATTTTCTGATGGTTTTAGGTTTTGTTCAGAAGACAAAGAGTTCTTCTGTAAAGACTTGAACTCTTGGACCTTTATGTAGAATTGAAGCTTGATTCAATTTTACAGCAAAGTACTCCATTAATTTCAGTGGAGTTACTCCTGATTTACACTAGTGTTAGTGAGTGGAGAATCAGGGTACATCTACATGGCAATTAAACACCAGTGGCTGGCCCAGGTCAGCTGACTTTGGCTCATGGAGCTCAGGCTCCAGCCCGAGCCCAATCATCTACACAGCAATTTTACAGTCCCACAGCCCAAGCCATGTTGTCCCAAGTCACTTGACCCGGGCCAGCCATAACCATGTTGCAGGTCTTTTATTCCAGTGTAGCCATACCCTCAGGCCCATGGCCTGTTGCTGCATCACACTGCTTACTCATAGACTCATAGACTCATAGACTTTAAGGTCAGAAGGGACCAATATGGTCATCTAGTCTGACCCCCCGCATGATGCAGGCCACAAAAGCTGACCCCCCCACTTTCCCTTAACTCTGCTGTTGAAGTCTCCAGATCGTGATCTAAAGACTTCAAGTTGCAGAGAATCTTCCAGCTTGGGACCCCTGCCCTATGCTGCGGAGGAAGGCGAAAAACCTCCAGGGCCACTGCCAATCTACCCTGGAGGAAAATTCTTTCCCGACCCCAAATATGGCGATCAGCAGAACCCCGAGCATACAGGCAAGATTCTCTAGCCAGACCCTCATTTTACCAGCGATGGCCGTTATTGCCTAATTGATTAGAATCACGTAATCCCATCAAACCATTCCCTCCATAAACTTATCTAGCCTAATCTTGAAGCCAGAGAGGTCTTTCGCCCCCACCGTTTCCTTCGGAAGGCTGTTCCAAAATTTCACCCCTCTGACGGTTAGAAACCTTCGTCTAATTTCAAGCCTAAATTTCCCCACGGCCAGTTTATATCCATTCGTTCTCGTGTCCACATTAGCACTGAGCTGAAATAATTCCTCTCCCTCCCTGGTATTTATCCCTTTGATATATTTAAAGAGAGCAATCATATCCCCCCTCAGCCTTCTTTTGGTTAGGCTAAACAAACCAAGCTCCTCGAGTCTCCTTTCATAGGAAAAGTTTTCCATTCCTCGGATCATCCTAGTTGCCCTTCTCTGTACCCGTTCCAGTTTCAGTTCATCCCTTTTAAACATAGGAGACCAGAACTGCACACAGTACTCCAAGTGAGGTCTCACCAGCGCCTTGTATAACGGAAGCAGCACCTCCCTGTCCCTACTAGAAATACCTCTCCTTATGCATCCCAAGATCGCATTAGCTTTTTTCACAGCCACGTCGCATTGCCGACTCATAGTCATCCTGTGATCAACCAGGACTCCGAGGTCCTTCTCCTCCTCAGTCACTTCTAACCTATGCGTCCCTAGCTTATAACTGAAATTCTTATTAGTCATCCCTAAATGCATCACCTTACACTTCTCACTATTAAATCTCATCCTATTACTATTACTCCAATTTACAAGGTCATCCAAGTCTCCCTGCAGAATATCCCGATCCTTCTCCGAGTTGGCAATGCCTCCCAACTTTGTGTCATCCGCAAACTTTATCAGCCCACTCCTACATTCGGTTCCGAGGTCAGTAACGAATAGATTAAATAAAATCGGACCCAGAACCGAACCTTGAGGAACCCCACTGGTGACCTCCCTCCAATCTGACAGTTCACCTTTCAGTACTACCCGCTGCAGTCTCCCCTTTAACCAGTTCCTTATCCACCTCTGGATTTTCCTATCGATCCCCATCTTATCCAATTTAACCAATAATTCCTCATGCGGAACCGTATCAAACGCTTTACTAAAATCGAGGTATATTAGATCCACTGCATTTCCTTTATCTAGAAGGTCTGTTACTTTCTCAAAGAAGGAGATCAGGTTGGTTTGGCACGACCTGCCTTTCGTAAACCCATGTTGTAATCTGTCCCAATTGCCATTCACCTCAAGATCCTTAACTACTTTCTCCTTCAAAATTTTTTCCAAGATCTTACATACTACAGAAGTTAAACTAACAGGCCTGTAGTTACCCGGGTCACTTTTTTTCCCCTTCTTGAAAATAGGAACCACATTAGCTATTCTCCAGTCCAACGGTACCACCCCCGAGTTTACAGATTCATTAAAAATTGTTGCCAAGGGGCTCGCAATTTCTCGCGCCAGTTCCTTCAATATTCTAGGATGAAGATCATCCGGTCCTCCCGATTTAGTCCCGTTTAGCTGGTCAAGTTTGGCTTCCACCTCTGATACTGTAATGTCTATCCCCTCTCCTCTATTCCCCTCTGTCCTACTCTCTCTATTCCTAAACCCTTCATTAGCCTTATTAAAGACCGAAGCAAAATATTCATTTAGATATTGTGCCATGCCTAGATTATTCTTAATTTCCACTCCATCCACATTCTTCAGCGGTCCCACTTCCTCTTTCTTTGTTTTCTTCCTATTTATATGGCTATAAAACCTCTTACTATTGGATTTAATTCCCCTCGCAAGGTCCAACTCTACACGGCTTTTGGCCTTTCTCACCGCATCCCTACATGCTCTAAACTCACTAAGGTAGGTTTCCTTGCTGATCTCTCCCTTCTTCCATTCTCTGTACGCTTTCTGTTTTTTCTTAATCACCCCTTTGAGACTCCCGCTCATCCAGCTAGGTCTAAATCTCCTGCCCACTAATCGTTTTCCCTTTCTCGGGATACAGGCCTCAGACATCTCATGCAACTTCTGCTTGAAATAATCCCAGGCGTCATCCGCCTTTAGATCCCTAAGTGTGTTAGCCCAATCCACTTCCCTAAGTAGTTGCCTTAATTTATTAAAGTTGGCCTTTTTGAAATTGTAAACCTTAGTTACAGTATCATTTCTGTTAATCCTTCCATTTAGTTTAAACTGAATTAGCTCATGGTCACTCGAGCCAAGGTTGTCCCCTACAACCATTTCTTCAATGAGGTCCTCACTACTCACCAGCACTAAATCTAAAATGGCATCCCCCCTCGTCGGTTCATTTACTACTTGATGAAGGAATTCATCTGCTAGCACGTCTAAAAACATCTGAGCCCTGTTATTGTTACTAGCATTTGTTACCCAATCTATATCTGGGAAGTTAAAGTCCCCCATGATGACACAGTTCTTATCAGTTTTTACTTCCCTAAAAACATTAAGTAGTTCCCTGTCCGCCTCCAGGCTAGATCCCGGCGGTCTATAGCACACCCCAAGCACTATCTCGGGGGAGGCTCTAGTAGTTCTTTTATGCAGTGTAATTATTGCCCATACAGACTCCGTCTTATCCATTCCATCACTTATTATTTCTTTACATTTTAACTCATTATTGACATATAACGCCACTCCCCCACCTTTACCTTTTTTCCGGTCATTCCTAAACAGCACATACCCTTCCATACCTGTACTCCAGTCATGACTACCGTTCCACCACGTTTCGGTTATTCCTACGATATCAGGTTTCATTTCTTGGACCAGGAGCTCCAATTCCTCCATTTTGTTACCTAGGCTTCTCGCATTGGTGTATAAACATCTTACCGTATGCTGTCTATCCTTTCTCCCATTAGTTGTGCAATTTGGAACGGACCCCATGCTGTCCCTCCGCCCCCTCTTTCTTATGTCCAATTCCCTACCCCTACCTATGTCTGTGCTTATCTCCTCACACTCCTTTTCAGTGTTGGAATCTGGCGTGGAGATTAACTGAACATCTCCCAACCGTCTCCCCCAAGTTCCTAGTTTAAAGCCCTTTTGATGAGATGAGCCAGCCTCCCTCCCAGAAGTCTATTCCCTTCCCTACTCAGGTGAAGTCCATCCCGCGAGAACAGCTGTCTGTCCCCGAAAGCCTCCCAGTGGCCATACATCCCAAAGCCCTCCTTATAGCACCAGTCCCTTAGCCAGCTATTTATCCTCACAATTCTGTCAGCCCTTTGCTGTCCTTCTCTAGGAACAGGCAGAATCCCACTAAAGATAATCTGAGCCTCCACTTCCTTAAGCGTCTTCCCCAGCCTGGCGTAATCTCCCTTAATCCTCTCTAGCGAGAATCTAGCTGTGTCGTTCGTTCCTACGTGAAGGATGATCAAAGGGTTCTTACCTGCTCCTTTTAGGATCCTTTTCAACCGCAGTTCCACATCCCTTATCTTAGCGCCCGGCAGACAGCACACCCTTCTGTTTTCAGGGTCCGCCCTGGTCACAGGCCTGTCCAACCTCCTCAGCAAGGAGTCTCCAATCACATAAACCTGCCTTTGCCTGGTGACATTACTCTGTACAGATCTATCCCCTGTTCCCTGTAGTCGTACCTCTTGTGTCTCTCTATTTTCCCTTATAGTCCCCCTAGTGTCATCATCTATCCTACTGGGGCCCGGTATTGGTGCTGTCTCCATCAACTCCTGCCCTCTCTCTATCGGACTAGCCGCTCTTCTCTTCTTCCTCTGCCTCCCACCATCAGTTACCACCTGCTGCCTCTCTTCCTCGTTATCCAAACACTCAAACCTGTTCCTGAGTTCTATTCCCCCCTCACTAGCCCTCCTTTTCCTTGGCCTGCTCCTCACAGTCACATGCTTCCACTGATCTTGCTCTGCCCCTGACCTTCCCCCCTCACAGACCATAGCCTGTGCCTCCACCTGCACCCCTGAGCATTCCCCTTCTGCCACACCCAGCTTCTGCTCCATTAGCTGCTCGAATCCCCTTCTGAACTCTACCATAGTATCTACCTGCATCTGGAGCCCTCTAATCTTTTCCTCTAGCAGATCTATTAGGCGACATTTCATGCAAACATACCTTTGTTCAGGCTTACTGAGTGACTGTAGGGCATTGCTCATTCTCAAACTTTGATTAATCTTTTGTATGTCTATTTGTTGTTATTATTTACATGACTCCATATACATGCAGGACATGTCACAGAACAAATAAATAAAGATAGCTTCTCTGCACAAAGGAGCTGACAATCTTAGACTTCAGATGTGCAGTCCTGCAGTCAGACGTGTGTAGATCTTGATCTCACACAAAGCCCCACTGAAGTTATAAAACTAAATGTGAAACATTCCTATTTCCATTGAGCAAGCAGACAAAACCCTATGAGACAACCTAATTTAAAAAAAATAGCGTGGTGGGTTAACTTAATCTTGCTCTTAGACCGTCACTGCAGCCCACTCATTGAAGGACACAAGCTCTGAGGGACATAATTTATTCTTTCCCTGCTATTAGCTCAGCCATCCATGCCAACTGAAAGGCTCTGGATCAGACTAAAAATGTGTTAATTAGATGAGGGGATGAAGGTCTCTATTCTGTTCTCATGTGATGCTGAGGGTCATCCATACTTGGAAAATATTGTTTCTTTTCTCCTCCCACCCTGAGCTGTCACTTCAGTCTCTGTAGAGTGATACTGTCAAAATGTTGCCAAATTCAATCCCATTTAATGTAACTCCATTTAAGTCTCCATTGGTGTAATATAATTGACATAAATAGGGTGGCTAGAGCAGCATCACTATCACCTGATTGGAGGAGAAAAGGTGTCCCAGCTAAGAGTTACCTATCCACCCCATTTTCTTCTGCAAAAATATCTGCCCCTTGACTGGCTCCTCCATTACTGCAGGCCAAGGCAAGGGGTGAAGGAAATGACCCAACAACAACAACTCCCTTTTCCCTACGGGGTAGAAAAGTCAGATTAATAATACTTAATAAATTTGACATAAAATCTATCTTTTAGAATGTCTTTAAATTTGAAGAATGCAAGAAAATGCACCAGGTATTTCATAATTTTCTGGGGAAGAACACCTGGACCTCCCATTTTTATTTCAACACAGATTTTCCATCCTGTTCAAGTCTAAATTATAATGTTTATAAACAGGTGGGGGCAAGAAGCTGCGTGGACACACACTTTTTGTTGGTGGGCTTTGGGCTGCCTGGGCACAAAGAACTTTTTTCAAAAACATTTCTGCTCCTGTCCTCAGTCTCTTTCTCTTGACACATCCTATCAACACATAACATCAAGACCTGTCACAATGGCCACCTAATATAAAATTTCTGAAGTAAATTGAAACCCATTACGATCTGTAATGAGACAAGCAAACAGAAAACAAGTACAATTTAAGGACAGCAAACAGACTGATAAATATGGCACTTAAAAGGTTTATAGTTGAACAGCCATTGATTTGGGAAACATACACATTAGGATTAAGCTGTTGAAAAGAAAAGCCAAGAGGGGAGGTGAAATAGAAAGTTCAAGCTGCAGGATGAGTGCTCAGTAGATGGCCAATGTGCTAGACTTGCAGGACAGGTGTGAGATGGGTGCTGTTTAATTGCCAGTATGGAAAAGACCTGAGATGTGAAGGGATCCTGCTGCAGACTAAGCTATACATAGACTGTACATATAGATACACAAACATAATAAACATATACACATAAGTAATGTGGATGTGTCAAGTAGGGCTATGTGGACTCTAACAGGTTACCTAGTTCTAAATACCCTCTCCTTCCTTCCCCCCACCTCCCGTTGCTTTTCTTTTGATTTTTTTGGATTTCAGGCTTATTTTGTGATATTTCTGCCCCTCTCTGCATCAGCCTCATGTCACTTTGCCAGCAGTTCCTGGGCTTGGGCAGGAACAGGAGCCTGGGCTGCTTTATTATCATCTGGAGGAAGGAGATAATGGGTAAAGGGAAGAGCCAGGAGCCCCAATCCCTCAGGCAGTAGTATAGTGACCTGAGTCCTTTTCCACCAGGCAGAGGTGGGTTTACCATGAAACAAACAGTGCTGTGGCAGGGGACCCCCAAAATGCAGGACAAATCTCATCTGACAACCTGCCCCCCGAGTCCCAGTTGGCGGCGCAGCAGAGTTCAGGCAGGCTGACTGCCTGCGTTCCGTGGCCGGAAGCGGCTGGCTGCTGGCACGTCTCTGTGTACCCCTGTCCCCCTCCTTCCCAAGGGGCACACAGAGACATGCCAGCAGCAGCACAGCAGGGCTAAGGCGGCTCCCCGCCCACACTGCCTCCCTCCCTCCACGCCGCGCCGCTCCCGGAAGTGGCCGGCATGTTCCTGCGGTCCCTGGGGAGGTGTCTCCGCGCATGGCTCCTGCCCCGAGTGCTAAGTCCGCAGCTCCCATTGGCCAGGAACTGCAGCCAATGGGAAACTGTGGGGGCAGCGCCTGTGGGCAGCGGCACGCAGAGACCCCCTGTTCCCCCTGCCTAGGAGCCGCTGCCAGAGGGGTGTGCCGGTCGCTTTGGAAGCTGCACCACCCAAGGAAAGCGCCGCCCCTCTGACCCATCACACACCCCAACCCCCTGCCCCAGCCCAGAGCCTGCACCCAGCATCCAAACTCCCTCCAAGAGCCCGACCCCCGCACCCTCTTCTGCACCCCAACCCCCTGCCCCAATCAAGAGACCTCATTTTATTTTCATTTCCTTCCTATTACTTATAATGGAGGAGGAGGAGGAGGATGAAGAAAAAAAGAATGAACAATGGGAGGGAGATAAGAGAGAATGTTCTTTTTCTTGGCTGGGTCCCAAGGGGGGGGGGGAGAAGCAAAAATGAAACTGTGCACAGGGCCACACTAACTCTAAATCTGCCACTGCCACCAAGTAGCAGGGGCAGAAGTAGGCACAGCCCCAGCTGATAGGAGCTGTCATAGTTTCAGAAATAACTGCATCTTTGACCCCGACCGCAGTCTTCCTTGATAACACCCACTTAAAGTTTCCAGCACCCAGGCCTCTCTCAGTGACAGACACCCACATCTCTCCCCGTCCAGACTGGGGGTTTAGGCTTGCAGTCCCTCTACACCTCACTGTAATTTCCCTTGCAGGTCTGACCAGGGCCCAACTGCTGTGGGGAACCTTTCTCCAGGGGCTATAACAGTGTATACCAGTTACCAACCAGCCTTCACAAAGCAAAATACATTTATTCAGATGCAAAAGCATTACAGAGAAAATATATTAAAATAATAACAGAACCTACACATACCAATAAGCTTACCAAAGGTCATGCCCATCTCCAACACAGGACTCTGGTAGATGCCAACCTTTCAAACCCCTCCACTGGGTTTCCTCTCCTGGTTACCAGTTGAGTTCACATCAGTTTTCAGATCAAGAACCCAAACTACCTTGGGATAGTGAAGCCATTTCTTTATGCTGGGGGGACCTTTGAGCTGTGACCCCCATCACAGGTTATCACTTGTCAGTGGCCCTCTCCCGGGGGAAGTTTTCAAAGGCTGGGCTTCTACACAACTGGTGCTGGGGACTTTACATTAATCACTCCCTAGTAATTCCAGCTTCCTTAGGAAAACCACCCACAGCCAGGCAGGAACACACCAATACACATCCCCAACATGAGCCCTGTGATGGGGTGGACTAGGCCCAGAAGCCCCCTCCTGGAGGCCTCAGGACCTTGCCACACCCAATCTCAGGAAAGGAGCAGTAGAGGAGTCCTCCAAGCAGCCTAGAGTGATTGCAGGCAAACAGCCAATCAAAGAGGCTGCAGGGAGCAGCCAATCAGGGCCCAGGAGGGCCATATAAAAAGGAGGCGTTACTTCTTTGCTAGAGTTGGAGGAGTGTAGATGATGTGCTGGACTGGCTAAAGGGAATGGTAGTACTACGGATAGCTCAATCCTGGCAGGGACAGGTGGAGTTAGGAAGAGCTTCTGGCTGGCTGCTGGGACTGAACTTAAAAGATCCCTGAGCTAAGGGTGAAGCATTGGTAAAGGTTGGGGCCATAGGGAAGTGGCCCAGGGAATTGAAGACAGTTTTGTTAAAGGGACATGGTGGTGCATGGCTGTTGTTCTTTGGGTGCCT
Organism: Terrapene triunguis; assembly: GCF_002925995.2. Classification (NCBI taxonomy): domain Eukaryota; kingdom Metazoa; phylum Chordata; order Testudines; family Emydidae; genus Terrapene; species Terrapene triunguis. The sequence continues at coordinate 18,274,194 of NW_020664464.1, read as the reverse complement.
GGGTTGGGACATGTAGTAGTAGGTGGGCCTTGGTCCTCCTGATACTCCACTGAGGGAAGTGGCCTACTCTTGGACAATGATAAACCCCTGGAAGGTGAAACTCAACTGTTAAGAGGCCAAGTGGAGAGCTGGGGTTAGAAGTGACCAAGAAGGTGAAACCATCACCTCCAGGGAAGAAGTCCTGGGGGTATGGCTTGATGTCAGGACTGTTTATGGTGCAGACACACCTGAGTAGAAGGGTGCTTCTCAGAGGTGGGTGCCATGTTGTTACAAGCTGCAAAATCTGTGAAGGACAGAACCAAGAGTCCCAGTACCCCTAGCAGCAGTAGCTGGAGCAGGTAGCACCCCCACAGGTAGGAGCATTGGCCCCTTGCAGCCTCCAGCTCAGCGGTTCTGGGTGACCCACTGCCCACCCTGCTGGCTCCTGTGCCAACCCCACTTCACCTGGTGTTTTGCAACATGGTTGGGAACTGATGAGCTGCCTCTGCCTGGGCTGTGCTCAGAGCCATGTCCCTGCTGCAGGGGCAGCTGCCTGGATGGGGACATGTCCCTGCTGCACCTGTCCCAGGGGCCTGTGCTGGGCGTCTGGGACACGTGCTGCTACTCCCGGGTGACTTCTCCTCCTGCCCTGATGCTGCTGGGGCAAGGCTGGGCCTGTCTGGGCTCCCTCTCGCTGGTTGGTCTCTCTCTCTTCCCCACTCCAGTGCTCACCCCCAACAGCACTGGGGAGCCCAGGTGGGGAGCAGAGGTCACTCCTGCTTGGCCCAGTGTGCCCATGTGAGCCAAGCTGGGGCCAGCACTGAGCGAGCCTGCCTGCAGCAGGATGCCAGAGTCCCAGCTGTTCTGAAGCATCCAGGAGGCTCTGCTTATGCCAGGATGGTTATGGGAGGGGGCAGTGGGCAGTGCTGGATTGATCAGGGCAGCCTGGTGTCCTGGTGGAGGAGATAGCAGGGGCCTGGCCTGGCCTTGCCTGTTTTGGGACTTCTGGTGCTGGGCTCCTGGAGGGCTTCGCCTGCCTGCCCCATGCACTCCACCTGCAACATCACACAGATCTGGTGCAGTGAGCCAGTGCAGGGCTCCTTCCCGGTCCTGGAGAAGAGTGTGAGAAAATCACCAACATGTGTAGCACAAGGGTGAGCACTGGCTGCTCCTGCGAGGAGAGACCCAAGCTAGTGGGAGGTGAACCTCCTGGGCACCAAGGAGGAGAAACTCAGCAAACATGGAGGGGTCTGTCTGTCCAGACAACTGCCTGGTTGTGCCACAGAGTGTCTGAACGTTTATTATGCAATGGATTCCTCACTGGTTGGTTTTTGATCTTGTTTCTTAACTAATGCCCTAGTCTGTCCATTTAGCTCTGGACATTCCCTGTCCAGGCTGAGAAGGAAAAGCCCAGTCCCTTGCTGTACTCAGGCCTCAGTCAGCCTCTGTTCAACCCCTGTTAGCTTCTCGTAGGTACCCCCTGTGATAAACCGTGGGACCACAGGATACAATGCAAAACCATGTTGCTGTCATTTAATAAAGTTGTACAGTGCACAGCCCCCAAGATTTCATTCAGAAGCTACTGTAGTACAAGTGAGAGAAAGTCCCTGCCCTCAAGAATGTACAAGTGTGAGATAACACAGACAACGGCTGGGAGGGAACCAGTGGGATGAAGGGATTTACCCAATGTCACACACCAAATCTATGACAAAGTCCCATGCCATATCCACTAGACCATACTGGCTCCACACAATGCTAAATTAATGTGTCATGCCCATTTCGCTGCCTTTCTTGGCCTCTGCCCACTAACCCACACTTGGGACGTTTGCCTCCCCTCCCAATCCTCTAGATGCCTCACTGAACATTCATTACTTGAGATGGGTGAGGGAAATGGCTGCTTTCCGTAGCATTGTCCTCCCACCCCCTCCCCGAAACCTGCAAAGATTTTCCTCCGTGAGCATTACCAACCCTGTTATCTGACACACTTACAATGATCCCATCCCACTAAGGGTCACCTAAAGAGGACTGGGGGAGTTGTGTGATCCTAAAAATTGGAGAGAGGGAAGGAGAGTAAAGAGTAGGGCAGTGGTACTGAACCCCTACAAGATCCCTAGGATTCTCTTATGGAACTTGGGACATCTGCAGTGCTAGAGGACCATGCTCCCTCCCCCCCCCAAGCTCCAGAGTTTCCAGGCCTTTGTACAATATATTCACATATACAGCATGATCTAGCCCATTGCACAATAATAATCTTAACTTCATAATTCTGTATTTCCACAGAACCGTGGTGGATTCAGTTCAGTTTCTCATCTGATGTTTCTGAAATCATCAATAACTCTGAGCACAAGTTTATCTTGTCTCCTAGGTCAGCTTACTCTGTCTCTTACCTAGTTACTTGCCTTCCCTCCTGAAACAAACTTAAAGATGAGCAAGGCTCCCCTGAAAACAAATTGGAAAAAATGGTGTGTATAGTTCCACCCTCAAAGTGTATGTTAAGTATGTGGACAGGGACAGCCTGTTAATTTTGTTTAGCATTCTGGTTCATTTCCTGCCCACTCTGCAATATCTGAACATCGAGGCTCCCCTATAAAAGGATACTCATAAAAATGAAACACCCTAATTTCTTCCATTACCTCTTGGGTACATTTCACATCCCCCAGAAGAAATTAATGCTTCCCAGTTTGAGGGACACTGTACCATATTGTCGCCTCCTCTTCCCGGTACTAAGTATTATTTTGCCACAAAAATTTCCCTTCCTGTATTATTATTTTCTGAAGGACATGTACAGAACCAATGATAGATAAGAGTGATAATAATCCAGAGGAAAGTTCCCAGGAAGCATCATTCAATTGTTAATAAAACAGTTTGCTTTCACCAGATCCACACCAATGTGCACCCATTTGACAAGTAATGGGACTGTCGTATAAAATGGAAGCTATTAGCTGGGTTCACACTCCTTTATCCTGTTAGCTCATGACATTTGGTCATTATGGCCTGATCCTCTGAGACTATCCGTGATACAATAGTTTACTCAGGCAAAAATAATTGATTTCAGGGGAGGATCAGGTCTATTTAGTGCTACCTGCTGTGTTTTTTACAGTAGGTGGGCAGATATCAGAAATGACACAGCATTTATTTGGCAGTCCTTTTCTATATGTACCTTGATTAATGTCTGTAAAATAAGTAAATGGTCTCATGTATTGAGTCTTTTTGTAGCAGTAATCTGGACAATAAATATTGTTAAAACTGAAATCAGCCATAATTCTGTTCTTAATAGTGATCTTATGTGCAAAGTTATAAAGAGAACATGGGCCAGCTTCATTCTGGTTGCTTCCATTTAGCTTTTTACCCCTCTTTGCACACCTTCACCTGGGTTAGGCAGAATCCCAGTGCTTGCACCTCTTCAGAACACAGGCATGCGGAGTGTTAGCATGGTCAAATGTGCTACATACCCAAGTGGGACTTGTCAGAGCAGTGGCTTGGGCTGAAACTTTGAGTATAAATTTCTCTTTAAATGTTAATGAAAAACTAATACATTTCTCTGACATCAATGGAATGACTGAGGAGTCCCACTTCTCAAAGTTTATAGGAAAATGAACCAGGTATAATGCATGAAAGCATCATTCTCAGCATGTAATCTTTCAGCCACTGTGCATGCTGAAATACAATTTACTTCAAGGAAGTCCTACACGTGGCATGAGATTGTGCACTACAGGTGCAACACACAAAGGGGAGGCAGAGGGCAAAGGTGATTTTTAAGCCCCCATCCTTGGGATTTGGGGGTGGGGATGATTGGGAGCCAAAACAGTGCATGGTGTGACTTAGGCAGACCAAGGAACAGCTCGAAATTACTGCAGCCCTGGCTGGGTTGCTTATGGGAAGTTCTGCAATCTAGAGGTGCCCAGAATCCCTGCAGTAGCATATGCTATGGCCTTGCCCCAATGTACCCCACAGACTGGGGCTTGTGAGGGTGCTTATGCAATGCCTGCGCCAGGGGAAATCTTCTCCCAGCTGTTGAAGGGCTTTTACACCTTAATTTGTAAAAATAACAGTACAAAATAGACTAGGCTGCTGCTAATTGCATGGTTGAGTTGACAGAATTTTAAAGATACTCCTGTATCTTTACAATTGAAACCAAACCATGCACATTTCTTACTTTGCCCAGAAAACACTCGCCCAATAATTCCTATAGCCAATGTTAAGATAGATCAGACTCATACTGGCCTTATTATTGCAAACTATGGAAATACTCTGGTGACAGATTTCTGTCCTGCGGGTAAAAAAAGCCAGAGGAAATACCAAATCAGAGTCTTAGGAACAGTGGGGGTGGTTGTTATGGGTTTTAGATGTTGAAGGGAAAATAAAGCCTAGGTGAAAGATTGACATGTTCATTTGTTTAAGATCTCTACATCTTAGAGAGCTGATGGATAATATAAGCACTGAATCTTGGACAAACACAACATACCATCCCAGTAAGCAAAAGCATTATCCAAAAGGTGTTGAAATCTTGTATTTGTCAAACTTCACATGTACTGAAAATAAAAACTTCTGGAAACAAGAGTGCTGCCTTAATTTAGAGATGAATGGACATGAAATAACATTTTCATAGAGAGGGAGTTCTAGTAGCTTTTGATAACTCTATTTCATTTTATAGGTCTGTTCTGCTCTCCAGAGGTGCTCAGCCTGGCTTTGGAGGAAATGTGGATCCAGGCATCCAGCCCAGGTTAACTATGAAATTCAAGTATTTCATAATAGCCAGATAACTCCATGAAACAGGAATGTTTAAGTGGAGTATATTTTGCCTTGTATTGTAAACAAATACGCTGAATAACTGTCTTGTTAACTTCTAACATTTTAATGAAATTAGCCTCCCTTCTAATTCCTTACAAAACAGAGGTTTGGACAAATGCTCTATTCAACAATAGGTGTACTTGGGGATTTCAGGAAGGCATATCAGGCTAAAATCTCTCTTCTAAATCCATTGACTCCAGAGGGATTACACCAATGATGAATTCTATTTGAGAGCAAATTGCAGGCCTTAATATTTAAAAAAAAACCCCTACAAATACTTTGCCAATGGTTTGTTTGGATTCTGTCAATCCAACCCTCATTAGCTTGCATTAAAAATGGTAGCAGAATTCTTAATTCACCTATTAGGCTTGTGTCTGCATTAACCAGCTCAGCTGCACTGAGTTCATCTGATTGCTTTGGAAGGTGAGCTGAAGAGACTGCTGACCACAGCCCTGAGTGCTCTGGTCTGTCTGATCCTGTTCTGAAACTCCTACGTGAAATGTGTGGTTACCACCTTGGAAAAAGCTCTGTGAAAGAACAGATTTGAGGTATTTCTGTGCATTGGGTCCATAAATGGGAGCAAAGGTGGGAATCTCCATCCAGGACAGGAGGAGAGGAGAGAAGCAATGAAAAGAATGCTTTTTTTTATTTTCGGTACTCTCTTCTTACTAACTAATGAAGTACCAAAGCAGAGACAATAGAACTGGTAGGGATGGACAAGGAAAGAGATTATTTTTAATGCTCTGTATATTGATATTGGGTCTAGGAAAGTTGTGATTGAATGAGTGATTCTGTAGCTCCTAAGGACATGACAAAAGGAAAATGGGCCAAAGTTCTCTTATAACCATTTCTTTGTAGTTGTAGCAGGAATGAATTTAGCCTATGCATGCTCCTACTTTAATATAGCAAAGAGATCATTGTGATGGCAGTTGCTTATCTTGTTAATTCCAATGTTCTGTTTTTTTGAGGTCTGAAAGCATTTCTTTCTGGTAAGCGGTGCTGCAGGAGGAGTGGGGTTTTAGGAGCAATTTGAATGTGACAAGGGTGGGGCTAAATGATTAGGCATTGCTGCTGATTAATGTCATAGTGAAGGTAGCCATCTGTTTTTATGTGCTAACAGATTAGTTCACTAAGGGCATGCAAACATTTAACTTTGGTACTAAGTACAGTCATCTAGTTCTGCCTTGATCACTTTCATGCATGTGATTAAAAATGAATATGACGGACTAAAATATACTGTACCATTTAATCAGGATCCCACACTACAACACTATGTAAAGCACTAGTGGTGAATCCCCAGGCAAAGAGCCAGCACAAAGTCTCTGCCCCAAATAAACCTTATGGGCTCATCCTGTATTTAAAGCGGTAGACTTTTGTAGTGCATAGGCTTTGTGCTGGCTTTCTGCAGAGAGGTGAATTTCACCCTAAAAGTATTTCCTAGGTAGGTACTGTGCACTTGTACTGATTTTAAACATCTGGAAAATTAATGTATCTTGACTCTCCTATTAATGCCCCCATTCATTTTCATTGAGCTAATTAAGCTTAGTGCTCTTTCAAGTACAGATTGTTTCTTTTATTACTGAATCTTTTCCCAGCATTTTAATATAGCATTCACATGAATCTGATATTAACTTTAGCTTTTATAAGGCTTATACTTAAAAAATTCATACTTTGCCTGTGTTGCAGAAGAGCTTCATGCCTCTGATTGAATAAAAAAACACGGAACGTGATAAATTGAAACAAAACATGGTTAGAATTGCCAACAGGTTGTACTCATTTTGAAATCAAAGCTATCTTTCTATACTGGCAATACAATAAATAATCAAAAAACTCCCTTTTCTAATTCATTTAATGTTTATTATCTATACAGTAAAGCATAGTTTTGAGGAACTGCAAAAATAAATCCTCTCCTCTGCAACTGAAGTCAAGTATTTGTTGACCAACAGACTTTAATACTCCATACAAGATATTGGGCCAGCTTTTCAAAAGACTTCACATTGGCCTCCTTTTGTGCAATCACTTGCATACACTTATTTTGTGCTCTATCACTTGTGCATGAAAGTGACAATTCACATGAGTGAATCAAATAGGAAAATTGAAAGTTTGGTCCCAAGTGTCTAGTCCAAGTTAAGAATAGGAATGGCCTGTATAATTATATTCTTAAAGCTACTCTTTTAATTGTAAGTGTACAAAATCCAAGCCTGTTGACCTTCATATTTCTTACAATTGTAAGACATGAAAATTGCCACTCATGTGTTTTATCTCAGTACTCTGTGGGATGAAACATCAAAGCTATATAGCTTTTTGTTGTAGCATCACACATGTAATTGCTATAATACATTCCGATAGTCACTTAGTGCTATGGAACTTCAGCTGTATGGATAAATGGTAGGGGTGGGAAAGAAATTAGGCTACAATATTTTCAATAATTTATCTAACAGATGAAAAATACGTTGGACTCAAAGGGCTGTTCAACCTGTAGCACTTCTAACAAACAGTAGTTTTGCAGGACTAAGGTCTGCTGTATAGGACCTCAGATTTGGAAATTGTCCTGAGACATCAGAGCAACTTACTATAATGGAGGACAACCGACAATCTCTTATTCCAGACTTACCAATATCTTAATGAGTCTGAGATGATTTTGAGGGGAAGGGCAACCATGAAAAAAGACTTAATCTGTTTGGTCAGTTTACACCAACAGTACTCTTAAAGTTGTGTGACTGAACAGAGTAATTCTTCTGAATGTCTGTCATTTCTATTACATACATGCACTTTACCTATGTTAGTGGCTTGCCCTGAGCAAATCTGAGCACTTACAAACTCACTGTTGTTGAAAAAAGTAGCATCATACTACTGTGACACCCCAGGAGTACCATCTGTCACACTTCAGGCCAGCTGCACCTGTATTCTCCCTCTTCGGTTCAGCAAGGGTCTAGGCTTCAGGCTCCCCTGGACATAACCTCTCTTGAGTGGAGACATGCATCTCACTCCCTTCTGCCTCTAGGCTGTACATTCCCTGACTATACTATGATACCCCAACAAGAGACTCTGCCTAAGCAGGCCTGCTTACCTTCTCTCAAACCATACAGAAAAAATAAGTTTTGGAGCCCCTAACAGTACCATTAAGAGTTAAAATGTGATCCGCACATGCTATTCAAGGAAGCATGAAGATTAGATCCACACCCAAGTGTTATATCAGCTATGCATGAAAATGAACATAATTAAATCCAGCCCTGACATTTAATTAAATTTCGAAAGAACTGAATTACTGTGACCAAAGCCATTTAAAAATGGAACAAGGTTAAACATGTATTGATCAGATCTTTATAACAGAAAAAGATTTGTAAACAATAGAAGATTCTGGCTTAGGTTTTCCTACCTGTTCTTTTTATCAGATTAATTTCTTTTCAAATTTATGCAGGACAAAACTAAACCAAACACAAAGACTGGTTAGAAATGAAATAATGACATTTTGGAGCAAGATTTAAATTGAGGCAAGCTTAAAACTTGAGTTGCAGGCGGGGGAGGGGGGGGAACAATCATGTGTCTTTTGCCATATTTTTTTCCATTTAATATGAGATGCACATTCTTTTTTATTACCAGAATCACATCTCTGTCACACTCCTCACTCCAAACAAATGTGTCTAATCCTTAAAATATGGGTTTCGTTTCATTTCATTTCAGCTGGAGGGCTTTCCAAACATAGGGCCAAAGTCACATCTGATTTAAGAGGGGGCAACTCCATTGGAAGTGGATTTGCAGTCTCTTAACCCAGGACTGAATTTCTGAACGTTGTTTGTGAATGATATTAGGAAAAAAAGAGACTGAATATTTCAGTACTGAAGTGCCAGTCTATTCATTTTAGTGTCCCAACATTATTAATTCATTTTTATTTGTTATAAGTAGCAGTTACCATAATGAATACATGTGGTCTTGCTGTGGTTATCATATGAACTTCCATAGACATTTCATTGTAACTTAACAATGATTAATGAACACTTCAGAGATTTTCTTTTACCAACATAGTGACTGAATATGAGTTCTATTTAAAACAATCTTCTAAATCACCCTGACTTGTTAAATTAATATGGAGGGATTTGCCTAAGTCAAATACTATTTTGGAAAGCTGGAAGAATATCTTAGCTATCGGTAGCCCCTGCTCAGTTTCCCACTGTAGCACAGAGGTGCTTTGTAAAAGTGTCTCCAGCAGGTATGGAATCTTGTGCTACCTAATGAGTCCTGAATTTTTGTCAGAATATCTCCCAAGGTATGCAACTGCAGTGTTAAGCACACCTGAGGGTGAAGGGCAGCAAAGATGGCCTTACTTTCCCTTTTCCCCCAGTTCTCATATTTATGTGGCTCCACCATCATAGAGTGAGAGTACCTTCCAATAGTTGAAAACAAAAAATAATTGTCTTTTCCTGTCCATTCTGTAGGAGAAATTGCTTGACTATAGTGTTTTGTTTGCTAGTGTATGGTGTAAAATATGGTTCTCTATTGGGCGGGTGGGACAAATCACAGCAGTAAAACAGTGTTGCCTGAAATCCCAGACCAGAGTCCTGGCTCTAACTCAGTTAATATATTGAGATGGAGAAGTATACTTGGACTCATTTTGTGCATATGTGCACACAAAATAACGACTATGCAGCCTGACTGGCAATAACGGAGTGACATACAATGGAGATCAGGGGTTTTAATTTGCTTGGGAGGTATTTGAAATACTATGTGTTGTTGCTCGGGGGGATGTGGACGATATTTAGCAACTCCTTGAACCTCCCGGGTGCTCGGGTAAGTAAATGAGCCAGACAAGGATTTCTCCACAACTAGTACCTCTCACATGCATGTACACGAACATATGCAACTACTTGGGGTGCTAGAGGGGCTATAAATTGCTACTTATTTCTGGTGTCCTTCTCTAGTGTGCTAAGCACTTTCCAAATGTTGCAGAAGGCATGAAGCCTGCACTGTGAAACTCACAGTCTAAACATAGACAGGAAAGAGGAGCAACAAACTTAAAGCTGTCAGGGGCATGATTTGCTAAGGGATAAGGGGGAAGTTGCTCCCCATCCCTTGGTTTTTCCCCTCCCACAAACTTTAGATGAGGTCATTAGGATAGCCAATTTCTCCCCCTCCCCCCAGTATTTCCAAAATGATGCCCTGTGACTTGTTAACAAATGTATAGGACAAACATTATACCCAAATTACTCTGTAAGTGCAACAGTGTCCGTTATCTGGCTTACATCTTTCTCCCTCAATAATGAAGGAACCCAAGTGTTTTTAAATCTGGGGTCTTCATACATAGCCAAACATATTGTACTTGTGCAAAAGAAATGGGGAAATGTTCTTGTAACTGTTCTCTAGGACTGAGCAACTGCTGATTTTCTGCTTTCTCCCTTTCCCCTTCTCTGAAGTGCTCCCTCTCCCTGATTGGTTTATTCAGGTATTCCTCCTGGTTATAAAGATTAGGCTATCAAATCAGTGAACAGAAACATGTGATTTAAGGTGACTAATCAGAGCCATCCCTGGTTATCTATAGCAGACAGGCCATAAACAACCTACAGCCTAAAATTTGTTTGGCAAATCATTTGTGCCAGTGATTGAAAATAGCAAACAAATCTGAAAGAGTCATAATCTGTTTGTAGATAAGTTGTGAAGATGAAAAGAGGAGTCAGCTGAAGAATTTAGCATTTCATATTTAATGCTGTACAAAGATTACTACTTTTAAATCCTGATGAAGAGTCTGCAAAGGTGCCTTTTGGGAGGGAGATTTAAATTTTGTTAATGAGGAACAAAATATGGGCACACTGATAAATTTATATTTACAGTGGCATGGGAGAAGGGATCAACAACAGAGCATCTCTATTCAAGACAATACCATGTACTCCATGCTCTGAAGGAGCCAGAAGAAAATACATTTAGACAATTAGTTGTGTGAGCAGTGCTGAGCAAGTGAGAATTCTTCTTTCATTTTAATTAATCTTGTAAAGAGAGGGACAGATCTTGGGCTCTGCTATGATCACTTTTTGCCAATGGATTGGCAAAGGAGCCTGATTCTTCTATTTTTCACCAGTGTAAACCCTGTGCAGTAAAAGAGGCCCAAGGTATGGGGATCAAGTTTTCTAGGCATCTGGGCCAACACCTTACCAGGAGTTTCTTCACCTTCAAGGAGACAGGTGTATAACTAAATATGTTGCATGCTGCCATTATGTCTCTGAAAACCTAATTCAGGGGAGTAACAAAAGTACCTTTATAGTCAGTCCTCACACACCTTCTGGAGAACAGGAAACACCTGAAGGTAAGAATTCAGGGAGAAAGCTGTCCCTGTCTCCATTCCCCCTCCCAAAGACTTGCTAGGATTAAACAATATGAGGTTATCTTGGATCTTCTCCAGCGTTATGAGGCCACTGGGGAGGTTCCATTCTGTTTTGAAGGAGAGGTGAGTGATAATCTCCAGAGTCCATCATCCCTTCAGGAGACACTTAATGGATTCACAGCTGTAGCACTTCTTATAAAAACCATGGAATGCAGCTGTAATAGCTAATGGATTAGTAAAAACCTGAGCATCTGGTAATCTAATATCAGGGATAGGCCTTTTGAATTGCTGGGTGCACAACTGCATGGCAAGAAACTGCTCTGCTTTTCCTCCCTGCCATGGCCTTCATCTAAATAAGGCTACTCACCATTCAGATTAATAGGTTCTCTAATGCAACTTTTGTCCTGGTTAGTTCCATGAGGTTTGTCTCTGTGGGAGTTTGGACATTCTGCACCAGTTACAACTTGCAAGTGATCTTTAAGGGTAGCCCTCCCTGGAGAATATTAGTCATCAGGTCTGGAAGTAGGTGCTCTGGGCCCAGAGCTTCAATTCTAAACATTAGTTTTGTTTTATTTCTCTTTATATGCTTAGACGTTGGAATCTTTGGCTCATAGGAGCAGTCTCTCACAGGGCCCAGGCCTACTAGTATCCTAACTGCAAGGTGGTACAATAGAAATGAGACCTTTTGCATTCCTAGAGGTGCAGCTGTAAATCTTTTACATTAATGGAGGCACATCAGGACTGAAAGTACTGAGAAGATTAAAGAGACATGAAAGCCCACACCATAAAGCTGGATACAGATATGAGTAAAACAAACAGTAACATCCCAATACCATACTTTCTGTTCCATATACAACTGGCAAATACATTATATAAGTACAGAAGTCAAGATGACCTATTAGAAAATAAAAAATATTCTATACAAGGGTACAGAGACAGGTTTCTGGTTTCCTGCTGGAAGGAAGAGGAAGGCAATATCCCGGTAAAGGCAGTAGAGATTTTGTAGTCTTCAGCCCATGAGTGTTCCTAGACAGTGTGACCTCTCACATGTTGTAGGTCTCAGGACATGGGACAGGCAGTGCCAGAGGGCCACAAAGGTCTGCACAGTGCCTTCTCTCTGGGGAGTTGAGCCCCATTCAATAGAAAATTATCATAAAGGGAAGATCTAGCAACTCTTTTTTTTCAAATGAAATGGCATTTACTAATGAAGTGTCCTATAACCAGATGTACAGTATGGGCTTTCTGTAGATTGCATTGTGGTGCATTATATGTCTTTGCATTGTGAATATGAAACTGAAGTTTAGGCACTTCAGTACTTTGTATATATTATGCATTTACTTTTTAAGGATCACCATGAAAATAAAAATGTCATTTTTCATACTGTACACAATATGTCACAGACAGCCTAGATCAGGCAATTTAGCCTCACTATGCCAAATTGCATATTTTAAACACAACTTTCCCCTTAATATGTAGCATAGTACTAAAAGGAAAACTTCATGTGGCATATAGTATGAGTCAAATTTTGACATGGGAGCAGGGGGGTGCAGTGGGGAAGAGGACTTACAGGCTTTTGGACAGGAGGCAACCTGTCCCAAGAGTGGAAGTTGGCCAGTGCTGATGCTCATGCTTAATGCCCCCCAGAAGATGTATCTGATCACAGCGATGGTCCTATCTCCCTGCGGTTGTTGGCTGAAGACTGAGCCCCACGGAGTACCTCTGGAGGCTGTATGCCTACTTAGATTGTAAACTCTTTAGAATTGTGATAATCTTTTTACTCTGAGTTCATACTGCACCTAGCACAATGGGGCCCTGATCCATGATTGGAGATTGTAGGCAAATAATAATAATCTTTCCATCATTAGGCATAATGCTACACTACTCCTTCTGTGGGTCCCGCTGGAGGAGCCCCTTTGTACCAGTTAGATACACTTTTCTGTCTACATTTTATAAAAATAACCTTCTCAGACATGTAGTGCTCTAACCACAAACTATAAACAAATAATAAATGCATTAATAACAAAGGCCAAGAGGTATGTTTTCCATCTGTCCCTGTCTTATCCAAATATCTAGATGTTATGGTAAACACTCAGATTTTCAGTCTTCATCTGCCACTTCTCAGCAGACAGGGATAAACTCATCATGTGGGATTAGTAAGGAGTAAGTCTCCCCAACTGTGATTTATTATTGTTAGTGTGTATTTTCAATTACTGGCAGACATCAGAAATGTTAAAACTATGTTTATGGTAACTGCATAGTGAATTATAGATGGCTGTGCGTTAGGCAATGTAATATATCAGACTGAAGCAGAGATATGGAATGGTAGAATACAAGGGTCTCCATTTTAATGAGACCAAAGGTTTCTACACATTAACTATCTGCACTCAAAATAAATCAGAACGTTGCAATTTACAAAATAGAAAATGCTTCACCAAATTATTCATTGACCTAATTACATATTACAAAGAAAAATGCAGTCCAACTTATTTATGGTGCATAATAGCCAGAGAGGTAAAAACCCACTGCATGCTATGGCGTTGTGTATAGGAACATACTTGTCTTACTGGATCAGCCCAGAGGTCCGTCTAATCCAGCGTTCTGTCTCTGACATTGACTAGTAGCAGAAGTTTCCAAGGAAGGTGCAAGAATCTGCAGTAGGCAGATATGGGATAACCTGTCCCTCCCCCCCACCAAGTTACCCTGACGTCTAATAACTAGAGATTGGTTTAAAACCTGAAGCATGAGGTTTAATATCCCTTCCAAAATGTTTATCATTAATTGTTACAACTTTGGATATTCTTGTTATCCAGATAAACGTCTAGTCCCTTTTTGAATCTTACTAAATTCTTGTACTTCCCAACTTTCCACAGAATAATTACACGTTGTGTGGGAAAGTATTTCCTTTTACCTGTTGTGAATTGGCCACATTTTAATATTATTGAATGTCCTGTTATGAGACAAGGGGAGCAAAATCTCTACCTTTTCTAGACCATTCACTATTTTTTATACTTTTATCATGGCCCTTCTTATTCATCTCCTTTCTAAAGTAAACTATCCCAGTCTCTTCAGTTTCTTTCTAAGAGAGACTTTCCATGCCCCTAACCATCTTCATTGTCCTTTTCTGAACCTGCTCTAATTCTGCAATATCCTCTTAAAATTGCAAACACAGTATTGCAGATGAGGACATACCATTGACTTACATCATGGCATTATGAGGCTTTTCTGTATTGTCCATCATGCTTTTTCCTTATGCATCCTAACATCTTGTCTGGTTTTCTTTTAAACCACAGCTGCATATTGAGCAGAGATCGTTATTGAGCTAACCCATAATGATGCCCAGGTTCCTTTCCTGGGCTGCCATGTCACAGTTAATTTAGAATGCGGTGAGGTGTAGGAGTAGTTTAAAGGCTTAATTGCATTTATTGACAATGAAATTCATCTGCCATTGTGCTGCCCATTCACCTAGGTTGTATATGAATTTGGGCCTAGTGTCTTTGGTCCTCCATTCACGGTTAAATTGCAGCTCAACAGAGAAGATCTGCACAGGGAAATGGAAGTGGTGCCCTGCCTGTGCACTGCAGGTATTGTGTAAGCCCTCCAGAAGTATTGGAGGTGGGGCAGAAAGGGGGCAAGAGTGAGAAGTGGGTCTTGCTATCCTTTGAAAAGATGTAGCCAGTGCACTCTTCATTGCTGTCCCTTTACACTACCCATTGTACTGTGAGGCTGTGCTTTGTCTTTGTCTTCCTAACCTGTCCAATCAAGCCCTCACTACAGACTAACTAGCCTGGCTGCACTGGCCATAACCACCCTGACACCTCTTGCACTGTCTGTGTGCACTAGCAGGAAGATCAGCATGCATCGTCAGCTCTGCAGTAATGTGGCCTTCAGTAATTAGTAAAATAGTAATAACAGCATATACTTGTGCTATGAACTTTAAACTCATAATTAACTCTATCCCTGTTCAGCAAAGCGTGTGCTGAACTTTAAACACATGCTTAGTTGCTTTGTTGAATCAGGGCCTAAATGAACTTTACAAACAATAACCTTTTGAGAAAATTACAAAATTTGAAATGCTTCTTTGTTTTGTTCCACATAGCTGTCCTCAGACTTCATTATTGATCTTATTCAATAAACATGTTATGCTGAGAACAATCAATGAAGTGTCATTATTCCTGGCTATAAACTATATCAGAATAATCGGTTGTAGAGATTGGAGTCTAGATTTGTAGATAATAGTTTCTATAGACTTTATCAAAAGAAAACTTATGACTGGAGAGGAAAATGAAGCCCTAAATAATCTGTATGATACATGTAAAATGGTATAAGAGTTTTGGGGTCCAAGACATGGGCAGGGCCGGCTTTAGGCCGATTCCCCCGATTCCCCAGAATCGGGCCCTGCGCCCATGCCTAAGAGGGCATCGCGCCTTATGCACCTTTTTAATTTTTTTTACTCACCCAGCAGCAGTCTGGGTCTTCAGCAGCACTTCGGTGGCGGGGGGGTCCTTCACTCGCTCCGGGTCTTCAGCGGAATTTCGACAGCGAGGGGTCCTTCAGTGCCGCGGAAGACCCGGAGCGAGTGAAGGACCCCCCGCTGCCGGGTATTCAAATCGGGCCCTGCAGTTCCTAAAGCCAGCCCTGGACATGGGAATCAAAACAAAGTATAATAGGTAAAATGCAGGGTGGCAATTAAGAAAGTTTAAACTAAGGGAAAATTTGAAACACAAATAGCTAAAGATATAGGGCCCAGTCTTAACCCAGCGTTTTATTTTGCAGGCAGGGCCGGCTCCAGGCACCAGCGCAGGAAGAAGGGGCTTGGGCCGGCCAATGGGAAGGGGCAGCACATCCGGGTCTTCGGAGGTGGGTCCCTCAGTCCCTCTCGGCGGGAAGGACCAGCCACCGAAGAATGAAGCTGCGCAGTAGAGCTGCTGCTGAAGTGCCACCGATCGCGGCTTTTTTTTTTTTTTTTTTTTTTTTTTTTTTTTTT
>NW_020664464.1:18242873-18258027 GCF_002925995.2 Terrapene triunguis | reverse complement strand
GTTTTTTTTTTTTTTTTTTTTTTTTTTTTTCTTCGCCGCTTGGGGCGGCGAAAAAGCTGGAGCCGGCCCTGTTTGCAGGTGCCTGCAGGTTGCATCCCAACCCCTTTGCCACTAGAGGTTAGTGAAGTTTTAAATATAATAATGCGATAAATTTCTCACTTCAGTGGTTTGTTTAATCAATGCAGTAGGAAGGTGGTGGTGGAAGCTATTGATATAACTTGAACAGTATGGATTTTTATCTATTTGGGGCCTGGAATTTTTGTCAAAAAGTCAGCAAAATAATTGTAAAAGGCTTATACTAAATATTCATGACACCCCTGCCACCCTACCTTTCTTTCCCATTTTTCAGCTAGCTCTGGGGCTGGTCAGAATTTATATTAAAAACAGACAAAAAACATATGTGAAAACTCTTGCAATTTCTCCCTATTTGTTGACAAGCTCTAACTGTTTTAGTGTAAAGTTAGTGCTTAGAAGTAGTGGTGGATAGACAACACTGGAAATTGCCTGTTCTGTGAGTAGAGAGAACTTCAGTGTAAGCTTCCTCCACACTGTGACTCAAACCTGATCTAGAGGTGAAAGTTGTATGAGTTAGACGAGAAGAGTCCAGAATGGACGCCTGTCCAATCCTTGGCTTTTATCTCGAGACTGCCAACAATTGTCATGTGCTAGTTGTAATGTGGATACCCTGATTAGTAGGAATTACATACCGGCTACCAACCACTGGCCATCACAAAAGCCTTCAAAGAGACACAGGATAGTACTAACTTTGGTTACTACCAGTAACCAAAAAGATATTCTTGTACAGATGACTAATAGGTGAAAGCTTCCATGTTCCACTAACTACACTCTCAGCCATCCGCTCCCTCTGCAATTATAATGGGGGATGTTTTCAGAGGCACAAATAGCAGTTAGGATACTAACTCCCATTGAAAGTCAGTGAGAGTTAGTCTCCGTAATGTCATACGTGCCTTTGAAAATCTCACCCATAGTCTGAAAATAGCATATTTTACAATCATTAAGTTGCACAGGAACTGCTGAACAATCCAAAATAATACATTTATTACACTACCTGTGGATTTATCAACCAATAATATCATGTGAAACAGCATCTCACTTTGACCAGATTGCCTTACAGTAGGTGTGGATGCAATATAGGAATCCCTTTCTGGTGTTCATTAAATACAAATCTGAAGCCTGTAGATGCAACAAGTTTGCCTTTGCTGATGTGATTGGTATAGCAGGGCAAGAAGATTGGTTCATTTTACTCAGGTAAAGGTGGAAACATCACAATAATAGTTTGTTTTGAAGGTCACGGACTTCTAGTCAAGCACTAGAACACAGAAAAACAATATTTTAATTACATTTGAGGGAAAATAAGTTTGACCAACCCGGGTAAAGGAGCCTTTATAACTGTCATAAACATACAGCTAAGGGTCACATAAAATCCCTCCTTTACCTGTAAAGGGTTAAGAAGCTCAAATAACCTGGTTGGCACCTGACCAAAAGGACCAATGAGAGGAGAAGATACTTTCAAATCTGTGGGGGAAGGTTTTTGTTTTGTTCTTCTCTCTTAGATATCTTTTGCATAAGGTGGGAATCCTTTGTCCCTCTCTGGGTTCCCACCCCCTCCTTCTCAATGGAAAAGCACCAGGTTAAAGATGGATTCCAGTTCAGGTGACATGATCACATGTCACTGTAAGACTTTATTACCCACTTGCCAGCACACAGGTATACAGGAAGACTTACAAGTAAAACAGAGCCATCTGCAGACAATTGTCCTGGTTAATGGGAGTCATCAAGATTCCAAACCACCATTAATGGCCCACACTTTGCATAATTACAATAGGCCCTCAGAGTTATATTTCATATTTCTAGTTTCAGATACAAGAGTGGTCCATTTATACAAATAGGATGATCACACTCAGTAGATTATAAGCTTTGTAATGATACCTTACAAGAGACCTTTTGCATGAAGCATATTTCAGTTACATTATATTTAAACTTATTAGCATATTTTTATAAAATCATATAGAGTGCAACGTCACACCCTCCTTTTGAACTTACTGTCAGAGACTTGGACACTGACCATGGCAGAGGCAGTATACCTAAAATTCATTTTTGGGCTTCCCTCTGGGGCAAACACTTCTGTGTCCTCCAAAAGGGAAAGAGACCCTGATCCAGCTGTAGGCTCACAGCTACCAGCTACGACAGACCTTTCACTGGCCAGCAACTCCCCCCCCCTTTCACTTAGGTTGGGCTTGCTTCCAGCTACAGAGTCCTTGGGGTTTGTTCCCACCACAGCAGTCACCAGGACCCCAACTTCCAGCTCCAGGATACATGTCTCTGTGTACCTCTTCCACTCCATTACAGCCAGTCCATGCTTCTGGGTCTTAATTGCTTTGTCTTTTAAGTCCAGGGTTTGCTGGTGAGCAGCCTTTTCTTTTTCAGGGCAGCCTTTTCCCAGGCAAATTGCACAGCAATTTTCATTTGTCTTCCCTTGAGACCATCATTCGATGAGCTGGGATACCACAGAGAACCCCCTCCTCCCAGAACAGGCACCCCTCCACTCCTGTCTTGCTAAGTTAGACACTTCAGTCAGCTTCAGCACAGACACAGAGGTTGGGCCACACCCAGTTGCAGTTTACTGAAACTGAGATGCACTCAGCTCAGGGGCTTTTTAGTTAACAGAGACTTTTTCAGTGCCCAGTGTTTAGCCTTTTGGGGCAATTTGCAACTTTTGTAGTTACAGCTTTTTTTGATCTTTACTTTTACTTATTTTGCTTTCTTTTTTTGTTCCTATTTTCCTTACCCAAAATAAGCAAACAGAAAATAACAAACCAGTAACCACTTTGCCTGTTCTCCAGCCACCACACTTAAAATCACTACCAGTATTTTAAAGCAATCAGCTGTGCACAGATCCTGCTCGACTACGCCACTGTGACGGGTTGGATTACAGAACCCCCTTGGGAACTGCCAACTGATGTGCCAAGACTACTTCTGCCCCTGCTTTCCCTGTCAGCTTGGGACCCCAGCACCCTGTCTTGCTGAGCCAGACACGCCCGTCTGCTCCAACACAGACCCAGGGTCTGAATTACTTGCCCCAAAGCTGCAGACTTAACTGAAATCAGCTAACAGAAGTGTTTTTGTCTTTAACACTCAGATGCCCAACTCCCAATGGGGTCTAAACCCAAATAAATCCGTTTTACCCTGTATAAAGCTTATACAGGGTAAACTCATAAATTGTTTGTCCTCTATAACACTGATAGAGCGATATGCACAGCTGTTCCCCCCCCCCCAGGTATTAATACATACTTTGGGTTAATTAATAAGTAAAAAGTAATTTTATTAAATACAGAAAGTAGGATTTAAGTGTTTTCAAGTAGTAACACAGACAGAACAAAGTGAATTGTGGTGGCAGCGATACCGTTCCAAGGACAAGGAAGAATTTGTGCCTTGGAAGTTTTTAACCTAAGCTGGTAGAGATAAGCTTAGGGGGTCTTTCATGCGGGTCCCCACATCTGTACCCCTAGAGTTCAGAGTGGGGAGGGAACCCTGACAATAACTGTTCTGTTTTCACTGGATAGTGCTACAGAAGGTAGCAGCTTAACAAAAAAAAGAAAAAAAATAGTTAACAAAACTCAAGGAAAAGTCCTGCTGCTGTTGAGACTGATAAACATGTCTATCTTGTATACATAACATGAGTGCCATTGTGTCAAGATGATAAAATGACTTCCAGCTGCAAATATTTAGCACAGTTGCTACTGGGTTTTCCATCGGGGTGGGGGGTACCCATCTTGATCACTCATTATATTAATTATTTATTCTGTGAGGATAGTGTACTTGACTCTATAGAAGACACAAAATGAAGACCATCCCTGCTCCAGAGAGCTTACCATCTGCTCCCTACAATAATCATATTCTACTCAGGTCCTTATACCACCTCATCACTGTAGTATTTCATTCTATATAAGTTCTTATACTATGCTCATCAGCATAGTATGAGAGCATTCCAGAATCGCATTTAACCAACATCACTAACATCTGTTGCATGTTGTTCTTTCTCATTTTTTTTTTTCTCTCCAAGGGGGAAATTATGTGAGGCTTGGTTTTGTTTAATTTTTTATGTATTTTATGTCTAGTGTAGTGTGGTATATGTGTCTGTTATTGAAGGTAAGGGCAAAGAAGTGCGCCTTGCACTTCCAGTGGAAAAGGTGAGGTTTGAGGCAGTCCTTAGATCCTAGGGAATATGTTCCACAGTCTCCGACTAGGTCTAGACAAAGCTCTGTCTCCAGCACACACAAGCTGTACCCTTGTGTAGGACAGCTCTGAGGAGCAGAGCTATCCACCATGGTACTCATGCTGGAACTTCAGGCAATCATTTAGGTGTCCTGCTCCCAGACCATTGAGTGGCTACCATGGTCTTAATTCATATTTCAGATAAAATCAATAGAGGTCCATGACGAAAATGTAGTTGCACATTTAAATATGTGGCAGTGCCTGTAGGCCTACCTGTCCACATCTGGGCTCTCATTTGGACAATGTGAGCTGGTGACTTTCCCACCAGCTATAGGACACAGTCCACTTGTCCTATGTACGGTGAAAACATGCCCCCTTCCTGGGATTTCACTTTATTACAAACAAATGAACACTGAGACAACCTAAAGTCCAGTCCAAGCCTTCACCTTAAGATTGGCTGCTCCTAGAGCTTGGCTTCCTCTCTGCCTTAGACTAATATTTCTCTCCCAAGGCAGCCTAGCTTTAAATCCTGCTTCCTCTTTGATTCTTTCCAACTGGAGGGCTCTCCTTGCAAGCTTCACATTGCTTGCAAGTATTGCAGGCAGGGCTGGCTTCAGTCCATCTCCAGGACGGAGCACTCTCACTTGCCTGTCCCGGTCCAGTTGGGGTTTATCCACTCCACAGGCAACCAAGAGTGAGCACTTGAACTCTACAGAGAAGGCATGTTTTCAGAGGTATTGAGCAGCTGCATCTCCAGTTTCATTCAGCTGGAGTTTTGAGTGCCTACCACTTCTGAAAATCAGGCCCAATGGTGACAGTAGGTGGGTAGTTTTAACACTTTAACTGCTGCCTTTTGAAACTGTTAGAATGCATGTTATTGTCAGGGCAGGCATATAGCTCAGACCTGTCTTTGAGTGTGGATCTCTCTATTGTCCCCACCACAGTTTTGTATCTCATCAACACTGTGACCATAGTCACCCAAATTCTGTCCATGCAGACTGAACACCCTTCCTCTGAAGCCTGGCTCCCTCCCCACCCTCCCTTCTCGAGGGACTTTCATATTGATGCTGACTTCTACACAGCAAAAGGATGATAGCAAATTCCAGAAATGCCACTGCTGCTGTGGTCCCGATTTGCGTGCACACAATCACTGGCATGTGCAATGTCTGGCACTTAGCATACACATTTTAAGCTTTACAGGCCAGATTTTCCCATATAATGCAGCCACTTTTCATTAGCACAATCTGGTCTGAACAAATATTGTTTAGCCCCTGTATATTAACTTGTGCCTACAAGTTTGTATGCTAAAAATAGCACAAGCTAGAGATTGTGCTCACACAAAAGGATCCATGTGCAAATGGAGATCAGGTTGAGTCGCTGTTTAAAATTTGGCCCCTTATGACTGAGTTTTAATTACTAAGCTGTAAGTTAATTTTAAGATCTCATCAGGACTTTACAGGACTCAGCTAAGAATCTATCAGTTTATACCTAGCCAAATCAATTGTTTTCTCAGGAGTCCTATCCAGCTAAAATATGTATCTTGGTTCAATTTTTTTTCATTCACATATGGTGTTACATATTGTGCAATTTCAAAAATAAGAGGAACATGATATCATTCTGAAATGTACAAAGCAGGGCTTTGTTTTAATTTAAAAATTACTTTTCTGCACCTAGGGAATAGTTGTGGAAATAGATTAAATAATCATTAAGGAGTTTATATCACATCTAACAAGTACGTTGGAAGGCTCTGAAAAATTTAGTGTGAGAAAATGTCTGTTCTTCATATATGTAAATCAAAAGGGTATGTTCAGCTTCCAACATCCAGAGGCTGGGGAAATATCTGAGGCTTGATGTCCAATATCTATATTAAACAAGTATAGTGTATCTTCATCCCAAAAATGAAGCAATGGGACAATAGGACTTCAGAGAAGGCAAGCAAGTAGAAAAGAATAAGGGCAAGGAGCGAGTATTTTTGGTCTCTGGAGCTCTCATATGAAGTGCCAGAACTAAATCAAGTGTGCCCAGCATTTCTCCTTATCTATTTCCAATTATTTAGAAATTAAACTGCATTACAGACAATCTCACAGCTTCTCCATGCTTGAGAGACCTCCAAAGTTCCCTGAACACAAGCTTCCTACTAAGGACAGGAATTAGTTTCTGTGGTGGCACCTTTACTGGTCTGGAAGGGTAATTAACAAGTTAGCTATAGTCACATGTGCAGCTTTCACAAACATGCTAGACAACTGGAAGGCATTTGAGGTCTTGGCTCTTTGGGGGGGGGTTTTTCAAAATTGGTTTTTTTTTTTTCATTAAAAAATTAAAACTGAACATCTTCAGTGAAAAATGAAAAGTTTTGGCTAAAAAGATTTGGTTGGGAGGGTGGGGAGTTGGTTTTCTGACAAAAGTATTGAAGACTTTGGAGGATGCTTTCCATGTAATTTTTTTCTTTAGTTGAAAAATCCAACTTTCCATCAGAAAATGTTTTGACCAGCTGTACCACTAACACACTGGACATTGCCTTTCCTTCTCAAGAGCCTATGTTACTTTCTGGTCCATTGCTCCAAAGTCCACTCTGTTTAGTCATCAGCAGCTTTGAGGATTTTGCATCTGACGGCCGTGGTAGGAGTAGCAGAACAACTAGAAAACAGCACTGAGCATTGGGGAACAGCAGTTTTTGCAGTGATGGACGTGTAGATTGCACAGGAAGTTAGAGCTGTATATTATTTTCTTTGGACCTCGCTGTGCCAGCATTGGTCACAGTGATTAGAGCCTTACTCTCTGGTAGCCCCAATTCAGTCCCCGGGTGGTTCAACTAGAGCTGCGATTTGTACTTTTTAATGCTAATGAACGATCTGCCAACAAGTGAACTCCTCCTCTTTTCCTGGGAGTTCTGCTGTAAGGAGTTCTTGGATTGCAAGGAGCTGGGCACCATGCTTGGAATTCTTGGGAGCTACTTGAGTTGTGCCGCTCTCTAGTCATTTCTGCATCTCTTGCAAGTTCAAGCCCAGGGGAAGCTCAGCCACTCAAACTTTTGGGCTACTAGTGAGTCATATAATACATCTTCGCAGAATGAGATTCACAGTCTAACCCAATAGTTATTAGCTCCTGAAGTGTAAATTTTTTTATACAGATTTGTTGTTTTTATACTTAAAGCTCATTCTTGCAGTCCTTACAGGTGCAAAACTCCTAGTAAATTCAAGAGGTGTTTTTTAGATTAAGGATGGTCCTATGGTTAAGGCACTAGATCGCAATTAAGCACATGTGGTTCATTTCCCAGCTCTGCTATGGAGTTCTATGTGGTTAAGGGCAAGGCACTTCTTGTGCCTCAGTTCCCCACCTGTAAAATGGGGAAAGCAATGCTGCTTTTGTCTGTTTGTTTTTTGTCTACTTCAGTTAAGGCAGGAACTGTCTCTTACTATGTGTTTGCACAGTGCCTAGAACAATGGAAGCCCAATATCAACAGAGTTCTCTAACAGCTACTGTCATACAAATAGTAAGAATATAAATGCACAAAGTTGGCATGATCAGGCCCTTGGCATGTTGTGACAGCTTCTAGAAGTGACCGTGAGCCCAGATTTACTGTAGCTATGTGTTTGGCCTGTATCTAGGGGGGGAAAAAGTCAAAATTATTCAAGGCTTCTCCCCCCCCCCCCCCCCGATGCAATGGTCTGGAGAGCTAGGCGGAAGTTACATAAGGGTATAATGGGCTTTATTATATTCTCATTTATACCAGTCTTACACTAGTGAAACTATTGATTTCAATGGAGCTACTCATTTACACTAGTGTAACAGACAGGAGAATTAGGCTGTATGGGTCAGATCCTCAACTGGTGCAAATCAGCAGGTTCTATTGACATCACTTTATACCAGCTGAGGATGTAGCCCTACACCTTTATTTCTATCAGGTGAAATCCTGACCACCCAGAATTCAATGGTAGTTTTTCCAGGAACGTTGTTGAAAACATTCTTCATTTAAAAATATTAACCTTTTAGTTCTTTAAATCTGTGGTTTGATTTTGTGAAATGTTTCTTACTAATGTAGAGGCAGGGCATCAATCTTACTGGCTGTATGAGGCTGAGTTTCCAGTGGCTTTTTAAAAAGAAATGCATTGTTAAAGGTGTTGCATTATTTCTCTGAAAAAATATTTAAAATCATAACTGTTGTATACTTGTGATACTTGGCTAATTTCTGATGTTAAACAGAGAAATCATTTTAGTCCTCAGCACAGGAAGTACTTCAGGATGAGGGTTAAGTGAGGAGCACTTTTACATTTATAAATGGCCAAAAACTTAAAGGAACGTACTTATCCTTTGTGAGCATAGAGGAAATTCCATCCAAAACCCAAATGGGTTATTGGACGGAATGTACCTGCTCAGCTCTCCTCTACCAGCTCCTATTGGCCCCTGCAGATCAAGTCTCCAGCCTTGGAATTGTATTAATTTTCATTGCTTTCCATGTGGGAGAGAACCTTGGGTAGATGAGGCAGCTGCTCAACATGGTCCCCTCCAGTACCTGGGAGGCAGCCAGATCCACAAAGGGACTTAAATGTTGCTATGCTAAACGTCACAGCAACTAACTTTTAGGCACCTACAAAAATCACAGGAACACTGTGATCCACAAGCTTGCCTCAGGCACCTAGGCTCCCTATAAAATAAATGGTGAGAGAGGAGGAGCCTTAGGATGTGATCCGCAAAAGCCAGCACTCTACGCCAGGAGCCTTCTAACCTAGCGGCTCTCAACCTTTCCAGACTCCTGTCTCCCTTTCAGGAGTCTGTCTTGCGAAATCCCCAAGTTTCACCTCACTTAAACTACACCTCTAATCCGATATAACACAAATTCGGATATAACACAAATTCGGATATAACGCGGTAAAGCAGCGCTCCAGGGGGGCGGGGCTGTGCACTGCAGCGGATCAAAGCAAGTTCGATATAACGCGGTTTCACCTATAACGCAGTAAGATTTTTTTTGGCTCCCGAGGACAGCGTTATATCGGGGTAGAGGTGTACTTGTTTACAAAATCAGACATAAGAATACAAAAGCGTCACAGCTACACTATTACTGAACAATTGCTGACTCTCATCTTTACCATATAATTGTAACAAATCAATTGGGATATAAATATTGTACTTACATTTCAGTGTATAGTATAAAGAGCAGTATAAACAAGTCATTGTCTGTATGAATTTTTTTTTTTTTTTTTTTTTGCAGTGACTTTGCTAGTGCTTTTTATGTAGCCTGTTGTAAAACTAGGCAAATATCTAGATGAGTTGATGTACCCTCTGGAAGACCTCTGCATACCCTTGGTTGAGAATTACTGTTCTAACCTACCAATGGGAGATGCCAATGTCAGGGGAATATGCTAAGCCCCACTCCTCTCATGGAGATTGGCAGAGATAGACACCTATGTTTTACAACCAGAAAACCCTCTCCGGGAGTCAGGTGGCTTAGATGCCTCAGTGCTGTCTTGCAGGAAAGAGTTAGGCATCTGCCTCACTCCATGTAAAAATCCCAGTACTTGTCTGGGATGTAGGAGACCCAGGTTCAGTTTCCCCTTCTCTGTCAGGAGTGCTCTACCTGCTGAGCTATGGTATATTCTGAGTTGGGGCTCCCTCAGTCTCTCCTATAGAAGCTGTTGCACTGTGGATAAATAAAGAAGGAGTGACTGGAGCAAGGGGACTGGACCCTGGGTCTCCCACCTCCCAGGTGGGTACCCCAACCACTATGGAATCATTCTTCTTTCTCTTCCAATGACTGCGGATAAATAGTCACTGGCCAGAGAGAGAGAGGAAGAATGACACTGTAGTCCAGTGGTTAGGGTCCTGCCTGGGATTTAGGTGGATGCATGCCTTGCTTTCTCCAGTTGATGAATCGCTCTGGGGTTAGGTAGGAGATAGGCACCTGGACACCTAGTATGAAGCCGTCGTGCATGTACCCAGAGGAAGAAACATAGGCACTGAGGGAATTTTTATCCAGAAAACTTAGTTGCAGCATTCGTTTAGGCACCTACAAGGTTTGGCAGGAATAGTGTGGAACACAGTGGAGTCTAAAACAGGGACTTAGGGTACATCTACACTACCCAGATCGCTACACCAGATCGGTGGGTAGCGATCAATCTAACGGGGATTGATTTATCTTCTGTAGTGTAGACGCGATAAATCGATCCCCGATCGCTCTCCCGTTGACTGCTGAACTCCAGCAGTGCAAGAGGCGGAAGCAAAGTCGACGGGGGAGCCGCGGCCATCGATCCAGCACTGCGAGGAAGCGAAGAATGTAATTTTAATTCGATCTAAGATACGTCGACTTCAGCTACGCTATTCTTGTAGCTGAAGTTGCGTATCTTAGATCGATTTCCCCCCACCCCCAGTGTAGACCAGGCCTTACGTGCCTAAACCCTTTGTGAACCCCACCCTCAGCTCCTCTGGGGATGGGTGCCAGTCTAAGAGAGCTCCCCAGAGCCCGAATCCCATGAAATCTCTGCCAAGCAAGCTGCTAAGCCAGATCTCTCCCTTCCATAGGAACAAGAGGCCCTGTATTTGATTGTTGCATATTTAATCCGCATTCAATGTGTAATTCTCTCAATTTACATGAAGTTAGTTCTGATTGAAGTCCACCCTGTTGCTGATAGGTATTATAGTTAAGCTCTTGCTGAGCAGGAAGAGCCCCCGTGCAGCAGACCAGGATGGACCACTGTGAAATGACACCCTGGAAAAGATAACAGGGTCAAGGATCCCCACATAAATGAATAAAAATAATGCATCTCCTAGAACTAGGTCTGCCCATTCTCTCTCTCTCTCTCTCTCTCTCTCTCTCTCTCCTTTGCCGCCCCCCCCTTTCTTTTTATAACTGTACAGGACTGATGCAAGAGTAAGGACTTTGTTCTACAACTGATAGAATGCAACTGTGACTGTAAAGATGTATAAACTATATTAGAGCCTCTGAGAAGCTCCTTTTTCCCCCCCTCCCCTTTGCATACCCCAGTAAATTAAGATATCTGATGTGGCAGTTGTATTCTGAATACTGCCCAGAGTGATTCTAAATGCAATCAGGCCCATTTTAAAGAGCTACTGCACTCTTATTACCTCATTAGATCAAATACAGAATTTTTTTCCCCCCTAAAACTAACATGAGCATTTCGGCCCTGATTCAGAAAAGTATTTTGCATGTGAAAAGTTCCATTGCCTTCCATAGACTTAAATTTAAGCAAACGGTTAAGACCTTTGTCGAATCGGTAGCTTCATTCAGATCTATACATCAACTCCTTGTAGACTTCTTTGAAAACTACTACGAAGTTTTATACACTTTCAATTCAAATTGGTTTACAGCCAAAGAGACTCATGCTGAAATCTCTCTCACCTACACCCTATAAGTTTCTGGATCTTTCCTAGTTCTTCTAATTAAATTAAATCCTAGAGCAGGGATCGTCAACCTTTGGCACGTGGCCCATCAGGGAAATCCACTGGCGGGCCAGGACAGTTTGTTTATCTGCAGCGTCCGCAGGTTCAGCCGATCGCAGCTCTCACTGGCCATGGTTCACCATTCCAAGCCAATGGGGGCTGCGGGAAGCAGCGGCCAGCACATCCCTCGGCCCGCACCGCTTCCCACAGCCCCCATTGGCCTGGAACGATGAACCGCAGCCATGGGAGCTGCGATCGGCTGAACCTGCGGACGCTGAAGGTAAACAAATTGTCCCGGCCAGCCAGCGGATTTCCCTGATGGGCTGCGTGCCAAAGGTTGCCGATTCCTGTCCTAAAGATTCATCGTTCAACTTATGACTGAAATTTAAAACTTACGTTTTTTATATAAGAGGAGCGACACTGAATTGACTCAATCATTTCAGGCAGTGCTGGGAAGACCAAAAAAAAAAAAATCCGACTGGTTTCTTTTATATTTGGGGGACATCTGTTCTCCCATCTGCTCCCAGGAGTTCCTTGTTTGCCAGCCACGCAAAGCAGTCTCTCACAGAGATGGAGTATTTTGTTACATATACATTCACAAAGCATTTTTTTAGTTTATATTTTCCAGACTGCGGACTTTTCATATTCTATTATGTTGTGTTCGATCCAGAAGAATCTGATGCTCTCAGACATAATCTGATGTGATGTGAAAAGATAGGAGTTTAATTTGTCTCCACAATATGCTGTTTATGGAATTCCTGACACTGCCTCAAAGACATTGGGTTTGATTGGGACTTTTTTCCCCTCTCAAGGTGGTACAAGTTCAGTAGCATGGTCTACATCTCATTTTGGGAGGGGTAAAACTCTCAGATGGCAGCGTGATAGTCATTGGGGTAAAAAAATTAGCAATACCTAAAGTTGCATTCATTTTAAACATCCATGTACTTTTAGAATGAATAAAATTAGGACATTTGAAACTGGTAAAAAGGCTGAATGTCAAAATTTGGATTTTAAAAATGTTTCCCAGCTCTAAGTAAAACTTTTAGTTCCTTATTGCAGGTCACTGCTGTATTACCAGATCTCCACATAGCAAAGGTCTCTATCACTCAATTCTAGTTTATAATTCTCCTCCCATTTTAACTGGAAGAGGCCAATGTAAATAGGGCACCAACAGCCTCACATTACTCATCAAATTCCAGTTTCATGGACAGTTTCCAATCAGCCTTTCTTTTCCCAGCTGTAGCCCTCTCCAGGGCTGTTTTAACCCCTCTGGGCAGGAGTGGGGTGACCACCCCGCTACAGGGCCCAATCTGATAGGCGAGCTCTGAGCATACTTACTGAATTGGGCTTCACAGGCAAGTTAGTTGAAGGAACACCTATCTTCCATTTGTTCATGCATAACTCTAAGGCTTATGTATCTGGACACCTGGCACAGGGCTGCAGTGCTCATGCCCAGAGGCAGAAACATAGGCATCTAGGGAACTTTTACTGCAAAAATTTAAACCCCAATGAGTTAGGTACCTACAGGGTTCAGGAGCAGCTGAATGTGGGGGTTGTAAATCCCAGTGTAGCCTGATTCTGGGAATTAGGCTCTTCAGTGGTTATTAGACACCTTAGACCTTTTGTGAATCAAACTCCTAACATACAACACAATTTGTAGCAGCATTACTTTAAACGTGGCCTTGAAAAACACAGCCCAAGGCTTGATCCTGCATCCATTCAAATTAATAGCAAAATTCCGATCAACTGCATTGGTTCAGGACTGAGCCCATAGTCTGAATCACAATGCCATGGATTTTTATTTGGGATATTCTTTGGTTTTTTTTTGCCTTTGTTTTTTTTTAAATAGCTTTTTTTTTTTTTTTTTTAATTATCAAAGGAGGAATATCCTGCTATTGCTTTTTAACTCTGCTTTTCATGGATTTATATAACCATGCAGACAAAAGCCATGCAAGGCTTTTAAAGAATCCAGCATCACACTCCTATCACAGCTCAGATGTGGTTCAGAGATTAAATGGTCAATTATGTCCCTACAACAGCCCATTGGGCAATTTTCCAGTTAGATACATTCACAGTCACAGCTGCAGAAACCCAGCCGTGTCAGATAATATTCACTATGCCCATGGAATGTTAAAAGACTAGGGAAAATCAGCTCATGCTGAAGTAAATAAGAGTGAAACTACAGAAGTGAAATTTTCTACATGCTTTTTCCTACTGAACTTTATATCATTATATATATCATTATACTGAACTTTATATCATTAGTTGTACTCAAAGTTACAGGTGAATATTTTATATTTGCTGCTTTATATGAACTGCCTAGTACTATGCAATGACACCACAACTTGGTGTGTGACTTAGTCACTTGAACTGGTCAAAAATGTAAAACTTTTTTCCATTTAAAAAAATACTATTTTGTCAAAACCGAAATGTTTTGCAGAAACATGTTTCAATGAAAATTCTCAGGTCCAGAATACGGAGGGGATAGGGGAGAGAGAGACCAACCAACAGACTAAACCTAATAGTGCCCTAAATGGACATGTGGGAGACCCAAGCTCAAATTCCTGCTCTGAACCAGGCAAAGCAGGGATTTGAACCTGGGTCTCAAACATCCTCCTTTAGTGCTCCAGCCCCTGGGCTATTCTAGGGCCTCTTGCTCCTGTGTTCTTTAATGAAAAGTTTCAAAAAGTCTCATTTTTGTTCTGCATCAAAACAAAGACAAGTTTCAAAACATTGACACTTTTCACAAAACAACTGTTTTCCAGCCAGCCCTACTCATCACAAGGGGCCTATCCAAGTCCCAGGGTGGTCTTTCCATTCAATCCAATGGGCATCTTTCAGTTGAACTGAATGGTAAGTGGATCAGACTCTAAGTCTCTTAGCTTGAAGCTACTGTCTCATCAAGGGATACTAACAGTACAGACTATTTGTCTCAACAGTACACATTGTATTAATGAACTCCTTATTATCTGCACTATAGTAGCACCAAAAATGCGCTAAGCACTGTATAGACCTAGGAAGGCGCAGTCCCTTCTTCAGAGAACTCTGGGTGCTTCTTGTCCAACAGAGTTGTTATGCACTGATTGGATACTACCATCAGGTGCTCCTCCTTGCTAAGCTGGAGTGGAACCCGAGCATGTCCTTGCTTCTGTCAGGGACAGAAGGTAATCTGTAATTATATTTTGTAATT
This sequence comes from Terrapene triunguis, assembly GCF_002925995.2. NCBI lineage: Eukaryota > Metazoa > Chordata > Testudines > Emydidae > Terrapene > Terrapene triunguis. Next base: position 18,243,206 of record NW_020664464.1, on the reverse strand, counting down.
ACAAAAATTATAATGAAGGAGGTCATTAATGCTTCTCTCCCATTGTCTCTGCATCTAAATTTATGAGGTGTGTCCTTACCCTTCTGCTCAGCTATTGGAGTAGCATATGTGGGGGGGAGATGATTGTTTAGCAGGATGTTGCCAAAAATACAGGCCATTGGATTTAAGACAAAGGAAAAACTACATTTGCAATAAAAGGTAATTAAAATAAGGTGGAGTGGTTTGTTTTTTGGTCATGCTTCTACGCTTGTCCCTTATGTTAAAACTCTCAGGGCTTGGCTCCACTTGCAAGTTAGAGTGCATTAAATCAGCCCAGGGCACCCTAACTCCTGA
>NW_020664464.1:18214073-18232873 GCF_002925995.2 Terrapene triunguis | reverse complement strand
TCCTGGGGCAGCCAGAGGTCCCTGCACCCCAACTCTGCAGTCAGACAGGATTCTCAGCCAGCCGGTAAAACAGAAGGTTTATTAGATGACAGGAACACGGTCTAAAACAGAGCTTGTAGGTACAGAAAACAGGACCCCTCAGTCAGGTCCATCTTGGGGAGTAGGGAGCCCAGACCCAAGTTCTGGGCCTCTCCCCATTTCCCCAGCCAGCTCCAAACTGACACTCCCTCCTCTGGCCTTTGTGTCTCTTCCGGACAAGGAGGCCACCTGATCTCTTTGTCCCCAACACCTTCAGTTGGCCCCTTGCAGGGGAAACTGAGGCACCCACACAGTATTCAGAGAAAACATTACGAACATTCCCACTTCGTCACAACAGGTGCAACAAAATATAATACTGTATATTGAAGCAGGCAAGTGCTGCTTCTGACTTTGCACTTTTAATTGACCCTTGTAATCTTGTGGCGCCGACGCGTTGTAGCTTCATTTTATCCCAGCAACAAATTCTTGATTTGTAGGACCACTAATAAACAACAATGGATTTTTCCGATAGTGATACTGTGCAATAAAGAGAAACTGAAATGCTTACGGCTTCCAGTCCATGTTTACGCTATTTAATAAAATATATATATCGGCTTAAAGGGCGGGAGCAGGGGGGCACCACCATTTTGGGCACCACCAAAAATTATACAAACCTGCCGCCTATGGAGATGTATCCACACGTCTTCATAGGACTAGGAAAGCTGTTAGGGGAGTATAAAATAAAACAGTTGCCATCAACGATTGTCTTTTTTGCTCTTTCAGCCCCACACTGCATCCCTAGACTCTTGCTAGGGAAAGTCAAAGAAAAACCTGAGAATGACAGACATGGGGGTTATTTCCCAGATAGAAGAGCCGACTGACCTGTGTGTAGTACCAGTGCCTAATGGCAAAATTCCCCTTGCTAAAGAATCTCTACATTAACTACATTCACCACTCTGTTTGGAAGTACTGTTTCCATTATCTTTCATTTGAGAAATCTTCAGCACCAGAACAATTCCAAAAGAGAATCTGTCAGATCATGTTGCATTTGCGGGTATCTTTGCCATATAGATGATGTGATGATATATGGCAGAGATAAAAGTGAACAGGATGGGCAACTACATACAATTTTATGCTTCCAACAAGCTGGCCTCATTGCATGAGAAATGTGAGTTTGGAAAGTAGCAGATACAATTTACAGGACATTGTGACGGGGGATACCTGATGCTTTGTGGACCCCTGCTGGAGGCCCTGCGATCCTAGTACACCCCACCCCATGAAAGGAGCAGCAAAGATAGGTCCTACATGCCTGCCTAGAAAGGCTGCATGGAAGCAGCCAATCAGAGCCCAGAATGCTCAGATAAAAAGCTGCAGGGTCTGAGCAGATCAGTTTGTGGCTGGGACAAGATGGTTGACGAAGGAGCTTAACTGGCAGCATTTAGTGGCCCTAGGGAGAGAAGACCTTAGAACTTTAATCTAAGGTAGTGAGTGGAGGTGAAGGGACCAGGTGGGGAGAAGCCCAGGGAATGTAGCAGCAACTAATTAAAGGAAGCCATATGTGGATGCTGTTTATAGAGTCCCTAAGTTGGAATCCAGAGTAGTGGGTGGGCCCGGGTTCCCCCACCACCAAAGCAGCCTAAACTCTGGGAAGGGGCAAGGCTGCTTTAGAAGCCTAAGCAAAGGACTAGATTTAAAGAGCCAAGAAGTGGGACTGAAGACGCAGGTGAGAACAGACAGTTTGGTGAACTCTTTGCTATCCTGGAACAGGTCCATTTTTTGTGTGTGAGTTGGCCAGAGGGCTGAACAAGTGAAGACCTGCCTAGCAAGGCTGGCAACCCACAGGGGTGCCAGGAGTGGGGGAAAGATTACAGTACCACACCTGGCTGCCAGGAGGCACTCAGGAGGTGAGTGCCCTGTCACAAACATGTACTTAGCAAACAGGGAATTCAGACAAATTCAGGCAAACTGAAGGCATTACTCACTTTACTTGAACCAAAGATGTTTCTGCTGTAAGAAAATTCCTAGGCATGACAGATCATTGAGGGAAATTCTTACCAAATTTAGCTCATCTATCAAAACCCTTAAGATATCTCCTTAATGGTCACAAGAGGTGGATCTAGGATAGCCCACAACAAAAAACACATTTAATAAAATAAAAACTAGTGACATCTCCACCTGTTTTGGCACAATATTCAATAAAATAATCAACACTGGTAGTAGCTGTGGATGCATCTTCATATAGTTTAGGAGCAGTGTTCACACAAAAGCAACCAGAAGGAGACCAGAGACCTGTTGCATTCATATAAAGAAGCCTCACAGAAACAGAGCAGTGGTATGCTTAAGTGGAAAATGGAGTTTGGGCCTGTGAATGGCTCAGTGCATATCAGTTTACTTGAATTTTAACACCGCAACAGACCACAAGCTCTTGGTTGCATTATTGGGTTTGAAGCCACTGGCTGACCTCCCACCTAGGATTCAAAGAATTCGACTATAGCAGATGTGCTTTTCTTTCGACACTGAACTCATACCTGGAAAAGCAGATGCTATCTAGAGCCCCAATTAAGCAGCTACCAATGGAAGAAGAAAAGGCTTTAGAGAAAGATGTCAAAGTCGACATTGATCTTGATCTGGCATTAATTCCAGTATCTGCCAGCTAACTTCAGCAAATTAGAGATGAACAACTAAAGGATGAGATTTGCCAGAAACTGACGCAACTCTGCCGGAGAGGGGCGGGATTGAAGGAATCAAGTTCCAAAAGACATCCTACCATATTGGTAGAATGAAAACGATCTTCACATGGCTGATGGCCTGCTTCTGAAAGATGTCAAGTATCAGAGGGGTAGCCGTGTTAGTCTGGATCTGTAAAAAGCAACAGAGAGTCCTGTGGCACCTTTAAGACAACCATCTTCTGAAAGATGGTGCATTCTTATCCCCATGGTACTCCAGAAACAAATGCTCTCCAAAATCCATCAGATACATCAAGGTATAAACAAGTGAAGGCATGAGCACAACAATCTGTATGGTGGCCCAGTCTGGATAAGCAAAGTCAGACCTTATTAAAAGGCTATGAGATAAGTAATAGGGGGGGGAGGGAACCCACCAAAATCGTTACTCTCTGATAAGTTACCTGACAGACTTGGCAGCTGCTAGCCACAGATTTATTTTTCTGGAAAGGACACGTACATTACTGGAGTCAATTACTTCCCTAAATATATTGACTTGGCTGTACTTACAGACTTTCTCGGCACAGGTCATCCAGAAACTAAAGTCAGTATTTCCAAGGCATGGAGTTCCTGAAGTGCTCATAGGTCTCAATTTACCTCCAATTCCTAGCATTTGCACAAGACTTTGATTTTGAACATCTCACTAGTAGTCCACATTACACTCAGAGCAATGGGAAGTGAAGAAAATAGTGCTGACTTTAAGATGACTTCTACAAAAATCAGTGGACCCACATAAAGCACTCCTGATATATCAGTCAACAGCACTTATCTGGCCTGTCTCCACCAGAACTTCTGATGGGAAGATGACCAAGAATGCCTTAACCTATGGCACCAAAATAGCTAAAACCTAAGTGGCCTTACCTGAAGGAAATTAAAAAATGGGATGCTGAAGTAAAAGTTTGGCAGCAACAAAACTTCAATGTTTGACACAGAACTAAAACATTACCTGAGCTGAGACCAGGGGACAGTGTTTGGCTCAAAAGCTGGAATTGTTTGGAAGTTGGCAGAAATTCCCAGATCCTACCTAGTGGAGACTCCAAAAGGCTGCCCCAGAGGAAATCAGGTTCATTTTCAGTATTTGCCAACACAATAAAGAGAAATCTGAGACCTTCAGGTATTCTGTCAGAAATTAACCCTCTCCACAGCGAACTCTATGCACAAACTTAGCTGAAGTGAGAATAATGGTCTGGAAGACTGATCAGACCCCCAGATTTGATCTTTTAGAATACTGCTCAGGACTATTTAAATGCAATTGGTAAGGGGACATAGTAGTATGAACAATTTTAAGTAATTTGAAGTTTATTTTAAAGGGGGGGGTACATTGGTTTATAATTTAAGTTTTAATATTTTATTATAAAGAAAAGGAGAAGTGGTGTGGTTATAAAGTTCCTGGTTCTCCACAGTTACCAGAGGGGAGGACTAGGATGTGTTGCAGCAGGGAGCTTAATAAATGTAGGTTAGATAAATGCCCATCAGGGATGGTCTAGACAGTATTTGGTCCTGCCATGAGGGCAGGGGACTGGACTCAATGACCTCTCGAGGTCCCTTCCAGTCCTAGAATCTATGAATGTAGGAACTTCCCGGTTAGAGATTTCTCTAGTTGGTGCTTAAAGCGTGGCTCTTTGTGATTTATGTCTGCACATTACAGGTAGCACTTGCCAAATTTTTCCATGGATCAAGTTTGCTGCTAATAGAGGACTGAAAATATCTGCCTCCTCTCCACCCCACACCAGTTTCAGAATGTAATATGGAAATTTACTTATAGAATAGGCTTAGAATAGTCCTGTCCAACTGTAGAAGGGGTAGAAAGAGGAAAGGAGCATCCCCCTTTCTTCTACCCCTCTGGGGGTGGGGGCATATTCCTTGAACTTCCAATAGTTGGGTCTGGTTGAGATGCATTTGGTGGAGTACCCAAAATAGGAATGCAAAGGTGGCTGTATGCCACCTTTATACTCTCCACACACACACCTTTTCCTGGGGTCTACTGGGAGTTGGTTCAGTCCCCAGTACAAGTTAAAGCAGCCTCAGGGCTGCTCTAATTTATACTAGCTGGTATTAACCCCAGAGGGATCACAAGAGACAGCAGTGCTTTAGCCCCTCCCCTGCCCTATGCTGGGATCTGATAGAGGTGGTGGCACAGAGCCAGCAATATCAGCTCTGCTGCACCACATGGGGATATCTCTTTGCACCACCAGAGTAGTGCAAAGTGGCTGTATCAGAGCCAAAGATCTGGCCCCTTGAGTGCAATGATTACTTAAGACTAGTGCTGACATAATAAGCCTAACCCCAGTCATAATAAATTTAACACAGACAAATGTTATCAGCTGTGCTGGGATAGTTCATATATTGAGATTATCCAAGCACACAGTCACTAATGTCCTGTGATTGAGCAGATATGTTTAATAAAGATCAAGACAGAAGGATAATACTAATAGCCAAGAAAATGAAATGTATGAAGAATATTGTTTGATTATATGATGTGGGCTAAACAAGAATTGAGTGTAAAATTATATTTACTTCCTAGCTCCCCCAGAAATGGCTAGAGTTCTCCTGAGGCTATGATAGAAACCAGTGATCTAATAGAACTACTAGAGTTAAGGCAAATCCAAGTGAAATACTGCCATCTAGTGCCCATTTTACATCATCACAGAACAAATTGCTTCAGCAGCAGCACCAGCGTAAGAATACTTATTGTCTGTATGCAAACAAGCGCAGAAGCATGGCAACTCTGATAACACACTAATCTATTCAGAGCAAGACATACAATAGTTAGTGTATGGACCAGATTCTGATCTCATTTACACAATGTTAACCCAGTGACACCACTGCAGTCAGAGCGATGATTTACACAGGTGTAACTGGTTCTATATATGTGCCTGTGTACATATAAAGTCTATTCCTTTTCTTGATGTCCTAAAAAAAGATTTCAAATCCACGGGCTTGATTGAGACCTAGAATACCTAGCTCAAGGCTGCAACCTGTGGCAGAGGAAAGTTCACCCATAGACTCCTAGACTCTAAGGTCAGAAGGGACCATTATGATCATCTAGTCTGACCTCCTGCATAATGCAGGCCACAGAATCTCACCTACCCACTCCTGTAACAAACTTCTAACCTATGTCTGAGTTACTGAAGTCCTCAAATCGTGGTTTAAAGACCTCAAGGTGCAGAGAATCCTCCAGCAAGTGACCCGTGCCCCACGCTGCAGAGGAAGACGAAAAACCTTCAGGGCCTCTGCCAATCTGCTCTGGAGGAAAATTCCTTCCCAATGGGGTTGTCCCATTGCAAGGCCCCCACAAAGAGCTGTACTAATTCAGAGCATCCCCTAAGCAGCACCTACTAGTAGGGCTCCTATGAAGCTCTGATCACAAATTAAATCAGCTCTCCCTAGCAGAACCCCTGCAAAGGGTGGAGGTAGAAACATCACCTACACTCCACAAGGTATGAATCTCCCTAGGCATAGCTGCCCCCGCTGAGAAAGGAGATGCAACCTATCCCATCAGGGAGATATCAATCCCTTAACATTTTTCTTTCTGGCTTTATGATCATCCTCATTACCAGCTTGCACAAAATAAGGCTAAACATTGGTTCAGTGTCCGTATCATCTCTTTAGAACATTAAACATTATTTTCTCTTCATATTATTATTTTTTATTTATTTAAAAGCACTCCTGGTACCAAACACACATAAGTACAGGGTGCTTTACAATCACTGAATAAACCAAGTTCTCTGCCTCAGAGCTTATAGTGCAAAAGAGATGAACAAAACGAAAGATGGGACAATATAGCAGGGAACAGAGTGCACAGAGAGACTATTAGTGAGAAGGAGAAGGGAGAAAAGATTCTTGGATGGAGTGGTTTCAAAAGGCAGAGAGAGAGGAGTCTTTATGGACAGAAAATGTGTGATTGTTCCAAGTCCAGGAAGCAGCATGGTATAAAATGGGAAGCTGAGAAGGAGAGAAAGGGAACAGGAAAGTTGAGAGATTGGGAGAAGCATAGGAACTGAGTGGAATAGGAGAAAATGAAATTGGAGATTAAAGCAAGAGCAAGATTATATAGAGCCTTGTTGGTGTGGACAAAATAAAGTGAGACCCTAATGTAGGCAGGAGAAAGATTGTGTAGGGTCTCTAGGTGAGGACTAAGAGCCAGAATGTGGCAAGAGAAAGGAAACCAATAAAGCTTTCCAAATGATGTGATCAGAGTGATGGAACAGGAAGATGATTTTTATCATCAGGGACTGGGATAAACTATTGTTTGTGTTTTTAACTAAATATTTATATACCGACTGGCATTAGAGGGCTGTTGTGTGCTGTGCACTCTCGGAAAGACAAAATGCAAATCCTTCAGGGCAAGGAATCTAAAAAACTAGAGGGAAAAATATGACAAGCATGCCAGAAAAGAGGTTACTGTAAATCAAGGTAAGAGATACCCTTTTTCCATGCCCTGGTTATAGTAATTGGGACAGTGGTGAAAGGCTGAATTTTGGTGTTGATAAAGAGGAAGACAACATGAGATTTAGCAGGAGCCCAGATATCGAAAAGAACTCCTAAGCAGAAGATGAGCCCAATAATGTTTGAATTCAAGTCAAATCTTTGAACTCACAATGGCAGGGTGAATTCAAATTTATGCTAAACAAGTGTATCTATCCATACTCCCTACTCAAATGTTTGTCCCATTATTTAGTCTTTCTTGGTCAGACCGTATTACTGCTAACCCACCAGCTATGAGTGCCTATGACTCTTGGTCAAGAGCAGCCACTTGCAGCCAGGAGCCAGCTACAGTCCACATAAGAATAATAGACATAGTAGTGTTTATATCCATTTTGCAAGCCTCCAAGTCAACAAAAAGACAAACAGCTGCTGATAATATGTTTTTAGTTCAAGCAGTAGATCTACTGCGTTTCACTTTGACAGCCCTTGGTTCAAGTCCCAGCAGCAATAGACTACACACAGTGGCCAAATTCTTCTCCTGTTTACACTAGAGTAAATACAAAGTAAGTTTATTGTTTCAGTGGAGTTACTCCAGGTTTACACTGGAAGAACTGAGAGCAGAATTTGGCCCTCAGCCTCTAGAACATACTCCAATGCAATAGAACCAAGTAATTCCTCTGTTTGCAGTAACTACCCCCAACCCCCAGTCGCTGCTACAGCTATAGTGTGAATCCAATCCATTATGGTTTGATTCTGACTATCTTTTCTGCAGCTGGTTTAGGCAGATATGGAAGTAAATTTTCTTCCAATGGAACTTTAAAGTAGTTAAGTGTTAAACTGTGTAAAATAAATAATCCGTCACAAATAATTGAAGCTGCCCCTAGAGGAGTTAGATAGTATTAGACCATGTCTACACTGGCAAGTTTTTGTGCAGTAAAGAACCTTTCTGCACTGTAACTCACAAGGTGTACACACTGCCAAGCCATTTAGTGCGCAGAAACTGCGCAGTTGCAGCGCTGTAAAAAAACAACCCCAATGAGAGGCGCAGAGCTTTCTGCACCGGGGCTACAGTCCTGCGGTGCCAGTGTAGACACCGTGGTCAATTACAGCACTGTGATTGGCCTCTGGGAGGTGTCCCATAATGCCTGTTCTCACCTCTCTGGTCATCAGTTTGAACTCTACTGCCCTGCCTTCAGGTGACCAACTGTCATCCCCATCCCATAAATTCCTTTGGAATTTTGAAAGTCCCCTTCCTGTTTGCTCGGTGATGCATGCAGTGGACTTGCCTGGTGGCTACAAACTCTATCTTGTTGCTGTGATTTTGCACAGAACAAAAGAGGTTCCACCCACAAAAGAGAAAATATAAAAGGCCCTGGAAGCCTCTCCATTTGGTCTTCAGCTGGCTTAAGCGATGGCCTCTTCACCCCAAAGAAATGCCTGTAAGAAACTGGAAAAAGGACGGTAACTATGGGGGTGTCTTAGTGATTGCTGGACCCAGACTAGGAAGGAGTCCAGTCTGTGAAAGAAGCTTATTGAAACATCTTTGGGGGTGAGATTTCATCTGTAATCAGTTTCTTAAATGTATTAGGCTTAGACTTGCGTGTTTTGCTTTATTTTACTTGGTAACTTACTTCTGTCTCTTATGATTTGGAACCACTGTGCACAGCTGATTGCTTTGAGACACTGGTAGTGATTTTAAGTGAGTTTTAAGTGTGGTGGCTGGAGAACAGACAAAATGGTTACTGGTTTGTTATTTTCTGTTTGTTTATTTTGGGTGAGGGAAAATAGCACAACAAAGCAGGAAAATGACTTCCAGTGAGGCAGCTACAAAACTAGAGCTGGCCATACTGGAAGCACAAGAGAAGGCAAAGGACCACGAGTTTCAAATGAAGCTCAAAGAAGCAGAGGCAGCCAGGGAGGAAGCTGCTCACAAAAGAGCCCAGAGGCTAGCACAGCAAGATGCTCAGCAGGAGAAGGAAAGAGAGAGGCATTAAAAGACAGAGAAATACAGGCCCAGATTGAGGCCCGGAAGCATGAACTGACTGTTATGGAGTGAAAGAGACAAAACCCTTCAGCAGCTAGCTCCACTTCCCCAAAATCCACAAATGGGAACAGTTATGTCCACAGTATGATGAATCCAGTGATATTGCTGAATATTTCATCACCTTTGAGAGACTGTGCATCCTCCATGCAATACCTGAAGATCAAAAGATGACCACATTGGTAGCAAAATTGACTGGGAGAGCTCTGGACATATTCAATAAGATGCCAACTGATGATGCTTCAAACTATGGTAAATTTAAGGAACTGGTTTTAAAACCGTTTCAGATTACACCTGAAACCTACAGGGTTAAATTCAGCAGTCTTAAGAGGGGATCTGGATTGAGTAATGTGGCTTATGTAAATGAAATGAAAGATTTGTTAGACAAGTGGGTGAGGGGGGAAAGCATTACAAGCTTTGAAGGAATGTGTGATTTGGTTACTCAAGAACAATTCCTGAATATGTGCAGTGATGATGTAAAACAATATTTATGGGACAAAAAGGTGGATGCAGTGGGTGGATTGGCTGAGTTTGCAGACTCTTATGAGCAGTCACAAGCTGCAATTAAACATAAACCACTGGCAGAAGGGTACAGAGTGTCGTCAGACATCACTGGTGTGGTGCTCTGCTCTGTTCAATGTTGATAACAGTCGGCTGCATGCGTGTGTTCCCTCTGTGTGCTGCCCCAGCTCTACGCAGATAGCTGACACAGCAGATCCCGAGAGAACCCCCAATGACCACAGACTCCGATAAGATACAAAGGCACCCATCCAAGTTTATTGTCAAACGAAGCACAGTAATAGTTTCCCGCAGACTCTACAGGACATACTACGAATATGTGCCCCCTGACAATGCACGCAGCTCAGTCAGTGGCGGGACTCTCCATTGGCCCCTAGGCTGGACAAAGACATCCACTCAGGGATGCATTCTTATACACAGGTACAAACAAGTTACACATCACTCCTGACGCATTGAGGTACAACCCCTCTATGTAGCAAGGTACAACCCCTCTAGCAATAAGGTGCTGCCTCTCACCTTGTATGTGTTGGTTCGAGCAAAACAACTCTATCCATCATATTACCCTTTGCCCCTGTCTTTAGGATGGGTCAATCTGTTCCTTGTTATCTGTGTGGAATGTGCAAGTGTCGGAGTGTTCTGGTACCATCCTAGCATATGTTTATATCTCTAGTGTCTAGTACCTTTTAGGTATGTATATTTTTGCAACATGAGCCCTTTCCTTGCCAGCTTCTGTGAGCAGGGCCTGCCTCTGGTTCACAGCTTAACTTTGCTTTATGTTAGCAAAGTCTTGACCGTTACTTTAGTTCAGGTCTTAGGCCTCATACCGTGCCTCTGATATACGGGTTTATGTTTCAGGGCCTTATCTTACTATATTCCCCCCACTTTTTATCTTTTTATGGGGAAGATGTTTACCCATCATCACGGAAAAGCATAATGCATGGACTAAAGATAACCCAGTGGGTTAAACAGTTATGTGGTTACCTTATTTTACCATCCATACACTCATGCCCCATCTGTCCCTTAGTCTGCACATTCCCTCGTTTGACTGATAGACAGATTTTATTATCCAATTATTTTTAGTCCCCTATGGTGGGCCTGGGAATGTTAGGCCCAGGACCTCGACTGAGGAACGTAGTTTTATAATTGAGTCTTAGAGGCATTCCCAAATAATTAATATATATAAGTAATATGGATATTGTAGTGTATACGGACATATATATATATATATGTATATGTACATATAACAGCACTTTATATCCAAGCATAACAATTCTTTTCCAATCTGGTGTTGTAGTTTGTCCCTTGTGGTATTGCAGATAGCAACCCACTTTTATTAGGGCAATTACAGTTACCATCTGTATCATTATTAGTAGTAGGCTGAGTGTTTTGAAATACTGGGATAGGGATTGTGATAATGTGTCCCACAGTGCTATGTAAATGAGAAGTAAAACAGAAATTTGGAGTAGTGATGCTACCACTGAGGCCTTTATATATAAATACAGGCGAATCTCATCTTACGCTGGGGTTATGTTCCGCTGTCAGCGCGCAAAGCGAAAATCGCGTATAGTCAAAATTACATTGAGTGTAATGGTCAGCGGAATTGCCCGCACTACAGGTACAGTATTTAAATTGTTGGGTTTTTTTTTTTTTTTTTGCTGACCGTGCAAAGCTGAATTTGCGCATGTTAAATGCGCATAAGATGAGACTCGCCTGTATATTGTAATTAGTTACTACACAGTACTGTCCATTCATGTTATAAATTACCCTTACTGCTGGTTGTCACCCTCTGGTAATCTTCACTGGGCAGGAAACAGAAGTGGCAAGTTTCTCTGTTCCATTGGTTGAACTGCTCTGTGATAAACCAGTAGTTGACGTAGATCCAGTTGTTTCTTAGGGATGCTGTCTTCCACATAATCTACTGAATGGACAATAACCAATTTATCAAATATTGCTGTGTCAGGATGTAGTATTGGTATCCAGACACTGAACAAGATTGTTTTGAATAACATGTGCCTTAGTTAGGATGCAGTGTCAGTAACCGAAATTATGACTGGTACTAATAGAGAATTTGTTTCCCCAATTCGTAGTTACTGTGTAAGTTAACTTCTTTACCAATTTGTTTTTTCCGTGCCTTCATGTTGTTTGCTGCCATTCATTTGTTAATTTTTACCTGTGTGTTGGTTAAACAGTTTAGCAATATTATGCACATTGTAAATGATACAGAGCAATAATACAGTAATACAACAATAACACAACACTACAGCAATAATAGTTGCTTTTACACAGTAGTCAAATTCAAATTAACTGACAGTAATTTCTAGCTGATTGCCAACTTAATTGTTCATATATGGTAGATTGAAATGTATTTGACCAGTCTCTTATTTATAAAGCACTTCATTTTTCTTTTCTTGATGCTTGGGGGGTTTCTTCATAGTTACTGATACGATCTGGAGTTTTTGTGGTGCGATATCTTCTGGTGTCTTTGGTCTGTGGGATGCAACTTAAACAACTTTTGTTAGTTAACATAGTAAAGTTTTTTGTTTGTTGTTTTTGTTTTCAGTAACCTAAACTTAATACAAAGTTTAACTTCATTTGTTTACAATGTAATAGGGATAATGTAATAGGGACCGAGTCTTTTATAACACAAGCTATACTTTTGCAATTGTTGTGTAGACATTCATTTTCATTTGAGGTGTATTACTAATATTTTATACTAAATGTAATGCTTAACTGCTAAAATAAATGTTCACAATCTTCTGTGAGACGCTGTATTGCTTTTTCCCCCCCTACTGAACATTCTGTGTTAGCAAAAGAGTCAATAACATAATGTTTACCATTAAGCTTTTTAGAATTAATTTCTTGTGATACCTATTTCACTCTTGTCAACTGTTTAGAAGCACAAACTTTAACAACCACTGCTTCCCATTAACATAACATAACAAAAGAAAAGCGTATAAAATTAAACCAACTATAAAATTAAACCAGAATAAATTTTAAATACATGTCCATGCAAATACTTTGAGGGTATTAAACTTTCATGATGCTTTGTTGTGTTTGGGAGCCAAAGATGGAAACCTGTTGGAAACGTGGAAACCTGTTGAATTTGTTTGGTTAGCTTTATGCATAAATTGTTATTTTTAAACATTTTTGCTATCACATTCTTATAACTATATTTAAAAGTTCAAACAAGTTTATAAAAAGCCCAAACAAGAAATTGACATTTTGTTAATATTATCTTTACCTTAATGTTGAGGGTTTCCCCTTACATTTTTTCTTTGAATAACAAATCAAAAAAAGCTTAAAAAACAAACCAAAACTGTGATTAATAAAAGAGAATTCTTTTTGCTTGCAATTGCATTATTTGTTGAGGCAGGAATATATGTACATATATTTATAACTGAGACCTTGTTGAACTTTGAAAAAACAAATGGTATTAATAATATTATGAGGGTTATACCCCAACCATAATATTAAAATAGTGTGGTACCACTTATGCCCTCTTTATATATATATATTGACTTTTGTTGCAACAAAATAAAAATAGTAAAAAGTAGTCACATGACACACACAACACAGGACAACATACAGGACTAACTTACAATTAAAAACAAATGGTGCCAGAATTCTATTTATAACTATACAAAATAAGGCAAACAAAAATACAAAATAAACAAAAGAGTTAAACATTTAAATAAGCAAGTTATTACATTGTTATTTAAAACTTTTAATAAAAATTGATACCAAGTTATTTGCCACATTTCTTGTATTAATTTAGTAACTTTAAGGCGTTTTTATTACTTTATATCAATCTTTATTTTAAAACTCTGCTATCTGGAAATAAGGAAAACCCATGTTTCAAATCTTAGTCAGTGGTTAGGATTAGAAGCAGAGTCTGCATTTCTGTTGCTTGGCAACCATATCTTCAAGAAATTTAGTAATAATTCCAGCTGTTGCATTCCTGAAGGGTTAAAATAATTAACTAACTGGATTTATTTAAAGTAAAGTTTTTACCTTGTTTTCTTTTTGTTTCTTGTTTTGTTCTGTTTTCTATTTCTTTATCTTTTGGAGGTTTCTGTAAAAACTATAACACAGGGGTAGGCAACCTATGGCACGCGTGCCGAAGGTGGCACGAGAGCTGATTTTCAGTGGCACTCACACTGCCTGGGTCCTGGCCACCGGTCCGGGGGGGCTCTGCATTTTAATTTAATTTTAAATTAAGCTTCTTAAACATTTTAAAAACCTTATGTACTTTACATACAACAATAGTTTAGTTATATATTATAGACTTATAGAAAGAGACCTTCTATAAATGTTAAAATGTATTACTGGCACGCAAAACTTTAAATTAGAGTGAATAAATGAAGACTCGGCACACCACTTCTGAAAGGTTGCCGACCCCTGCTATAACATTTAACTTTTAAAACAGAGAAAGAGTCGAAGTGAGGAGAGGCAAGGTGGGTGAAGAGCTACCTAGGAAGATAGAGACTTGAGCCAAGAGAGATTAACTCTTAAGGTACAGGCAGCAGCAGCAAGTTTAGCAAACTGATAAAGGATATAAAAGAAAACATACTGGTATGTAAAAATATTTGAGAAAGAAGGTTATATTTTTAGCTGAGTGCGGAGTGTGGTTCCATGGGTAAAAGCAGTTGGGAAACTGCACCCTGGGTTTTTATCCTGGCTCTGAGATGAGAGCGGGGGTAATTATCGGCTCTTGTAAAACCTGAATTTGTTCCCCCAGTGTCTTGTTTTTGTCTGCATGCCAAACAGATTGCAGGAGTGCCCTTTTTTTCCTGCAGGTAAAACTCCATATGTTAATGCATTAATTTTAGGTGTTAACCTGCTCAATTTTAGTTCTTGACTTTGAAATTCCTTTTTATTCACTCCCGTGCGATTGAGTCGCAGCTCCTGTCTTGTAATGTGCTCTGTGAACTGTTCCATTTTTTCCTTCATTTGATTTACCAATTCAGTGAAAGTATTGTGTGCTACTTTTTCCATCTGTGCACTTACTTGTCCCGTTCTGACTGGCACCAGTCTAGGTCCTGGTTTAGGTTTTACCAGAACCTGACTTTTATTATAAGGTGGTGGTTGCAATGCAGTGGACCCCGTTTCATCTTTTAATTTTGCTAGGGCCACCTTTTTCCATTTCTGTCCCCATTCTTCAGGCACAGGGTAGTTACATGAAGCCTGCTGTTGACCACAACTATTTATAACAGGGGACGGCACATCCCTTTTTTGTAGGTTTCTTACAGCTGTTTTCAATGTTTTATTCTGTTCCTGTGCTGGTTGTCTCTCGGCTGTTTGTCACCCTGCAAGGGAGGTGGGAGCATTCCAGGGCTGTGTAGCTTCTTTTGATTCTTTTAACTCTTTCTTATTGTCAAACGAAGCACAGTAATATTTTCCCGCAGACTCTACAGGACATACTACGAATATGTGCCCCCTGACAATGGATGCAGTTCGGTCAGTGGCGGGACTCTCCACTGCCCCCTAGGCTGGACAAAGACATCCACTCAGGGATGCATTCTTATACACAGGTACAAACAAGTTACACATCACTCCTGATGCATTGAGGTACAACCCCTCTACGTAGCAAGGTACAACCCCTCTAGCAATAAGGTGCTGCCTCTCACTTTGTACGTGTTGGTTCAAACAAAACAACTCTATCCATCATATTACCCTTTGCCCCTGTCTTTAGAATGGGTCAACCTGTTCCTTGTTATCTGTGTGGAATGTGCAAGTATCGGAGTGTTCTGGTACCATCCTAGCATATGTTTATATCTCTAGTGTCTAGTACCTTTTAGGTATGTATATTTTTGCAACATGAGCCCTTTCCTTGCCAGCTTCTGTGAGCAGGGCCTGCCTCTGGCTCACAGCTTAACTTTGCTTTATGTTAGCAAAGTCTTGACCATTACTTTAGTTCAGGCCTTAGGTCTCATACCGTGCCTCTGATATAAGAGTTTATGTTTCAGGCCCTCATCTTACTACACAGGGTTGGTGGAAAGCAGGGTTTGCTGGGTTTGCAGACTCTTTCAAGCAGTCACAAGCTGCAATTAAACATAAACCACTGGCAGAGGGGTACAGGGTTGGTGGAAAGCAGAATCACTGTTTTACCCCTGGGAAAAAGGAGGCTGGGCGTTCACCTCCGCATTTCCCTGTTACTCGTCACAAATCTCCTGTACAAATGGAGGAGCCCAAGAAGTGCTATCATTGTAAGTACTCTGAGCACCTTAGGAATAAATGTCCTTGGCTGAGTGGGAACAGGCAGCAGGTAACACATAAAGCTGCTGTTTCTCAGAGCACAGGGGTATCCCAGAGTGCTGCCTCTTTCCACACAGGATTTGTAAAGGTTGCTTCTACACAACCAAGCAGTGAGCATATGCATGCTGTTAATTTCTGTGGTCAAGAGGGACCTGATCCAAGAGAAGGATTTGTTACCAGGGAAAATGGCAGAATTAGAACTGGTCATAGGCATGAGCACTGGGTGTGCCGGGTGTGCCCAGGCACACCCTAATGCAGGGGTGGGCAAATGGCTCCACTCCCCAGCGCGGCAAGCTGCGGGGTCCGTGCTCCCGGGCCAGAGCGCCCGGCCGAACGCAGCAAGCCGCCGGCCCCTCCCCCGCCTTCCTCCCTCCCCTGGAGCCATACCGCCGCACGCGCAGCACTCGGGGGGCCGGGGCTGTGCACTCCTGCGGGGCAGCATTTGGCTCCGCAGTGAGGCAGACATGCTCCCCTGGAGCCATGCCGCCACGTGCAGCGCTCTGGGGGCCGGGGCTCTGCAGGGAGTCAGACACGCTCCCCCCTCCCCATTAACCATGCCCCCACGCCAGCAGCGCTCTGGGGGCTGGGGCTGCGTGCTCCTGTGGGGCAGTGTTTGGCTCCATGGGGAGGCTAGGAGCCTCATCTCATGGTAAGGGGTCCGGGGCCAGGGGGGTTGGATAAGGGGGTGGAATCCTGGGGGGGTTCAGGCGGGGGGTGTCTGGAGGGGTCCGTCAGGGAGCAGGGGGGATTGAATGGGGCATGGGAGTCCCAGGGTCTCTCAGGGGGCAGGGAGTGGATAGGGATCAGGGGACAGGGAGCAAGGAGGGTCGTGGGGGGGGTCTCTGGAGGGAGTGGTCAGGGGACAAGGAGCTGGGGGCGTTGTATGGGTCAGGAGTTCTGGGGGGTCCTGTCAGGGGGTGGGGAGCAGTTGGATAGGTGTGGGAGTCCTGGGGCTCTGTCTGGGGGCAGGGGTGTGGATAAGGGTCAGGGCAGTCAGGGGACAGGTAGGGGGTAGGGTCCTAGGGAAGCAGTCAGGGGACAAGGAGCAGGGAGGCTTAGGTAGGGGGTGGAGTCCTAGGGGGGGCAGTTAGGGGCAGGGGTCCCAGGAGGGGGTAGTCAGGGGAGACCCCTCCCTCCATGAAAGCAACGGCAGACAACAGTTTCGCGCCTTTTTTCCTGGGTGAACACTGCAGACTACATACCACGGCAAGCATGGAGCCCGCTTAGCTCAAGACAGCAGTCATGAACATTGTAAACACCTCGCGCATTCTCGTGCAGTTTATGCTGAACCAGGACCAGAAAAACGAGGTGAGGAGGAGGCGGCGACGGCAGCGCAGCGACAAGAGTGATGAGGACATGGACATGGACACAGAATTCTGTCAAACCGCGGGTCCCGGTGCTTTGGAGATCATGTTGTTAATGGGGCAGGTTCTATCCGTGGAACGCCGATTCTGGGCCCGGGAAACAAGCACAGACTGGTGGGACCACATAGTGTTGCAGGTGTGGGACGATTCCCAGTGGCTGCGAAACTTTCGCATGCGTAAGGGCACTTTCATGGAACTTTGTGACTTGCTGTCCCCTGCCCTGAAGCGCCAGAATACCAAGATGAGAGCAGCCCTCACAGTTGAGAAGCGAGTGGCGATAGCCCTGTGGAAGCTTGCAATGCCAGACAGCTACCGGTCAGTCGGGAATCAATTTGGAGTGGGCAAATCTACTGTGGGGGCTGCTGTGATGCAAGTAGCCAAAGCAATCACCGAGCTGCTGCTACGAAAGGTAGTGACTCTGGGAAATGTGCAGGTCATAGTGGATGGCTTTGCTGCAATGGGATTCCCTAACTGTGGTGGGGCGATAGATGGAACCCATATCCCTATCTTGTCACCGGAGCACCAGGGTACCCAGTACATAAACCGCAAGGGGTACTTTTCAATGGTGCTGCAAGCACTGGTGAATCACAAGGGACGTTTCACCAACATCAATGTGGGCTGGCCGGGAAGGGTTCATGATGCTCGCATCTTCAGGAACACTACTCTGTTTAAACGGCTGCAGCAAGGGATTTACTTCCCGGACCAGAAAATTACCGTTGGGGATGTTGAAATGCCAATAGTTATCCTTGGGGACCCAGCCTACCCCTTAATGCCATGGCTCATGAAGCCATACACAGGCAGCCTGGACAGGAGTCAGGAGCTGTTCAACTACAGGCTGAGCAAGTGCAGAATGGTGGTAGAATGTGCATTTGGACGTTTAAAATGTCGCTGGCGATCATTACTGACTCGCTCAGACCTCAGCCAAACCAATATCCCCATTGTTATTGCTGCTTGCTGTGTGCTCCACAATCTCTGTGAAAGTAAGGGGGAGACCTTTATGGCGGGGTGGGAGGCTGAGGCAAATTGCCTGGCTGCTGATTACGCGCAGCCAGACACCAGGGTGATTAGAAGAGCACACCAGGAAGCGCTGCACATCAGAGGAGTTTTGAAAACCAGTTTCATGACTGGCCAAGCTACAGTGTGAAATTTCTGTTTGTTTCTCCTTGATGAAAACCCGCCCCCTTTATTGACTCATTCTCTGTAAGGAACCCACCCTCCCCCTTCGATCACAGCTTGCTTTCAAAGGAAATAAAGTCACTATCATTTCAAAATCATTTATTCTTTATTAATTTATTATAAAAAGAGGGAGAGAATCCGCGTGGGGTTTGGGAGGAGGATCGGCGGGAAGGAAAAGGCCACTAAAAAAAGGTTAAAAAAATGACAGCCTTTTGCTTGGGCTGTCCACTGGGGTGGAATGGGAGGGTGCACGGAGCCTTCCCCCCCCCCCCCCCC
>NW_020664464.1:18212127-18213973 GCF_002925995.2 Terrapene triunguis | reverse complement strand
ACAGCCTTTTGCTTGGGCTGTCCACTGGGGTGGAATGGGAGGGTGCATGGAGCCTTCCCCTCCCCCCCCCGCGTTCTTACACGTCTGGGTGAGGAGGCTATGGAACATGGGGAGGGGGGTTATACAGGGGCTGTAGTGCCAGTCTGTGATCCTGCTGCCATTCCTGAAGCTCCACCAGACGCCGGAGCATGTCTGTTTGCTCACGCAGCAGCCCCAGCGTTGCATCCTGCCTCCTCTGATCTTCCTGCCGCCACCTCTCATCTCGATCGTCCCTCCTGTCCTCACGTTGGTCCCTCATGTCCTCACGTTGGTCCCTCCTGTCCTCACGTTCACTGGCATCTTTCCTATACTTTGAAACCGTGTCCTTCCACTCATTCAGATGAGCTCTTTCACTGCGGGTGGATTCCATAATTTCCGCGAACATCTCGTCTCGCGTCCTCTTTTTCCGACGCCTTATCTGAGATAGCCTTCGGGACGGAGGAGGGAGGCTTGAAAAATTTGCAGCTGCTGGAGGGAGGGAAAAAAGGAGAGAATTTTTTAAAAAGATACATTTTACAGAACAATGCTTATACTCTTTCACGGTGAACAACACTATTCACATTACATAGCACATGTGATTTCTGTGCAAGGTCGCATTTTGCCTCTTAATATTGAGTGCCTGCGGCTTTGTTGCTAGAGATCACAGACACAGGTCCAGGCAACAGAATTCAGCTTGCATGCGGCCATGGTAAGCCATTGTCTTTCGGCTTCTGCGCCCTCCTTTCCCACATACCAAGCAAAGCCCGTTGAGTGCTGCGGTTTTCCTGTTAACCTTCAGCAGCAGAAAACAAACTAACCCCACCTCCCCATCCAATTCTCTGGATGATCGCTTTATCCCTCCCCCCACCGTGTGGCTGGTATCAGGGAAGATCCCTGCTAGCCAAACGCGAAAAGCTCAGGGCCAATTCCTCCCCACCCCCGCGCGCTTGGCTAACTGCAGGGGAGGATTTCTTTTCAGCCACAGGCAAACACCCAAGTAGGAACGGCCACCTCTGTCCCCTTAATTAAATTCCCGTATTTCAACCAGGTTACCATGAGCGATATCAGTCTCCTGAGGATTACACAGTGAGATAAAGAACGGATGTTGCTTGAATGCCAGCAAACACCGGGACCATACGCTGCCAGGCATTGTCATGCAATGATACCAGATTACTTGCTACTAGCATGGCATGGTCAAGTGTCCTACCATGGAGGACGGAATAAGGCTGCACTGCCCAGAAACCTTCTGCAAAGGCTTTTGGAGTACCTCCAGGAGAGCTTCATGGAGATGTCCCTGGAGGATTTCCGCTCCATCCCCAGACACGTTAACAGACTTTTCTAGTAGCTGTACTGGCCGCGAATGCATCCCAAGTCCTCAGGGCAAAGTAATCATTAAAAAACGCTTGCTTTTAAAACAAGTTTTATATTTTAAAAGGTAAACTCACCTGAGGTCCCTTCCATGGGGTCATGGTCTTGGATACTGGCTTGGGAGGGTACTTCAGTCAGGCTGAGAAAAAGATCCTGGCTGTTGGGGAGAACGGAGTGCTGTGTGCTCTCTGCAAGCTCGTCCTCCTCCTCCTCCTCCTCCTCCTCCTCCTCCTCCTCTTCCCCGTCCACAGAATCCTCAGGTGTGGCTGATGAGATTACCCCCGCCTCGGAATCCACGGTCAGAGGTGGGGTAGTGGTGGCAGCCCGCCCTAGAATTGCATGCAGCTCGGCGTAGAAGCGGCATGTCCGCGGCTGTGACCCGGAGCGACCGTTTGCCTCCTTTATTTTTTGATAGGCTTGTCTGAGCTCCTTGACTTTCACGCAGCACTGATCTGAGTCC
>NW_020664464.1:18198544-18212027 GCF_002925995.2 Terrapene triunguis | reverse complement strand
CTGGGCAAACAGGAAATAAAATTCAAATGTTCGCGGGGCTGTCTACCTGGCCAGTGCATCCGAGTTCAGATTGCTGTCCAGAGCGGTCACAATGGTGCACTGTGGGATAGCTCCCGGAGGCCAATAGCATCGAATTGCTGCCACACTAACCCTAATTCGAAATGGCAATATCGATTTTTGGCGCTACTCCGCTCGTCGGGGAGGAGTACAGAAATCGATTTTAAGAGCCCTTTATTTCGAAATAAATGGCTTCGTTGTGTGGACGGATGCAGGGTTAATTCGATTTAACGCTGCTAAATTCGAATTAAACTCATAGTGTAGACCAGGTCTTTGATGTGGCAGAATCTGTCCCAGGGTTTGTTAGCAGCAAGAAGGAATCTTGTGCTGAAAGCTCCAGAGGGGAGGGTGGTTACATGTTCTGCTGGGGAAATGAGAGTGTCTCTTTTTTAATTCCTCTGTAACCGTGCAAAATGCAGCTTTGGGGGAAGGGGTGGCTGAAAGCAGTTCCTGTAGCCCCAGGGCTCAAGACAAGTCCCTGCAGGAGGGGCTGAATAGAACCAGCTTCTGTCCTGTTATCTCCCTGGGGGAGGAGAATGTTCCACCGTGTAACAGGGAGGCCGTCCCAGCTGCTGACTGTCAGGAAGTTGCAGGTCAACAGGGGACAGGTCCTGCCCTGGGGTGCACAGAGACATGTATTCCAAAGATGGAAGTTGGGGTCCTGGTGACCACTGCGGTGGGAACGGACCCCAAGGACTCTGTAGCTGGAAGCAAGCCCAACCTGAGTGAAGCGGGGGGGGGATTTTGCTGGCCAGTGAAGCGTCTGTCATAGCTGGTAGCGGTGAGCCCACAGCTGGACCAGGGTCACTTTCCCTTTTGGGGGACACAGGAGTATCTGATCCAGAGGGGAGTCCAGAGAGGAAAGTCCAGATGGAACATGAGGGGTGACAGGAGGGTCTGCCCACCTTTTGTAGGGAGGCTTTTCCCCAGAAGGAGGGTGAAGAATCTGCATCTAAAATGCCAGACCCTTCACTTGTGGATCAGGTTTTAAGGGAAGATGGGGTCAGACTTCCTCGAGGGGAGAGTCCACCCACCTGACCTGTTGGGAACAGAGAATGGGGTAACCGAGGGGATCTTACCAATCCAAAGCACTCCATTAAAGAATGTTATTCCTGCTACCCTTGTAAAAGATAACACTGTCTCTTCAAGGCTGGGGGAAGAAAAACTTTGCATTTGGGAAGCTTCACAAGGCTCAACCCAAAGAAATTCCAGAGGGAGGGGCCGAGGGCAGGCATGGTTGCAGTGCACCCTTTCCTTGCCAAAACCTCAAACACATACCTGAATTAAGAGCCTTCTCCAGAAAGGCAGAAGAATCTGTATCTGAGCACCTACCATGGTACACAAAGGGATTGGGAAATGCACTAAACACTGGGCAAGCCAGGCTGTGTGAATAGAATCTGTCTGTCATAAGTTGGCTGTTGACCCTGTGTCTTTTGCTACTTCATCTATGGGTCAAGACAAAGAAGTTAATACTAATGGTAAACCCTTTAAACATGTATGACATACCTGATTTGTGGAAAAAACTTTTGTACATGCTCAGGATGGTGACAAAACAGTCCCACAAGCATGCTGCTTTTCAGCTTATACCTGTAAACAGGCTGTAAGCTTGCACAGCAGCAAAAGCATAACAGGCCTATACTGCTGTGTGGAAGAGGAAACTGAGGCACACCACCTCATGGCATTGGTGGCTAAATGCCAAGACACCTACACTTTAACAGATATTGCTATCTGCATACAGTTAGCAATATTGCACCCCAACATGTTTTCAGGCATCCAGAGACCAGGAACCCAGAACCTTGCTAGGACACCTATGAATGACATCATAGGGTTTAAAGATACTGGGAGGGTGTGTGACCAGAGACAAACAGGGATTTTACATGTACTGCCTCTGCCATGGACAGTGTCCAAGACTCTGGCAGTAAGTTCAGGAGGAGGGTGTGTCGTTATTGACATAAACTGTGACCTATGGTTGCACCAGGTCTTGTACAGAGGAGGTCAAGTGGAGAGTCTATGGAAAGGTTGTAGTTTGCTGGTTATATTATGCTGTCTGTATGTGTGTATCATTTTTGTATTTGAGGTTATGAATATTGGCTATGTACTTGTATCCCAATGTGTTTGATTCTAAGGAGCCTCAGTGAAGCATTTGGTCAGCTTCTTGAGAAAGGACTATTCTCAGTAAGTGCCCAATCAAGAAACACTTAACTGACCATGGAATTTGGGAGACGCCAATCCACATCTGAGCTTTCCTGGGAACATTCAAAGTAACATGTAAACAATGGCGTCGGCCCATAAAAAGCTGAATCATTCATGGACATGTGACTTGCCTGGTGGCTACAAACTCTATCTTGTTGCTGTGACTTTGCACAGAACAAAAGAGGTTCCACCCACAAGAGAGAAAATATAAAAGTCCCTGGAAGCCTCTCCATTTGGTCTTCAGCTGGCTTAAGAGATGGCCTCTCCACCCCAGAGAAATGCCTGTAAGAAACTGGAACAAAGGACAGTAACTATGGGGGTGTCTTAGTGATTGCTGGACCCAGACTAGGAAGGAGTCCAGTCTGTGAAAGAAGCTTATTGGAACATCTCTGGGGGTGAGATTTCATCTGTAATCAGTTTCTTAAATGTATTAGGCTTAGACTTGCGTGTTTTGCTTTATTTTACTTGGTAACTTTCTTTGTTTTGTCTGTTATTACTTGGAACCACTTAAATCCTACTTTTTATACTTAATAAAATCACTTTTTGCTTATTAATTAACCCAGAGCAAGTAATTAATACCTGGGGGAGCAAACAGCTGTGCATATCTCTCTATCGGTGTTATAGAGGGTGGACAATTTATGACTTTACCCTGTATAAGCTTTATACAGAGTAAAATGGATTTATTTGGGGTTTGGATCCCATTGGATCCTGTGTGGGTGCTGGAGACAGGAGCACTTCTTAAGCTGTTTTCAGTTAAGTCTGCAGCTTTGGGGCACGTGGCTCAGACCCTGGGTATGTGTTGGAGCAGACTGGCATGTCTGGCTCAACAAGGCAGGGTTCTGGAGGCCCAAAATGGCAGAGAAAATGGGCTCAGAGGTAGTCTCGGCACACCAGGTGACAGTCCCAAGGGGGTCTCTGTGATTGAACCCGTCACAGGAGGTCGGAGATGCATGCAGCCAGGAGCTCTTTTCTACCCCGGAGGAGGCTAGCAAGTCACAGCAGTCGGATGTTGGCGAAGCGCAAACAAGAGAGGAGGACCCTGGTAAGTGGATTTTATTTTGGGAATCGCTGAGGCTAGTTGTTGGGGTCAGGAGGGTTGCAGAAAGCAGGCTTGTCTCTGTATGATGCATGTACCACCACATGCCTAGCCTGAGCAGTGGAACAGGCTGTTGATTGACTCCCTCACTTCACGGGAATCTGCCTCAGAGATCTCCAGGAAACTCGCATGGAGATACTGGGCAATCCACTGCCGCAGGTTGTTTGGCAGAGCTGCTTTGTTTCTTGCCCCATTAACAGTGACTTTCCCATGCCACTGTGCTGTCAGTAGGGGGGGAACATTGCTGCACACAGGCGAGCCACATAAGGGCCAGGGCAGAAGCTGCAGTCTTGGAGAAGACTCTCCCTTGATTCCCTGATCACCCTCAGCAGTGAGATATCTTCCATAATGATCACATCCTGTGGAAAATGTGGAGACAGGAATGATTATCAGGCCTCCGCTACACTGCTGGCTCTCCCCAAGAGCCATGTGCCCAGTGTACAGCAGGGTCCGGAACACTGATTTCCTCTGCCCCTGCAGCTGCTCACCATTTTGGGGGTCTTGTGCCTCATGTGTGCTTGCCTGGGGTCAGCCAATTAGTGTCAGGTGTGTGAGTACTAGCTGTGCTTTAAATCACTGAATCACTGTTCTGTGTGTTGCAAAAAATACTGCTTCTGTAAAATGTTGCATTTAAACTTCACAGAGATGACCTTGGGAGCCCAGCCTCCCTCTTTGTTATTGGCAGCTGAATGGCTGCTCAGAATTAGAAAGCGGCCACGACGACCTAAGGAGGACTTTCTGTATGACTTTTTGAACTAACCTCGTTATCTCTAGACTGATTCTTGCCTGAATACTTATACCTGCCTCTGGAAATTTCCACCACATGCGTCTGACGAAGTGGGTATTCACCCACGAAAGCTTATGCTCCAATACGTCTGTTAGTCTATGATGTAAGCAGAGTCAGGATGAGCTCTACCCTGACATCTGGTGGTGAATTATGGCAAGTGTGGAAAAGAACTCCAGGGGCTGATCTTGTTTGCATAGGCACACCCACCCGCCTGGCTTGAGACAACAGCAACTGAAAGTGGTTACTTTGGCTGGTGTGGGATCCCCAGTTTCTCTGTTATTGGGGCAGGAAGAATAAAGTTTTGTTACCCTGATTCTGTGAATCAAGGCCAGTGGAACTGTTGGATGGCAGAAGGACTCACCATTAACTAAGTAGCACTCGCTTGACAAGGGTTATGGGTTACAAAACCTAGTGAATGGAGAGAGGTTGGGGACAGGTATTTGTACCTGGTGGTGGGGGCCCCTTTTGTGAGCCCGAAACACCAATTGCACCATCTCCTCTCTCCACTGTTGAATGTCAGAGCTAACTTTGATTCCATTAGGAATCTAGTTACAGGCTGCTGAGCTGAATTCACTTTGGGCCAATCGTGCACCAGCACTGGGGCTCCCCTACTAAGAGCTGAAATCACGAAAGAGCTAAAGTTACTAAGAGCTGAGATCACTGAGTGCTGTGTTAACTAGTGGGGGAGCCTGAAGCTATATTGCTAAGTGGCTGGCATAGCAGTTTGCGGGGACGGCTGGAGGAGCAGCTAGCAGAGCGGAGCCTTGTGGGGACGGCTGGAGCGGCTCACGGGTCGGTGAGCGGAGCAGCTGGTAGAGCAGAGCAGTTTGTGGGATGGCAGGAGCAGCTCACGGGACGGCTGGTGGAGTGGAGCAGCTCGTGGTGAAAGCTGCGGTGGAACCCCACGGAGAGGCGGCCGGTCGGCCTCGGATCACGTAAGGTGCCCCTTGTCACGGAGTATGGGGGGACTTAGGGCCCTGCACCCTCCGGCGTCCTGCGATTCACCATGACTCTCAGCCAGCCAGTAAAGCAGAAGGTTTATTTAGACGACGGGAATACAGTCCAGGACCGGTCTTGCAGGCACAGACAACAGGATACCCCTCAGTTAGGTCCATCTTGGGGTCCTCGGGCATCCCAGCCCCCCTCCGGAGGTCAAAGCCCTCCCTGCCTGCCAGCCACCTCACCAGCCAGCTTCCCAGACTCTGCCTTCAGCGACCCCTCCCACAGCCTTTGTTCAGTTTCCCGGGCAAAGGTGTCACCTGGCCCCAGCCCCCTCCTGGGTTCTCATGTTACATGCTCAGGTATTCTCCGTAGGTCAGTCTCCCATCCCCCGATGCAGACTATCCTAGCCACACTCCCCTGTCAGCATTCACAGACCACAGTAAGAACAGTCCCAGTTCGTCACATCTCTCCCCCCTCCGAGACCGAACTGAGCGGGGTCACTTCAGCCAGTGACCCGGGGAAGTTCGAACCTACCCCCCATTCCCATGGATGCCCCAGCATCCCTCCCATTCCTTGGTGAGAATTACACCAGGCCCCTCCAGTTTCACGCCCCCCCTTGGGTCGGGGGTGCTCGAGGGCATTCCCAGTTCGCATGTGGGAAGGGTTATGCAGCCTGTGCCCTTTTCCCACCCCAATACCCCTGGGGTTCCAACTGGGCTGTGGTCTTCTCCCAGCGCTCCAGTCTGGAGGTCTGTGCTTCGGGCTCTCTTGGTTCAGAGCCCCCCTTTTAACCTTGGCCACCCTCCGGAAAGGCTCCTCTATGCTGGGCAAGGATCCTAAAGCCGTTTTCCCCTTGTCCCGGGCCTTCCTCCCCCTCTGACAGGGGTCACAGGATCGGCAGTACTGCCGGACAGTAGCAAAGACCCCAGGCCAGTAAAAGCTCCGTAGCAGCCTCTGCTGGGTACGCCAGGTTCCCTGGTGCCCTGAGAGGGGGGTGTCATGGGCCCGGTACAGCAGCTGGCGGCGATACTTCTGGGGTACCACCAGCTGCCTCCTGATCCCCCCTGATTCCATTTTCCCTGGGGGAGCCCATTCTCTGTACAGGAACCCCTTCTCCCACAGGAACCTTTTCCGGCCACCTCTCCCCATGGTCTGTACCGCACCGAGGTCGGCCAGGTCCCTTATCTTCCGCAAGGAGGGATCTTTCTGCACCTTGGCCTGGAACTCAGCAGCTGGGACAGGGATGGCCACCTGCTCTTTCTCGCCGGCTGGGTCTGAAGCCGCAGCCTCCCTGAGCCATGTCCCTGGGTGTTCCCTCCCCACCAGGTTAGGGTCCTGCGCCTCAGGCAAGGCACCCTCCCCAGGGCCAGGGCGCAGTGCTCCTCGCCGGCTCTGATTACGGGTCACAACCAGTGCATTCTGGGGGTTGCTTGGCCAGTCCTCCAGGTCCCCCCCCATCAACACCTCAGTGGGCAAATACGGGTGTACCCCCACGTCCTTGGGGCCCTCCTTGGCCCCCCACTTCAGGTGTACCCTCGCCACGGGCACTTTGACTGGTGTCCCGCCCACCCCTGTCAGAGTCAGGTAGGTGTTGGGCACCA
Organism: Terrapene triunguis; assembly: GCF_002925995.2. Lineage (NCBI taxonomy): Eukaryota > Metazoa > Chordata > Testudines > Emydidae > Terrapene > Terrapene triunguis. The sequence goes on along the minus strand of NW_020664464.1, from coordinate 18,205,351 downwards.
CCTGATCTGGGGGCACCACCTCGGGCCGGGCCAGCGTCATCTCTGCTCCCGTATCCCAGTATCCATTGACCTTCCTCCCATCCACCTCCAGGGGTACAAGGTACTCTCTCAGGAGGGACCGCCCCGCGCCCACCGTATAAACCAAAAACCCTGAGTCTGGAGCATCCAGCCCCCCAGAGGAGCTGGCCTTGAGCTCTCCTCCCTCCTTAGCAGGTGGTACTCTGCCAGCCCCCCTTCCCTGGGAGTGCTGCCTCTCGCCTGGCTGGGTCTCTACCTTGTCAATCCTCTGTGGGTTTGGTCTGCTCAGTCTGTCCCTGAGCCTGGGGCACTGGGCCCGTATGTGGCCTCTCTGGCCACAGTGATAGCAGCCCATGTCCCATGGGGCCCCTCGAGTGGGTCGGATGGCCCTGATGCCGGATGTTCCCCTTTGATGGGGGTTTTCTGTATTTTCCCGCTGGGAGGTCCCATGGTGACTCTCTCTCTGCGTTGTGGTGGGACTGTTCCTTTGGGACTCCTCCCTGTTTTCCCCTGACCGGCTCTTTACAAACTCATCGGCCAGCCGGCCTGCATGTAGCGGGGTCTCTGGTTTTTTGTCCCTCAACCACAGCCTCAGGTCAGATGGGCACCGCTCATACAGTTGCTCCAATACCAGCAGTTTAACCAGGTCCTCCTTCGTCTGGGCCCCATCTGCCCACTTGCTGGCGTATCCCTCCATGCGGACGGCTAGTTGCAGATATGAGATCTCAGGGGTTTTATCCTGACTCCAGAACCTTTCCCGGTACATCTCAGAAGTCAGCCCAAACTCACGTAGCAGGGCCTTTTTGAATAGTTCGTAGTCCCCTTTCTCCGCCTCTTCCAGTTGACGGTACAATGCCACGCTTTGGGGTCCAGTAAGGGGGTGAGAACCCGGAGTCTGTCCGCAGGATCAACCTGGTGCAGCTCACAGGCCGTCTCAAAGGCATCCAGGAAGTCATCCATGTCCTCCCCCTCCTTACGTGGGGCCAGGATGCACTTATCAAAGCTCCGTGCAGTCCTGGGTCCCCCCTCACTCACCGCAGCCGGGGGCTCGCTGCCCTTCAGCCTCGCCAGTTCCAGTTCATGCTGACGCTGTCTCTCTTCATGCTGCCTCTGTCTCTCATTCTCCTCCTGTTCATGCTGTCTCTGTTGTTCACGATCCTCCAGCTCTCTCAGTTTTAGCTCTATCTCCCATTCCAGCCCATTCCGCTCCACGGATGCCGTGCGTGGCCGGGAGGATCCCCTGCTGGCCGGCGAGCGTCACCGGGAGGATCCCGTGCTGACCGGGGGGGTCACTGCACCCTCGGTATTTGCTGGGCTCCTCCCCACCCTTCCCCTAGGCATAGGAAGGAGGGGTCTCGGGAAGCCCTCAGCAGCCGGCTGACCACTCCCAGCTGGGACAGACACTGGTGCCTGCGCTGCATCTGCCCGGCTGCTTCCCTCAGAGACAGGGATCAGTTCATTCGAGTGATCTCCCTTCTCCAGCTGGGCAATGAGCTGTTCTTTGGTGGACCTCCCAACGTGCACCCCCCTCTGCTTGCACAGCTTCACCAGATCGCTCTTAAGCCGCTTGGCATACATCTTCCTGCTGGCCACTCACAGGCCTGTGTGCTCACCGCTCCCCACAGTTTCCAGGGAGACCCCTAGTGTGCCAGCCCTTCTCGAGGTCACCACCTCTCTGCCAGGGTCGAGCTGCAGACTCCTCCGCCCCTGGGACCACTCGCTGCGATCCCCCGGGGGACCCTGTTACTGCAAAAGTCCTTCTCGCTGGTCACACACTCCCAGGGGTGATAACCGTCTCTCTCTGACTCTTCAGCATGCCTGGTCCCCGTCAATCCCCCTTCGTTTTACTTCTCCCCAGTCACTTACTGCAGGAAGCGCCGTCCACGGGGTGCAGTAGATCCCGCCGCTGCCACCAGTTGTCACGGAGTATGGGGGGACTTAGGGCCCTGCACCCCCCGGCGTCCTGCGATTCACCATGACTCTCAGCCAGCCAGTAAAGCAGAAGGTTTATTTAGACGACGGGAATACAGTCCAGGACCGGTCTTGCAGGCACAGACAACAGGATACCCCTCAGTTAGGTCCATCTTGGGGTCCTCGGGCATCCCAACCCCCCTCCGGAGGTCAGAGCCCTTCCTGCCTGCCAGCCACCTCACCAGCCAGCTTCCCAGACTCTGCCTTCAGCGACGCCTCCCACAGCCTTTGTTCAGTTTCCCGGGCAAAGGTGTCACCTGGCCCCAGCCCCCTCCTGGGTTCTCATGTTACATGCTCAGGTATTCTCCGTAGGTCAGTCTCCCATCCCCCGATGCAGACTATCCTAGCCACACTCCCCTGTCAGCATTCACAGACCACAGTAAGAACAGTCCCAGTTCGTCACACCCCTTAACACCCTGCACGCCCCCCTTTGAACTCTGGGGCTGCACTGACCAGGGACAGAGACTTTGGGGGTGTTGGACTTTTGGGACTTTGGGTGATTTTTGGGTTGCTGGTTTCAAGAACCAACGGGAAAGGACACGGCCCAATTTGCTGGGGTGAGTCTTCGCTCATGGTTTGGTCTATGAACTCTAGTTGTGGTGTTTTCCCAATTTAATGCTATGTCGTTTACCTCATGTTATTAAACATTTTCTGCTACACCGAGACTCTGTGCTTGCAAGAGGGGAAGTATTGCCTCTTCGAGGCACCCAGGGGCGTGTGTAAGATTTTCCCAGATCACTGGGTGGGGGCTCGAGCTGGTTTTGTGTTACGCTGTTGGGAGGGGACCCCTATGTACTGAACCCGGCCCTTGCTGCTATCAACTCGGCCTGGCAGAAGGGTTACAATAAGGTGCCACAGGACTCTGTCACTTTTTACAGATCCAGACTAACACGGCTACCCCTCTGATACTTTCTGCATGACGTTATGATGCACTACATGGCTGAAAACAGGAATTGAAGGAGTGGCGGGACAGCGAGAAGAGGGACTGAAAGGAGAATGCGGCAAACCAGAAAGAAGCCACGGAGCGGCTCTTAAACATTGTGGAGTGCCAAGTGGACACGCTCCAGGCAATACTAGCCCTGCAAACCAAGCAGCTCTTCTCCTGCCCTCCCCTGCAGCCACTGTTGCAAAACTCTTTCCCATGCACCCCCCCAGACACCGCCAACACACTGTTATCAACCTCCTAGCTCCAGGCTGTACCCGCAGCATTCCACTCCTCCCCCCTCACAGGCCAGCACTGTGGACTCCCACTACCCACTGCACTCAACACCCATCCCTCAGCAGTTTGGCCCTGCTGAAGTACAGCACCCACTGCATTGTACTCCAAAGGAGAATGTTGGATATGATCCCTTGACATACACAAATCTGTAGCCATCCCGGGACCCCACCTCCTCCTCGGACCTTCCCTTTCCCCCATCCCCCTCAGTGCTGATGTGGTTTTTTGTTTGACTCTCTCCTCTGGTTGTTGTTTTTTAATAAAAGAATTGTGTTGGTTTGAAAGCAATCTTTATTCTACTAATTGAAAGCAAACAGATCCCTGCTAAGCAACAGACAATTATGTTAAACCTTCACATTGCATCGTCTGCACCAAAATCACAATCACCTCCTAGCAGTACAAGCACTGCACTCCAGAGCATAGCAACAAATATTAGTGGCTTTCAGCTTCAAATTGCTGCCTCATGGCATCCCTGATCCTTATGGCCCTGCACTGCGCCCCTCTAATAGCCCTGGTCTCTGGCTGTTCAAACTCAGCCTCCAGGCGCTGAGCCTCAGCGGTCCAGCGCTGAGTGAAGCTTTCACCCTTCCCTTCTCAAATATTATGGAGCATACAGCAAGCAGCTATGAGTATAGGAATATTGTCATCGGCCAGGTCCAGCTTCCCATATAGGCAGCGGCAGCGGGACTTTAAACAGCCAAAAGCACACTCAACAGTCATTCTGCACTTGCTGAACTGGTTATTGAACCGCTCCTTGCTGCTGTCAAGTTGCCTCGTGTATGGCTTCATAAGCCACGGCATTAAGGGGTAGGCAGGAGTCTCCCAGGATCACAATGGGCATTTCAATTTCTCCTACGATGATCTTCTGGTCCAGGAAGAAAGTCCCTGCTTGCAGCTTCTCGAACAGGCCAATGTTCCGAAAGATGAGTGCGTCATGCACCTTTCTGGACCAGCCTGCGTTAATGTCTGTGAAACGCCCATGGTGATCCACAAGTACCTGGAAAACCATTCAGAAATACCCCTTCCAATTAATGTACTTGGTGGCTAGGTGGTCTGGTGCCAGAATTGGAATATGCATGCCATCTATCGCCCCTCCGCAGTTAGGGAATCCCATTTGTGCAAAGCCATCCACAATGTCAAACACGTTGCCCAGAGTCACAGTCTCTTGGAGCAGGATGTGATTAATGGCCCTGCACACTTCCATCAACACGACTCCAATGGTCGACTTTCCCACTCCGAACTGGTTAGCGACCAATAGGTAGCAGTCTGGAGGAGCCAGCTTCCACAGTGCAATCGCAACGTGCTTCTCCAGCAACAGGGCAGCTCTCATTCTCGTGCTGTAGGGCTGGGGCGAGCTCATCACACAGTCCCATGAATGTGGCTTTCCTCATCTGAAAGTTCTGCAGCCACTGCTCGTCATCCCAGACGTGCATCACGATGAGATCCCACCACTCAGTACTTGTTTCCTGAGCCCAAAAGCACCGTTCCACTGTGGTCAGCACCTCCATGAATGCCACAAACAATCTCGTGTCGTAGCTAGTACATGTGGCGAGATCAATGTTGCACTCCTCTTGCCTTTGTAGTTTAAGGAATAACTCCACTGCCACTCGTGACATGTTGGTCAGAGTGAGCAGCATACTGGTCAACAGTTCGGGATCCATTCCTGCAGACCGAAGAGGTAGGGCGCGCAGTACACAAACCATTGAAAGATGGCGCCAAATGCGGACAGAAGCACAGAGATTGCTGGGATGCGAAACAATGCATCATGGGGCATTGGTACAGGACCCAGGATGCCCTGCGACCCCCTCCATCTTACCATAAGTCTTAGCAACAAAGGAGGAAGAGATGCTCTGTGGGATAGATGCCCAGAGTGCACTGCTCCAAATATCATTGCAAGTGCCACAAGTGTGAACACGCTAGTGCATAGGCAGCTGACAATGTGAATGTACAACAGCAGTTTCCCTTCAGAGCTCTCTGAGTGGTGCTGTAACTCCCGGTGCTGTAAATCTGCCAGTGTAGACATACCCTTAGATAGTAAGTCAGAAACAAAGATGCATTTAGCTAACTGTTTGTGTGTGTCTGTATATGACAGGAAGAGTAAACTTCCCCAGTTAGATGAGTCCTGCATGAATTGCAGTCAGTAGCTCTAAGATGTGTGAACAAAGACTTTGATCATGCCAGGAGAGGCCACAACAATAAGATTGGACAAGGAATTCAGGAGCACATAGCCTTGCCAGGCCTAGTAAAAAAAAAAAAAAGTTAGTTTATTTACTTGGTGACCCACACATGAAATTGTCTAGTTTTTGAATTATGCTCTGCAGCATTTGCTAGTATATTGCATCTGTCATTACATTATGTTCTGCACCAGGGTCTATCTTTATAAGAACATCCTGTTCATTAATGTGGTTATCCAATCCTGCCTTTCACTGATTTTTTTGTTTTGCTTTTATTCAGCCTTCCTGGAATTATTCAGTTTAAATAGATGCTTGTTCTAAATGATGTCTTGCTACTACCAGCTGCTCATGTACCACTTTATCAAAATGTACTTGGAGCCTAACATTCAGGTTCAGAATGAGTTTCTCAAGGGTTTCCCTTTCAACTTCCTTTTAACACCCTATTTCTTCTCTGACCCTCCAAAAGGTCCATCTCCCTTATTGTCCAGTAGTCCTCCATCATTATGCCCAGAAATTTAATACAGGCCAGAATGTATGGCATTCAAAAGAATCTGCATAGTGTTGCCTATCAGAAGCTGAGTTGACTAATGAGAGCTAATGTAAATATGAACTATTGAAAGATTAGGGAGGAAGACTGTTCTACTTATTTTAGGATTTCCTTGTAACTTAGATCCAGCAGTTCCTAATGTATTTGTCCCTCGCTTAGAATTATTGTTAAACATGTCAAGGAAATGATAATCATAAAGAAGGGGATTTACCTGCAAAGTACTGTACTTGTCTCTTCCTGGTACATTTGGCATTTAATTGCTCTCAGGACTTTCCAGTTCTTCAAGTTTCCTTGCACAAAGGCTCTTCTTTTGTGCTAAAGCAATAGCTCTCCTTGCAAATACTTAATCTTAAGAGAAACATTTACTCTTTATGCTGCCAGACTCAGAGGATCAATATTACCCAACTCCTGGTTTTGTGTGAGATTGTATTGCACTGATGACTGAATTGCCCACTGATGTCTACGCCTACTATTTTAAAAGACTTTTAAAAAAAAAAAATTGTTGATTTATTCAAATCAAGATTGAGTGCTAATAACTCATACCAGGAAATTAAGATTTTTAATACAGGTCATATCCTGCACCTCCCACTGAAGCGATATTAATGAATTTGTATCATTTATAACAGAAGCTATTGTCTTAGGGAGAAACTCACACATCTGCAGAGGGCCAGCACTAGACCCAGGCACCACTGAAGTACCATTTCAGGTCTCTCTTGAGAATTTAAGTCAGGGGCAGGCAAACTTTTTGGCCTGAGGGCCGCATCGAGTTTCAGAAATTGTATGGAGGGCAGGTTAGGGGAGGCTGTGCCTCCCCAAACAGCCAGGCATGGCCCAGCCCCCCCACATCTGCGCCTCCCCCCCCCCCGCTTCTCATCCCCTGA
>NW_020664464.1:17919902-18198444 GCF_002925995.2 Terrapene triunguis | reverse complement strand
CCTGGAGCCCTGCCCCATCCAACCACTCCTTCTCCCTGTCCCCTGACCGCCTCTGGAACCCCTGCCCCTGACTGCCCCCCCCCGGGACCCCTGCCCACATTCAATCCCCCTGTTCCCTGCACTCTGACTGCCCCAACCCCTATCCACACCCCCACTCCCTGACCACCACCCTGAACTCCCCTGCCCTCTATCCAACCCCCCCCCGCCCCCTTACCACGCTGCCTGGAGCACCAGTGGCTGGGGGCCGCCTAGCTGGAGATAGCCACGCACCGCACAGCACAGAGCACCGGGTCAGGAGCTCGCAGCCCTGCTGCCCAGAGCATTGCGCCGGCGGCGGGGCGAGCTGAGGCTGCGGGGGAGAGGGAACAGTGGGGGAGGGGCCGGGGGCTAGCCTCCTGAGCTAGGAGCTCAGGGGATCGGGCAGAAGGGTCCCGCGGGCCGGATGTGGCCCGCGGGCCGTAGTTTGCACACCAAGTGGTACTTCAGTTATACTTGGATGTTGTGCTGTCCCTCTGCAGAGGTATGAGTTTCACTTTTATTGAGCAGGAAGCAGGAATTCCATTATCAACCAAACATCAAGTAACCGCCAGCCTGCATATATGCCTAGCCCTATACATAGCTTTCATGAAGCACGTTGAGATAGTTGTCTCTCAATGTTTTGTTACTTTGATTTTGACCAGGGATTCCCACCAAGATACCTGAGACTTATCTTAGCCAGTGAAAGGAGGAGAGAAACATATGTCCATTCAAAGTGTTACTCTAACAAATGACCTTTTGATCTTATCTTTATTTTTTATGACAACTGGGGCTGATCAGTTGTCAGATAAAGATGATCATATGTGAACCACTGTCCTTTACCTTTGATTCACCGTTTGTGGCATTGTTCCACTGGAATGTAACCAGGTTCTCTTCTTGTGTGTCCATCCCTTTGCGCTCCATTTCTCAGAGACTCTTTAGGTGGAATTAACTCACTAAAGAGGTTTTGAAACATCTTCAGAATTACAGGAAGAACATATATTTTATATTTCCAATTTCCTTCATAGGATTGCTTCCTGCATCCTCTTTGTTCCTTCCCACAGCATTGTGGGCTGTACATTTTATGGCTTCACAGGGTGAAGCTGTATGATAGTAAAACCGCAAAAGTGATGTTCAGCAAGTTGATCTTGGGATGGCAAAGTTATTCTGGGAGCATTGATGATCCCCCAAGTACTTACAAAGCAAACATCTTCTCTGAGATCTTCCCATGGAAGAATTTCAAGTAAAGAGTGGTCAAGTGCTCAGGCCCCTGAATTCAGATGTTCTGGACAGTTCTGACCTAGACAGCCTATTCCTCATCTTGTGGCTAACAGATGTGTGTTGTTTTCCAGAAAGTGTTAATTCCACAGGAATCCCTTTTGTGTGTTTGTTTCCTGAAGCAACAGGTTTCTTTGGCTTATTCTTCAACTTTGCCCGTTAGAATTACAATTTCTTCACCACTTTGCACCTCGTATGGTCATTTGCCATTCTAATTTGGTAGCATTTTACCACCACTTTGTATGAATGTAAATGACCATACAAAGTTCAGGTCATCTCCTGAGCACCCCCTCATGGCCAGAGGAGCTTCGGCAGTGCCCTGTTACCAATCTCTCCCCTCTTCTGGGTCCCTTAACTCACAGTCCACAGGTAATTAAAGCATTCCCCTACTGGGGTTCCATTTATTGAGTCTTAACATACTAGCCCTCCAGCCCCAACCCCACTTCAGCCACTCTCCCTTCTTCCCAGAGCTAGGTCCCAATTCCAAGTCTCTTTGGGTACGTCTACACTAGAAACACTACAGCGGCCCAGCTGTGCTGCTCTAGCACTGTAGTATAGAGACTTATTACGGCGGTGGAAGGGTTGGAATCCCTTCCAGCCCTGTAGTAAATCCTCCTCTGCGAAGGGCAGTAGCTAAATCAATGGAAAAATTCTTCTGTCCACAGCGTTGTCTACAGTGAGATTTAGGTCAGCTTATTTACATTGCACAGGGTGTAACGTTTTTCACAGCCCTGAGTGGAGTAGTTAAGCCAACCTAACTTTCTAGTGTAGGTCAGCCCTCAGGCTTTACATGGCTGGAGCTCAGCCCTATGGCTTCCAGGCCCCCAAGCCCTTCTTCCAGTCAGGGTCTCTTCCAGTACTCTGACTTGACCTGGTTGAAGCTCAGCCTTTTTCAGCCCTGTGGTTCTGGCTTCAAGGCCCAAATCCTTTTGCCAGACAGGGTCTCTAGCAGAAGCCTCCTGCTCACTTCAGCTCCTCTCTCACAGCTCCCTGGACCTCAGAAGTTATGTCTATGCTGAGGGGGGAGAAAAAACACATGCTTATGGCAGCGAGTCTCAGAGCCTGGGTCTACAGACTCAGGGCTCATGCTCGGACTCTGAAACCATTTCAATGGGAACGTTTGTCAGAGCCCAAGCAAGAATGTTTACAGAGTTATTTTTAGCACTATAGCATGAGCCTAAGTCTATAGATCCAGGCTCTGAGACTCACTGCCACAGGGGTTTGAATGGGTAGGGTGTTTTGTTTTCTGTGTTTTGCAATATACACGTGCCCTAAGTCTTCCCTGCGGGAGCCTTTCACACTCTCTGCGGTCTCCCTCCCATGTCCTGATTTCCCCACTTTATTGCAGCCTCTCGCTGCTCTTTATAGGGCAGTCACCCTGATCTCTCCCATGAGATGTGGCTCGTTCTGTAATCAGTGTTGTAAATATTCTTGGAAAATACAAAGTATCTCATCTTAACCTAATTGTCTGTATTGCTGCTGAAAGACCCATACTTCAAGAGCAACAGCAGAGAAGTACACCCACAAAAATGTTCTCCTTTAGCCCAAAAGTTGGGCTTTTGCCAAGAAAAGTGGCCAAATTACTACTTACCTACCTGGAATTATTTTGTATATTCCCCAGTATTGAGAAGTAGCTTCACTCCTTCCCGTCACCCTTACCATTTTCATGACCATGTAAAAATTTTCCACTGGAGAAAGTGGTTATGAAAAACTGTGTATATGGTAAAAGGGTGAGATTCATGAAATTCCACAGCTGTTATAAGGATTAATGACGCATTTCTCACCGGTCCAAGTTTTTCAAAACTGTACAGGCCTGATACTGCACCTATTGAAGTCAAGATTAGTGCAGGGTTGGTAATGACAATGTGTGCAGGATCAGGTGCTTAGTTTTCAGAGCAAATATTTTCCTTAGCAAAATGAGGAAATTTTACATTGAAAACAGTGGCCATGTTTTGTTTCTCACCTTTCCTTTGAGATGAATGCTAAATTATAACACACAACAGTAAATATGTTTGTCCATGTACAGTTCTTCTCTGGCTCTTTCGAAAGCTCACTTTTTTGCTATTGGCCATTGCTGTGGAGTTATCAGCTGCACTGACAAAAACCCTGACCAGAAGGGACTCAGACAGAAAATAGTGGGCACTGATTGGATTTTCTACTGATTCTATCATTCTAACAACCCATGAGCGCTCAGAGCAGAGGAGTATTGGATTGGGTTTGGAGATGATATATCTGTGTCATGGCCTAACCTTCAGCTCCTTTGGTTTGAAGTCAAGGTTTCTGTATTCCTGTTGTGGTGGAATACCTTTTTTTATTGTTTTATCCCAAGGGATGCAACAGACTTGAGTCTGTTTGGGAGGTTTCTTAGGAATAATAGAGTGGGCTAAGACAACTTTTGTTCAACATTATGTCAGCCAATCATGTTTACACCCAGCAGACAAGATGCTGTACATACTTTTTCTGGGCCACATTGAGCACTAACTCACATTCGGCACCATCCCAGTTAACTCTGTATCTTCACAACCATGTTCAAACATAGTCTATAGCATATACCAGCCCCTAGAAGATGCCTTAAAAACTTTATGGATCAGTCACACTAAGTGGTTCAAACCCAATAAATGACTTTCTGCCCAGGCATCTCTTACTTTTATTTTTTTAAGTGAAGGTGCCCTCAAACATTCTAGCACACAAGCCTGTATTAGTACAGCAGAGTGTAAGCAGCTGTAATTGTATCATAATAATTAGTCTACCAGGTCTGTGACCTGCAAACTGCGCCAATTTACATTTTCTACCCAATTTTTATTCAAAATTGGTACAAATTGGGTATAAAATGCTTCCAATTCAGAATGGTATTATTTTACACCCATTTGGCACTGATGTAGATAACTGCTTATGGGCAGGGCAACAGTAAACCAGTCTTTTAAGAATGGATATGATGGCCAACTCCCTAGGAACAATTAGTCTTTGGGGTAAAAATTCCACTTTTTCTAAAGAATCTAAATCTCAGAGAGGGTAATGGCTCCTGGTCTGTTTCAGTTATACGGAACAGACAAGTTACAGTTTAGTGGAGTAAGATAAAAGAAAGAAATGTTTCCAGTGAAAGACATGAGACAGAGGCACAGAGCAATTTGGTCGATATTCTTCTCTCTCCTAAACCTAATCAGAGTCATATTTTTAGCAACTGCCTTAGGTGTGCTGGGTGGTGCAGAGATCATAACAAGTTAAGGCAGCATATGTGGCTCAAAAATAGATTCCCAAGAATTTTTTGAGTTAATTCTTATCCTACTGAGCACTTTGACACTGAGCACTTTTATAATGGCTTTCTATAACAAAGATAACAAATATTTTATTCAGAATGGGTAAATTTTTTCAAAAGTGCCAAGTCTCATTTTCAAAAATGAAAAACCTAGGTCTCACAGAAAGTTGATGGATTAGATACTTTTGCAAATTTTACCCAAATATTCTAGAAAATAAAACAGTAGCTGGTAAATTTGGAGACTATGCAGAGGTCTTGCAGGGGGCACATCAACCCCACTAGATATTTGCCTAGTTTTACAACAGGCTACATAAAAAATACTAGTGAAATCAATACAAACTAAAATTTCATACAATGACTTTTTTATATTGCACTCTATATATTATAAGGTAACATAATGTGCATATATGCACTGTATTAGACATGCATTTTATGTCATTTCCTGATGCCTGAAAGCACGTTAATGAAGTTGGAGTCGTCCTGGTGTATATGAGGTTGCAATGTAAAAATAGATTTTTAAAATGAGGAGCTGGAAGCGGCAATAGTGGTGACAGTGAAATTTGTAAGGAATTGAAAATAAGTGGGGGGAAAAACCATAGTCAGTTCTGCAAAAATATATTGCTTTTGGATTCACATCTACAAATAGCAATCCAGCTCAAGCTTTGAGTTTCCTTTGCAGAGAAACTCTATGAAACAACAGTATGAAGCTGGCGCATTGCAATGACATTTGAAGGCCTGGTCTACACTACGAGTTTAGTTCGAATTTAGCAGCGTTAAATCGAATTAACCCTGCACCCGTCCACACAACGAAGCCATTTACTTCAACATAAAGGGCTCTTAAAATCGATTTCTGTACTCCTCTCCAACGAGGGGAGTAGTGCCGAAATCGACACTGCCATTTCAAATTAGGGTTAGTGTGGCCGCAATTCGACGGTATTGGCCTCCGGGAGCTATCCCACAGTGAACCGTTGTGACCGCTCTGGATAGCAATCTGAACTCGGATGCACTGGCCAGGTAGACAGGAAAAACCCCACGAACTTTTGAATTTCATTTCCTGTTTGCCCAGCATGGAGCGCTGATCAGCACAGGTGACCATGCAGAGCTCATCAGCACAGCCAGAATCAAAAAAGAGCTCCAGCATGAACCATACGGGAGATACTGGATCTGATCTCTGTATGGGGAGATGAATCTGTTCTATCAGAACTCCGTTCCAAAAGACAAAATGCCAAAACATTTGAAAAAATCTCCAAGGCCATGATGGACAGAGGCCACAACAGGGACTCAACACAGTGCTGCGTGAAACTTAAGGAGCTGAGACAAGCGTACCAGAAAGCCAAAAAATCAAATGGACGCTCATGGAGGGAGGGGCGACTGATGACTGTAGCTATCCCACAGTTCCCACACTCTCCGAAAACCATTTGAATTCTGGGTTGAGCTCCCAATGCCTGACGGGTCAAAAACATTGTCGCAAGTGGTTCAGGGTATATGTCGTCAGGTCCCCCCCCGCCCCTCCCCCGCCGTGAAAGCAAAGGGAAAAAAATCGTTTCTCACCCTTTTTCACTGTCACCGTATGTCTACTGGATGCTGCTGGCAGACGCGGTGCTGCAGCGCTACACAGCAGCATCCCCTTGCCTTGCCTTGCTTTGCCTTGCGGACGGCAGACGGTGCAGTATGACTGATAACCATCATCGTCGTCCCGTGGGTGCTCCTGCCTGGCCTCGGTGAGGTCGGTCGGGGGCGACATGAGTGCTCCCGGCTGGCCTTGGTGAGGTCGGTCGGGGGCACCTGGACAAAAAAGGGAATGACTCCAGGTCATTCTCTTCTTTAAGTTTTGTGTAATGGAGATTCAGTCCTGCCTGGAATATCATGCCAGCTGAGGGCTTCTGCCTCAGGCTGCTCTCCCAGTCGGCAGCACCGCGCGGTCCCACCTACCCCAGCCTGCCCCTTGCTCCCAGGGCTCACAATCAGATACTTAGACCTCTACATTTTGCTGCAAATAAAAAAATAAAGCTGCCATTTAGAACTGTCCCCCCAACATATATATCCTGGGACATTTTGCATTTTACCAGTGTCAACCAAAGGCCCACACACAAATGGAGATTCAGTCCTGCCTATGCTTCTATCCTAGTGCTTATCACAGATTCCCATTTTCAGCTATAGGCTGAGCAAGTGCAGAATGGTGGTTCACTCGACTTTGCTGTAAGCCAGCCGCCCTCCCCTCCTCCCTTTGATCTCTGCTTGCAGAAGCAATAAAGTCAGTGTTGTTTCAAATTCATGCATTCTTTATTACTTCATCACACAAATGGGGGGATAACTGCCAAGGTAGCCCGGGATGGGTGGGGGAGGAGGGAAGCAACAGGTGGGGTTGTTGTAGGGGCACCCCCTAGAATGGCATGCAGCTCATCATTTCTGCGGGATGTCTGGGGCTCTGACCCGGAGCGGCCGTTTGCCTCTCTGGTTCTTTAGTAGGCTTGCCTGATATTCTAGGCAGGACTGACTCTCCATTAGACAAAACTTAAAGAAGAGAATGACCTGGTGAGTCATTCCCATTTTTGTCCAGGCGCCCGCGACCGACCCACTGAGGCCGGCCAGGAGCACCCATGACAGCAGCAGACGGTACAGTATGACTGGTAACCGTCTTTGCCAATTTGCAAAGCAGCAGATGGTACAGTATGGCTGGTAACCATCTTTGCTAACTTGCAAAGGCAAGGGGATGCTGCTGTGTAGCGCTGCAGTACCGCGTCGGTCAGCAGCATCCAGTAGACATATGGTGACAGTGAAAAAAGGCTGAAGGGGCTCCATGGTTGCCGTGCTATGGCGTCTGCTTGGGCAATCCAGGGAAAAAGGCGCGAAATGATTGTCTGCCGTTGCTTTCATGGAGGGAGGATTGACTGACGACACTTACCCATAACCACCCGCGACAAACTTTTGGCCTCATCAGGCATTGGGATCGCAACCCAGAATTCCAATGGGCGGGGGAGACTGCGGGAACTATGGGATAGCTACCCACAGTGCAACGCTCCGGAAGTCGACGCTAGCCTCGGTACATGGACGCACACCGCTGAATTAATGTGCTTAGTGTGGCCACATGCACTCGACTTTATACAATCAGTTGCCAAAAATCGAATTCTGTAAATTCGGAGTAATCCCGTAGTGTAGACATACCCAAAGACAAAACACCCTGTGCATGTGGGTAAGACCAGTAGAACTTTTTCAAAGAAAGCTTTCTGAGTCCCAGACTTGCCAGCTTAAAATGAAAAAAAAAAAAGCTTCTACTATTTCTACAAAAGCACTCGAAGCTTCATATGCTGTCTGCCTTTTAGTAGCAAAATGAAAGAAGTCATCCACAATTGCAGAAGATCTGATTCTGCCTGCCGCTGTGGCACTTGCAGAAAACATGCTTGATTAAAAAAAAGCAGCTGATACTCTCAAGAAAGTACCCTTATCAAATGAACTGTATTGTAGAATTGGAGAAATGGCTGAGTATATTGTCTGTCAACTTGTAGAGAAACTTAAAATGGCAAAAACATTTGCCCTTCAGCTTGATGAGTCCACAGATATTAGTGGAGAAGCTCAGTTGATTGCTTAAGTTTGATACCCTGAAACCACTGATCTCAACAGCACATACTATTTTGCAAATTATAAAGGCAAACTCAATTGGAGAGGCCATTTTTAAACTAATTGACTTTTTTTTCCTGGACACGATTTGAGTTGGAATTTATGCAAATTTGTTTGCACTTGATGGGGTGGCTGCATTGACTGGGAGAGTGAACAGACTTGTAGCTAGGATCAGGAAAGAAAAGCCTTCCTTGCAGTAGTATCAGGTGCACTGTATCATATACAGAGAGCCACTTGCTTCAAAAAAGATGGGACTTTGCATGAAATTTTAAATGAGTCTTTCAAAATTCTCAACTTTATCAAGTTCAAGCCACTCAGTGCTTACCTGTTTCACATTCTTTGTGAAGAGATGGGGTCAGAATATCAGCAACTGTTGCTTCACACACAGATTCAGTGGCTCCGAAGAGGGAAAGTACTTGACAGCCTTTGAATTATGCACAGAAGTTCACACATTTCTGATTATTCATCCCCTCTTGCCTCTGTGTTTGACAATATTGTGTGGTTAACTCAACTTGCCTACCTTGTAGATATATTTAGCAAGCTGAATGATCTAAATTTGTCCATGCGAGGCCATGACACTAACATTCTGACTCTCTATGACCAAGTGGATGCTTTTATCAAGAAAAACTGAATTCCAGAAGTGCAAATGTGGAGACAAAGACTTTACCTGTTTTCCACTGCTTCATGCATATGTCACTGATGTCTGAACTGGGGAAATTGAGCAGAGCAAAATTAAAGAAATAATAGTAGATCATTTGGCCCATTTGACATCTGAGCTCAAGTCATATTTCCCAACATTCAGCACAACTCGACTGGGTCAGAAACACATTCATTTTGTCAGATGTAAGCAGCAGTAACCTCTCTACCAGTCAGCAAGAAAATCTTCTTGAGCTATCCTCAGACTGTGGTCTGCAAATGAAGTTTAATGATTCCACACCTACCTGTTCTGGTGTTGAGTACAAAAAAATACACTGACCTTGGGAACCATGCTTTGGATGTTCTGTTACCTTTTGGATCAACATATCTTTCTGAGGTCTTATTTTCTGCAATGATTGCCATCAAGAGTAGGAATAGACTCAATGTGGAGAAAAACTTAATTGTTGCTGTCACTTCAGTGCCTCCCAGAATGACAAGGCTCAAGTGAAATACAGGCTCAAGTATCACACTGAAATATAAGTACAATATTTATATTCTAATTGATTTATTTTATAATTACATGGTAAAAATGAGAAAGTCAGCAATTTTTCAGTAAGCAATTTTTCAGTGACACTTTTTTCAATTTTTATGTCTGATTTTGTAAGCAAGTAGTTTTTAAGTGAGGTGAAACTTGGGCGTTCGCAAGACAAATCAGACTCGTGAAAGGGGTACAGGAGTCTGAAGAGGTTGAGAACCACAGCAGCAGAGGAATATCAGTGCTGTTTTAAGTGAAAAAGTCCAAAGTGCCCTTAACTATGAAATTGCTACCACCACATTCACGATTTAAAAAAAAAAATTGTCAACCCTTACTCTGTTTATATATTGCATTCCTCTCCTCAAACCTTTGTCTGTCTTCTCTGTATAGATTATAATCTCTTTGGGGCTGGGACAAGATCTTCCTATGGGCAGATCTACACTGGCAAAGTTACAGTGCCGGCAGTTACAGTGCCACTCAGAGAGCGCAGAAGGGAAACCGCTGTTGTGTGTTCACACTGACAGATGCCTGCGCAATAGAGTGTTCACACTTGCAGCACTATTTGGAGCGGTGCACGCTGGGCAGCTATCCCACAGCGCACCTCTTTCTCTTTTGCAGCTGAGACTTGCAGTAAGGTGGAGGGGGTTGCGGGGCATTCTGGGTCCTGTCCCAATGCCCCGTGATGCATTGCTTTGCATCCCAGCAATCCCTGTGCTTCCATCTACATTTGGCGCCATCTTTCAATGGTTTGTTTACTGCACGCCCAGCCTCTTCAGCTGCAGGAATGGATCCCGAACTGCTGACCAGTATGCTCCTTGCTCTGACCAACACATCACGAGTGGAAGTGGAGTTATTCCTTAAACTACAAAGACAAGAGGAGTGTGACATTGATCTCACCACGCCTAGTAGCTACAACACGAGATTGCTTGTGGCATTCACGGAGGTACTGACCACAGTGAAACGGCACTTTTGGGCTCGGGAAACAAGCAGTGAGTGGTGGGATCACATCATCGTGCACGTCTGGGATGATGAGCAGTGGCTGCAGAACTTTCGCATGAGGAAAGCCACATCCATGGGTCTGTGTGATGAGCTCGCCCCAGCCCTACGGCGAAAGGACACGAGAACGAGAGCTGCCCTGTGGCTGGAGAAGCGCATGGCAATTGCACTGTGGAAGCTGGCTCCTCCAGAATGCTACTGATCGGTTACTAACCAGTTTGGAGTGGAAAAGTCAACAGTTAGAGTCGTGTTGATGGAAGTGTGCAGGGCCATTAATCGCATACTGCTCCAAAAGACTGTGGGTATGTCTACACTTACCTCCGGGTCCGACGGCAGGCAATCGATGTTCTGGGATCGATCCCGGAAGTGCTCGCCGTCGACGCCAGTACTCCAGCTCAGCGAGAGGAGTACGCAGCATCGATGGGGGAGCCTTCCTGCCGCGTCTGGACCCACAGTAAGTTCGGACTAAGGTACTTCGAATTCAGCTACGTTATTAACGTAGCTGAATTTGCGTACCTTAGTCTGAAGTGGGGGGGTAGTGTGGACCAGGCCAAAGACTCTGGGCAACGTGTGTGACATTGTGGATGGCTTTGCACAAATGGGCTTCCCTAACTGTGGAGGGGCGACAGATGGTATACACATTCCAATTCTGGCACCAGACCAGGTACCACATTAATCAGAAGGGGTATTTCTCAGTAGTTTTCCAGGCGCTTGTGGTTCACTGTGGGTGTTTCACGGACATTAACGCAGCTGGTCTGGAAAGGTGCATGACGCACGCATCTTTCGGAACACTGGCCCGTTCAAGAAGTTGCAAGCAAGGATTTTCTTCTCAGACCAGAAGTTCACCGTAAGGGAAGTCAAAATGCCCATTGTGATCCTGGGAGACCCTGCCTACCCCTTAATGCCATGTCTTATGAAGCCATACACGGGGCAACTTGACAGCAGCAAGGAGCAGTTCAACAACAGGCTGAGCAAGTGCAGAATGACTGTTGAGTATGCATTTGGCCGTTTAAAAGCCCGCTGGTGATGCCTGTATGGGAAGTTGGACCTTGCCGATGACAATATTCCTATGCTTATAGCCGCGTGCTGTACACTCCATAATATTTGTGAAGGGAAGGGTGAAAGTTTCACTCAGGGCTGGACCGCAGAGGCTTAGCGCCTGGAGGCTGAATTTGAACAGCTAGAGACCAGGGCTATTAGAGGGGCACAGCACGGGGCCATAAGGATCAGGGATGCCTCGAGGCAGCAATTTGAAGCTGAAAGCCACTAATATTTGTTGCTTTGCTCGGGATTGCAGTGCTTGTAATGCTAGGAGGTGATTGGTGCCCATGATGCAAGAAGGGGGCTTAACATAATTGTATGTTGCTTTGCAGTGCTTTTTTTGCTTTCACTTAATAATGATTGCTTTCAAACCAACACAATTCTTTTATTAAAAGACAACAGCCGGAGGAGAGAGTCTAATGAAAAAATTCATCAGCAGGGAGGGGGATAGGGGAAGGGAAGGTCTCAAGAGGAGAAGGGGTCCTGGATGGCTACAGATCATACCCAATCATAGACACTGACTTCCCCTCTTTCCTGTGGGTGCTTGACACCCCCCCTTTGCCCCTGGCCCCGCCCCCTCTCCACCCCTTCCATGAGGCCCCGCCCCTGCCCCTGCCCTGCTCCTTCCCACCCCTTCCTCAAAGTCCCCGCCCCAACTCCGCCCCCTCCCTGCCCCTATTCCAACTCCTTCCCCAAATCCCCGCCTCTTCCCCACCTCCTCCCCTAAGTGTGCCATGTTCCAGTTCGTCCCCGCCCTCCCGGAGCGTGGCAGGTGGGAAATGCTGGGAGGTAGGCAGAGGAGCGGGGATGCAGCACGCTCAGGGGCGAGGGAGGAGGAGGAGGAGGAGGAGGAGGAGGTGGTGAGGCGGGGCATGAGGGATGCTTGGCTGCCGGTGGCTGCCCACTAATTTTTCCCCATGTAGAACAATGCAGCGGGTGCTGTACTTCAGCAGGGCCAAACTGCTGACGGTGTTGAGTGCAGTGGGTAGTGGGAGTTCACACTGCTGGACTGTGAGGGGGGAGGAGTGGAATGCTGCGGGTAGAGACTGGAGCCAGGAGGTTGATAACAGTGTGTTGGCGGTGTCTGGGGGGCACATGGGAAAGAGTTTTGTGACAGCAGCTGCAGGGGAGGGTGGGCGCGGAGCTGCTCAGTTTGAAGAGCTAGTATCACCTGGAGCGTGTCCACTTGGTGCTCCATAACGTTTAAGAGCTGCTCCGTGGCTTCTTTCTGGTGTGCCGCATTCTCCTTTCGGTCCCTCTTCTCGCTTTCCTGCAACTCCTTCAATTCCTGTTTCTTGGCAGCGGAGTGCATCATAACGTCACAGAGAAAGTCCCCTTAGTTCTTCTTGGCCGCTTTCTAATTCTGCACTACCGTTCTGTCACTTATAACAAAGTGGGAGGCTGGGCTCCCAAGATCATTTCTGTGAAGTTTAAATGAAATGTTTTACAGAAGCAGTATTGTTTGATTCAGTGATTTAAAACACAGCCAGTACTCACACACCTGTCCCTAACTGACTGGCCCCAGGCAAGCACACATGAGCCACAATACCCCCAAAATGGTGAGTAGGTGCAGGGGCAAGGTAAATCACTCTTTCCGGACCCTGCTGTACACTGGGCATGTGGCTCTTGGCTGGGCCAGCTCCATCTTTTTTGCTTCCCCAAGCAGCGAAGCGAACAAAAAAAAAAGAAGATAAAGCCCCGATCGGCGGCACTTCGGCGGCAGCTCAGCCACGCCGCTTAATTCTTCTGTGGCAATTTGGTGGCAGGTCCTTCGCTCCGAGAGGGACTGAGGGATCTGCCGCCGAATTACCGCCGAAGATCTAGACATGCCACCCCTTTCCATTGGCCACCCCAAGCACCTGCTTCCTTCGCTGGTGCCTGGAGCTGGCCCTGACTCTTGGGGAGAGCCAGCACTGTAGGGGGAGCCAGATAATCATTCCTGCCCCCACACTTTCCACAGGATGTGATCATTATGGAAGACATCTCGCTGCTGAGGGCAAGCAATGGTCCCCCTCCAGCTCCCCGTGATGGGACAGTGGTGCGGGAAAGTTACTGTTAATGGGGCAAGAAACAAAGAAGCTCTGCCAAGGAACCTGCAGCAGCAGATTGCCCAGTATCTCCACGAGAGTTTCCTGGAGATCTCTGAGGAGGATTCTCGTGAAGTGAGGGAGTCTATCAACAGCCTGTTCCGCCGCTCAGAATAGGCATGCGGTGGGAGACAAGCCTGCTTTCTGCAACCCTCCTGCCCCCAACAAATCACTTCAGCAATTCCCAAAATCAGATCCACTTACCAGAGGCCTCCTCTCCTGTTTGCGCTTCGCCAAGATCCGACTGCTGTGACTGGCTAGGCTCCTCCGGGGTAGAAAAGAGCTCCTAGCTGCATGCATCTCTGGCCTCCAAGCCATCCTCTGCCTCTGGGTCCCCCTCCCCCTCTTCATCCAAGATTTCCTCCTCCTGGTTCGGTCCAATCTTGACTGGCACGCAAGCCAATGAAGTATCCACAGGGACCTTCACAGTGGAGGTGGGTTTGCCACCGAGTATTGCGTCCAGCTCTTTGTAGAACCAGCAGCTCATGGGCGCAGCACCGGAGCGGTGGTTTGCCTCCTGCACCTTGTGGTAGGCGTTCCGCAGCTCCTTCACTTTGACCCTGCACTGCAGTGTGTCCCGGTCATGGCCCCTTTCTGTCATGCATCGTGAAATCTGTCCGTAGGTATCATAATTCCTACAGCTGGAGTGCAGCTGGGATTGGACAGCCTCCTCTCCCCAAATGCTGATGAGGTTCAGCAGCTCGGCATTGCTCCAAGCAGGGGATTGCCTAGCACGTGGCGCCTGCATGGCCACCTAGAAAGATGCGCTGAGACCACTGCATGCGTCACTGAGCAAACAGGAAGAGGACTTTCAAATTTGCAAAGGAATTTATGGGGTGGGGATGATGGTTGGTCACCTGAGGGCAGGGCAGTAGAGTTCAAACCGATGACCAGAGAGGTGAGAACAGGCATTGTGGGACAACTCCCAGAGGCCAATCGCAGTGCTGTAATTGCCATGATGTCTACACTGGCACTGCAGCGTTGTAGCCCTGGCACAGAAAGCTGTACGCCTCTCGGCAGGGTGTTTTTTTAGAGCACTACAATTGCACAGTTTCTGCGCACTAA
Source organism: Terrapene triunguis (assembly GCF_002925995.2). Classification (NCBI taxonomy): domain Eukaryota; kingdom Metazoa; phylum Chordata; order Testudines; family Emydidae; genus Terrapene; species Terrapene triunguis. The sequence goes on along the minus strand of NW_020664464.1, from coordinate 18,183,917 downwards.
GTGGCTTGGCAATGCGTACACCTCGGGAGTTACAGCGCAGAAAGCTGCTTTACTACGCAGAAGCTTGCCAGTGTAGACAAGGTCTATATGTTGGCACAGTGCCTACACCAATGAGGCCCTGATGTGGATTGAGGCCTTTGGGTTCTGTAAAAATTCTAATCTACTCAGCTACTGGAAATGTACGGAAACAATTTGATTTGCATAATATGGTCTAGCAAGGCTGAATGACTGATTTTCAAAGCAAATTGAATGCTGTCCCATTACTCAACCCTCCAGAGTCCTACAGTGTTTTGTTTGCTGTTCCTTGTGATTAGAGTTTTGTGGTTAATGCAGTTTAGTCACATTGTGGCGGCAGCCTTGTTTTGAAGATTGGGACCTTTATTTGCTTGCCAGAATTCTCCATATTTTACTACTTACATTTCTGTATCTGTTGCCCAAAAAGCATTGAAGATGGCTATCAGTTCCACCTCCAATAGCTGTAGGTTGCTCATTTATATCAACTGCCATCCTTTTCTCCTATTCAAAGGTAAATTTGTATATAAGTACAAAGCTCAGGCAGAAGGTATATCCATTTAGCAGGACTTGTGTTTTTCTTTACAATTGTCTATATGTCTATCAGGATTCACAAAGAAAGTTCGTTTTTTGCAGTCAGTCTTTTCAAATAGCTTGATATCTTTCTCAGAGAGCACTGAAAAAACCTCCCATCTGTTTTGGGGACTGGCTACAAGGGAAGGATGTTAAATGCATGCTTTTCAACAATTGTTGTCTTCTCTATAGCATTAATCTCTTGTTTTCTCTTGTAATTGCTGTGAAGTGATGGCTATCCATTGTGTAACAGCATCTGACACCCTGCAATACTGTAAACACATACAGGATTTCATTTGCTCATTTTGTTTAATAAAAGGAGATGATGGAATGTTAGCTACACCCATGTGGTATGAAAGTACTGGGCTGAACAAGGGAAGGGAATGGAGCGGAGCTCAGTGGTGCAGTTTTTCTCAAGGAGAAAGGGAGGCATGCAAATTGACAATCCTCATCTGAAATTCCTGGACCATAGGTCTGAATCTGAGCTCACTGATAGCAGTTTTACACCCAGGTAACTCCACTGAATTTGGATTTCCCCAGACATAAGAAAGATGACTATGCAAGGATTATGTATTTCCCAAATAACTTTGGTATTTTAAAATTTATCTCCATTCCTGTACAAAGCTTGATAAGGAAACACTACAAATAAAAAACTGTAGGTTCTCTTTTTGATATTGTTTTCTATTCATTGGATCTAATTATGTATCAGTCTTTGTAAAGGTAAAATTCTTTGATTATGTAGTCAATTCTCTCCACAATGGGTATAAATAGGCTAACTCACAGGAACACTAATGGAAGTTACTTGTGTATATGGAAGAGACAATGGGCCCTTCAGTTCAGTAATCCTTCCAGTTCCCAAAATGACTAGGAAACCAATAATTGTTTTTGAGACAGTCCCATTTAAAGGTGATCTGCATAGAAGAAAAAAAATGTTTTTGACTTTTAGTGTCTTTATACTGGATAAAGAAGAGCTGAAGGGGCTGGTGGGGGTGGAGGCTGGTTGCGTGCTTTGACTGTAGAAACACCTGGGATCTATTCTTTTGTACACAAAGGCCCCTTTACACTACACAAGGCAGAGACTCGGCTGGTGTAAGTTGTCATATCAATTTGCAGGTACAACTACATTCACAGTGCATGCCACTTAAACGTGCAATTGCACACACTTGTACATTATCTCAGGGCCTGATCTTTTAAAAAGCAAGCCTTTTAATATCCTAGGTCTCTGGCTATTTTGACTATTTTTATTAGTCATTTGTTTCAATAGCTGCCAATGGATATTTCATATATTTTGATTGGCATTTTAAGACAAGCATCACAAAAGATTAAGTGAGTGCTGCCTCTCAAAGATCTGGATGAGGAGGATTTTCTGTGCACTACATGCTTTCTGTGTGTGAGTGAATGAAGGCTATGTAAAAATACATGGTTTGCTTTTGGATCACTCAGGAAGGCATTTTTCTTTTGTTGCATGCATGAATCCTTCTGTCATTTTAATAGGCTTGGAATTCTGCTTCACCCTGCCTTTATGTGCAGGGGGATGTTTCAAAAGAGCTAGAAGGTGGGGCCATGAAGTAACAGGATGGGAGTGGTCACAGGTAAACTTTAAGTAATAGAAACAGAATACTAGATAGATTAACTAAGTGCTGCTGCCAGCCTGCCTTTTTCAACAGAGAGGTAGAAATCCCTGTCCAAGTTACACACATGGAGCTGAAAGAAAATAGCAGTGCTCTTTCTGGGGCGGATGGATTCTATAATTCTTCATTTCAGGTAAGCCTGATTTTTGTAGGGGGTTGGAAAGGAATTACTAGGCTTTTGGAATCTGCACAGAGAGAACAATTTCTGCTCTGCACCTACAAATATTTTACAGCACACTTGCAGACCTATCCTGCCAGTGTGCCAGGCTCTTAAATAAAGGGACTGACCAGAACTGGCACACTTTCAGAGGCTCCATTTACTGCCTTCCTTTGTTACCCAGTGTGCTGGGATAGCTGAGAAGTCTCCTGTTCACATTCAGCCTCCTGCATTCAGTGTGTCACCTGTGCTCCCAGATCTCACCACTGACTTTTCCCACTATCTTCTCTGTGCAGAGCATCTCAGACTAAAATTGTATTCAGTTGTTATTAGGATTGTTAATTTACAGTGCCCGCTTTGATTGCAGCTGAGGGCGTTGGAATAAGTCATCACTGTGGTGCAAACAACTGCCCCACCAAAACAAGGAAAATTAATAGGAGGAAAGCATTAGACCCCCCCACACCTTAACTTCTAATCAAAGAGCTGCCCTTGCCTTAAGAGAAACAGTCACACACATAATCACTCAGGGCAAATCTTGCTCCTTCACTAAATGCAGTGGCTGCAAGAGCACATTCTGCTACAGGGAGGGACAAGGAGCAGGTAGGATGTAGGGGGCCCACATGCTGTGCACAACATGGAGCCCAGCTTAGCAAAGGTTCCCTGCATATCCATGCACAGCAAGACATGAGTAGCAGGGCAGGGACAGGAGAAGAAGGAGCAGAGAGGCCAATGGATCCACCATCAGGCAGCATTGTCACCTAAAGTACTGGGGCATACGTGTGGGAGGGGACAGACTATGGTCCTGAAGCTGCTCTGTGCTGGACAGACTCCTTCCTCTCCTTCCACAACCCCCAAACCCACCTTGTTCCAAGTTCAGTGGGAGGGATCAGCAGGAAGGACAGTATTTGGCTTTTACTGTTGTGGGCCATGCACATAAGCCAGTCACAGTTCACATAGGGCATCAAGCTGATATTACAAAGCATCCAGAATAACATGTGACTCCTTTTATACTCTGCATGCTAATGGGAACATTCACACCAACCAGATATCATCTGTAGAGTTTTTTCCCCCAAATAAACATTTTTGCTGACTGAACTAAACCCAGCAATGGTATATAGTTATTACTAGTGCAGTGTCTTACAGTGAGCTCAGACAGAGAGAAACCCCAGTCATAGTGAAGTGAAATTACCTCAACGCACAAAGTGCACATTGCAATTCTGGTGCTACAGCTAAATCACAGAACAAATTCAGACTTGGTATAAGAGGGTTCAAATTCTAGGAAGTTAATGAAGTGAAATGCACTTAGGACCTGATCCAAGTGACTTCAGTGGTGCATACTCCAGATTATCATATCTGAATTTGACCAGTAGTGATGTTTTTGCTGGAAGAAAACAAAAAGATTTAATTATATAGAGATTCTATTTGTAACACATTACTCATTCCCTCAAAGGACAAAAATCAGAAGATGATGTTTAGCTTCCTGTGCACAAAAATAAATCACTTGACAGGGGCCAAGGAGAAAAATAGGATCATCAGCTCCCCCTATTTCCTTCTGTCTGTTTCTCTTAAGCACAGAGTAGGCCCTTATTGTCTTCAAAGACATGATATCTGGTAGTTTCTGTTGTACTGGTTGTATTATATTAAACAACCAATAATTTCCCTGCTATACAATAAAAAGGTCAAAGTAGTCAGCAGTTCTCCAGGCCCTAAATATAATGGCACAGAGGAAAGTGATTAATTTAATTTAAACCCCTTTGAATCTGTTGTACCTCGCTATAAACAAACTCTCAGATGTGTATGAACTGTTTAATGATTAAACCACAAAATAACAGAAAATAAAGACAGGGACAAAGTAAATCTGCTGCAGTAAGCTTGTTTTAGAAAGTAAATACGACAGCTTTCAATGGTGCTCAGTGGACTTGACTGGTAACTGGTTTGTGGTCAAAGGGTTATATCTGCATTTCCCTTCATCAGGCATGAAAGACTATTTGCCTCACAATGTGGAGAGAGTGTACTTTGACAGACAGGCTAGAACACAAGTAAAGAGAACAATTTATTTTACTTATTATTTCTTACTTATTTTTATTATTTGTATAAATATTTGAGCTTTTTTCAGTTTCCATTTGGCTACAGATACTTAAACAATTCACATAGCCCTAGATAATATAACAGCATTCTCACTGTCCCACATGAGTATAACCTTTTCTATAGTACATTTGATGTCTTTAGCTGTTCCTGCTTTCAGCCCTTCTTAGGATCAACTTCTTCTCATTTGTGTTACATGGATCCCACTGGAGCTAGTTGTAGTAATGGCCCCAGTGCACCTCCCCTCCCAGCTGCTTTGTGATGATACATATGTCTAAGAAACTGCAGTCTTTGTCATATAAGCACTTTCCCCTCATCATTTGCAGCTTCAGCTTCCAATAAGTGTCTCTAAAGAACAAGAGGAAGGCCTGTGATTTGTACAGCAGCCATTGCACCCCTTACAAATCCAACTACAGTTAAAACCATGTCAGGGAACTGGCACCGTTTAGTGTATAAAAATCATTTTGAAGTAGCAAAAAGGAGTGATGGAGATTCATAAGTGTCAGCTGCTTACATGTATGGCTCACAACATATGTAGTTCCTCCTGCACTGAATCTTATCCATCCCCCATAGCACACTTTTACCCCTGCAGTATAACACAAGATGGCCTCACTGCAACTATAAAACCTACATGCTAAATTCCTTGTTTCAATAGATACCTTGTAGCTAGAACTCATGAATTAACACAAGTCATTTTTGTCAATGTCTTCAGGCTTTTAACAGATGTATTCATTGGAAAATGTCACATAATTTAAGGAACATAAATCGTTATTGTGTATGTTTAAGTATAGATAGCTACTATGTATTTATTGAACAGAACGTCAGTGTTAGATGTTGAAATATCTGTGTCTCACCCATCTGTCTGTCTCTATATATATCTATCTAGAATATACATTAGTAGTGTGGTACGGAGGTTATGCAATATTGTGTCATCTAACTTTGAATACTGTTAATGTCACACTTGTGAACACCTCACAGATTTAATTTCTGGACATCTGTGCCATGCTGTCGCCTACTCAAGGCTGTGGCATTAGAGCCACAATCTATTCAGTAACAAAATTCAGTTCCCACTGTATAGCCATGGGGCTAACTTGGCTCATCATTCAAACACCCTAATTGGGTTGTTATCTGAAGGTTGCTCTCAGTCAGTGCTAAGACTCTGGGCTCTCATTAAAACTGCTGATAATCAAGAAGTTTCAACTCCTCCTCCCCAGACCTATGAGAGGTGGTACATACTGAGGAGTTGTGAGAAGGACTCCAATACACTCAAAACCACCAGCAAAACATAGTATAAATTGAGTTAAACACAGATAGGTTGTGAATGTCACAGCAATGGGGACGTCAGGAGGTAGGCAGAGTCAGACTGCCAGGAGATGAGAGCCCGAGACAAGCCAGAGGGCAGACCAGGGAGTCAGGATCATATTTATGACTCTGACTTTTTTTTTTTTTTTTTAAATGAGCAGCTTCAAGAGTTGCTTCTTCTCTTTCCGCTTCAGTTCCTCTGGTTTTACTTCTCTGCCTGTCTAAAATGTTGTCTGCTGTGACAGTGAGCAGCTCTCTATTGGTTTCTATAAGCCAGGTTATGCAACACACTTAGCCTGTCTGTCACATCATTCTTACTTGTCCACCCACTGTATCATGGATTTACAGCTGCCTTGTTCTGCACAGCTGATTTAAACCTTTAAATTAAGCCCACTTGTGTACATTTGATATTTTTACACTATTTGTGCACCTTCACTTTGGGCCCACTGAATTTAAACCTGCTGGCTCATCATCCATCTCTCTGTGCTGTACATGGGAGGGCCATTTGCTTGAATTCAATACAAAAATCATCAATGTTTCTCTCTCTTGTTCAGTAACTTTGAACTCTTTCAGCATATGCTGGCAACAATTGATTTAAAAATCCCTAACTCACTATTCCTGGACCTCAGCATTACTGATCTGGAAAATTGTGTCTCAGGATAGGACATGCAGATTGATGCCTTTATAAATGACATGCTAGTTAACAGAGAAGGCAGGATGAAGAACGAAGCCAGGATGAACAATGTGCTAGGGGGGAGAAATGGAATTTGGTGAATCACATAACAGACATCTTCATTTGCAACTGGCTGAATGAATGAATGTCTGAAATTTTGAGGAGATGGACTTTACAGATCAATTAAAAACCAAAGGATCTGGATGTCCAGACAGAAAAAAGCATGAGCAATTATGTACTTATTTGAACATGCAACTATTCTGATTGTGCAAACAAATCAAATATTTCCACACACTAAAAGCAACTAAGCATCATTTGCGTCAGTAGACACCAGATATGCACTGGGGTTCAAAATTATCCTGACTAATCTCTAACAACAATATTACAGATCCTTCCTAAATAATCTGTAACCCCTAAGTAGTTACCGCTGTGCTCTGTCAGCCCATCTTTCATCATCATCTGGAAAAATTCTTGGGTGTGTACTATGTCTAGACAGAATACTAAACACTGATAATGGAAACTGTGCTGGCTTTGTTTAACAGATTGCTGTGGAGTCACATCTAGAATATTCTTATTCAAAACTGGTGTGATAGAAGTGGAGGAAGTGCAAAAGAAGTGAACCAAATGGTTCCAAATTCAAAGAACGTGGTTATGTAGAAAGGCTATGGCAAATATACCTGTCTTCTGAGACTAAGAGGATGTCATTTAGGCCTCGTCTACACTGGCAAGTTTCTGCATAGTAAAGCAGCTTTCTGCGCTGTAACTCCCGAGGTGTACACACTGCCAAGCCACTTAGTGCACAGAAACTGCGCAGTTGTAGTGCTCTAAAAAAAAAAAAAAAAAAACACCCCGCCAATAGGGGTACAGCTTTCTGCGCCGGGGCTACAACACTGCAGTACCAGTATAGACACCGTCGCGATTACAGTGCTGCGATTGGTCTCTGGGAGGTATACCACAATGCCTGTTCTCACCTCTCTGGTCATTGGTTTGAACTCTACTGCCCTGCCCTCAGGTGACCAACCGTCTTAGGGACACTGATTTTTATATAGCCTAAAGTATTCCTTTGTTTAACTTTAAGGAAAATATGTATAGTTGGGAAATATTTTGGTTATATCTAAGGTCACATTTCCACTTAAAAGGTGGAAACCTTAGATTGTTTATTCCTTAAATGCTTAAGATGCTATAACCTTCTTTTGTTATGTTCACTTGCAAATGGTTTGTATTTAAATTCAACCATGTAAGACAATTTACTGATACCAATGCTGTGTGAGTAGTAATATCTTTTATGTACTGATATGGAATAAAGTAATCTTATAAATGATTACTAATATAAGAAGCCATTTGAGAATCAAATATTTATATTATTTGGGGAATTAGTTAGTTTTCAGGCAACGGTTAAGCAACTTCCTGACCAAACTCAGTTTCACGACTGGACGTGAGCGATCTGACTTAGTGGTCAGAGAAGTCAGGAGCCAGGTTGGGTCTGGATACCAGGAGACAAGAATCTGAAACAGGCCAAAGGCCAGACCAGGAGTCAGGTGTTAGCAGGGGTGAAAGCCAGTACAGGCTGGTACGGCATACCAATAAAAAGTGGCCGCCAGTACTGGCCCGTGCCCAGCTGACTTTAAACCACTGCCGCGGCAAAGGACCCTGTGGCAGTGCTGCCCCCTCACTGTCCCTTTTGCCTTCCCCCCTCCCCTCCAGCTGCCCCCGGGGGGGGGGGAAGGAGCAGCTGCCCTGGAGCCAGCGATTTAAAAGGGCCCGGGGCTCTGGCCGCCAGCCGCTGCTGCTACTGCCATGGCAGCGGACAGAGCCCTGGGCCCTTTAAATCGCCGCTGGAACCCCGGGCGGCATGGGCCAGGCAGCGTGGAAGGGATGGAGCGTGGAGCCGGCCCCCGTACTGGTAAGTCTTCGGCTTTACTTTCACCCTGGGTGTCAGGAGCCAGGCAGAGTCAGGTTACCAGGTGATCAGAGTCTGAGACAAGACAGAGGGCAGACTGGAAGTCAGGGTCAAGTGGTAGGCTGGATCAGGATATCAGGAGGTCACAGTCAGGCAGCAGGATCAGGTAGTGTAGGGGAGGCAGTCCTAAGCAGGGAACACTCCAGTTCACAAATGACTTCCTGTTCCTCTGCTTGGTTTAAATAGAAGCAGGGAACCGGTCAGGATCCTTAGAGCTTTGCCAGTCAGATCCCAGGACTGGCATCCTCTGCCGAGCTGAACTTTGAGTTCTAGCAACTGTTAACAGATCACTGGGAGGCGGGTCAGAACATACGGACTCCTAGAGAGTCCTGGGCTGGCAGTTGAGACCTGTGGACTCTGATGCTCAGACGAGAACCACCTTTCCAAAGATTGTTAAGAAGAGGTAATACCTTCTTTGATGACCACATAAGTTTAAAGACTCTCTAAGAATCATTTAAATTTAAAAGGACATATTTTGAAAGCTCAAAGACTTCTATATGGTAAAAAGGAGCTTTTGGACTCATTTGAAAGGGAATTTCAACGTGTATTAAATCTTGATGGAACTAAAGGGGCATTTCCGAAAAATAAGTTGAATAAAAGAAAGAGTTAAACTCTATCTGTAAAGATGTTCTGAAAATGTCATACCACAAAGACAAAAGTAATGTGAGGTGAAGAAAATTTACAACTTTGCTGCATATGCTTTAGCAGATTACATATTCAGGAGCTGACTATCCCATAAAGGAGCCTGTGAAGAGGTGACAGCAACAGGTATTTGCATCTAGCGAAGCCTCTGAAAGAGGTGTGTATATAGTATCTTACTGACGCCTCAAGATAAATCCTTTTTTTGGCAGAACCATGAACAGCAATGAGGAAACAAACTTCCTACTGCTTTGTGTAACTGCAGCCTGCAACTGGGCTGCTTTTGTTTCTGTCCCAACAGGAAGTGCATCCCAGGAAACCCAATACTGCATCTAGAGTACACACAGTGTGGCATCTCTACGTTTTCTGGAAGACTTACTCTGTAGCACAGTGTGGCTGCCACCTTTAGTGAGACTATGGAAAGAGAAGGGTATAAATCTATCTGAACTGAGATACCACTCAGCACTCTCATTTCAGGCTGTTCATCTCATCTCAGCCATGCAAGTAAACAGAATCAAGCCGACAAAGAACAAACAAGCCACAACACAGCATTGTTAAGAAGCAACCTTCCAGTCCAGCACTACTTCTGCAATGTGATGACATCAACATCGTTGATGACTTAATGTTTCAAAAGCACTGCCAATAGACTAGACTTAAATAATTCCTGTAATAATTTTCATATTGAAATGCTATTGTAATTAAAGGTACCAACAACTTCTGTTAAACACCAGATTGTTTAGACTATGTACTCCTGAAGAAGAGATATAAAGTAACCTCAGGGAAAAGAGAGAAAATTGGGACTTATTTGAATTTAAGATTCTTAGCATTCATATATTTGCCTGTGTCAAGATCCTTAAAGCGATTGGATGAGTTCATAAGAAATATTGCTATTTCAGTTGAGTAATTCTTAAATGGCTTCTTTTAAGTAACCGAGTGAAATATTTACTTCAGGTCATGGGACTTAGGGCTTGTCTACACTTACCGGGGAATCCACACATGGTGATCGATGCATCGGCAATCAATTTAGCGGGTCTAGTGAAGACCCACTAAATCAACCGCAGATCGCTTTCCTGTCAACTCCTGTACTCCACCGAATTGAGAAGAGTAAGGGGAGTTGATGAGTGTAATGGTGCGGGACTCACCCCTGCGGCACCTCCTGCTGGTCATCCTGGGAATTAGCTCACCAGCCGTTGGAGCGCCCTCTGCAGGCCAGTGTCTTGCTACCACTGGGCCCCCGTGTCCCTCCCGGACCCCAGTGCCCCTTTCCACTGGGGTGCTGCCCCCTGCCACAGCCCTCTCCCAGGGCTGATTTCAACCCTTTAAAGCAGGAGCGGGTGACCACCTCCCACCTCAAGATCCCCTCCACCAGAGGGTTAGGGGGCTCGTTTAAAGTTGCGCAATACTCCCCTATAACGTTGTTTGGCAACTGCCTGCTTTGTCCACTGCTTGCAGAAAGAGCAGCCCGTTGCAGCTAGCTGGTGGCGGCTTCGAACCAGGGTGGGCCGGCAGCCCCCCTATCAGCTCCCTGCTCCCCTAAGTTCCCTGTGCGGCAGCCACCCAGCAGGCTATCAATTGCTGGGCAGTTCAGGGCTAAGGATGGAGGGAGCTTGCTGGCAGCAGCAGCTGTCTCAACTTGCTGATCTACTTAAAAAGGCAGTGGACTTAGAGTGGGGTCAGTGGACTTAAAGGGGCAATGCGCGTCTCTCTCTCTCTCTCTCTCTCTCTCTCTCTCTCTCTCTCACTCACACACACGCGCACACTCACCGGCACTTTGGAAAGTGGAGGGAGTGGTGCGCTCCAGTGGAATAGCGTGGGTTCATCATCACGTTCAATTTCCGCAGGGAATGTTTGCAGCCACTGCCATGCGTCTATTGTGTCTCCTCCCTCCATTTGTGCTGCCTTGTAGAGTGTGAGGCTACATTAACAACATGTTAACCCTTGAGGGCTCAGCCGAATGCTAGTTCATCATTTAGCACAAGGCATTCCCTGGGAAATATCCCACCCTCTTCCATCCTCTGACTCCACCACCTCAACCAAGCTTCACAATCATCATTGCTGTGTACAGTATTAAATTGTTTGTTTAAAACTTATACTGTGTGCACACAGTATACATATATATATTTTTTCTCTTGGAACCTAATCCCCCATTTACATTAATTCTTATGGGGAAATTGGATTCGCTTAACATCATTTCGGTTAAAGCAGAATTTTTCAGGAACATAACTACAATGTTAAGCCGGGAGTTACTGTAGATCTAAGCTACATCGACTTGAGTTACGCTATTCACATAACTCAAATTTCGTAGCTTAGACTGACTTTTCCCTGTAGTGTAGACAAGGCCTTAGTTAAGACAACTTACCTCTGTCCATCCATGATTCACCAACCCTTAAATGAAATTCCCTCACCCATCTATAAACTGTTTTTATTATCTCTCATACACTTAGATTGGACTCACTACTGATAGGGGGAATAATATACTTTGGTCTTAATCTATCTAGAGAACAGCACCCCTTTCTCCTCCATTCTCCCCTTGAGTTTTGCATGCAGATCAGTATCTGAGCACAGAGCAACTCTGTACTTTTGCTGTCTTGCTAAAGTAAAGCGCAGAAGCATGATTGTCACAACTGGAGTCAACTATTCCTACATTAAAGAAAGATGTTTGATTCTGGTTTTGAACTAACGTCTTGTTTACAATTTTGATATTTTTCAGAATGACTCTGAAGATGAGGTTATAAATGAGGAGGGGTTAAGAAGCAGGAATTCACAAAATAGGGATGCTGTGCATAGTAACCCGGTAAGTTTTTGTTTTTCTTCAGATTAAAATAATATCCAGTCACTAGAGTAACCATGTTTACACTCAGAACGAACCAGAAACATAGTAGGGTTAGTAATACTGTCAAGGCAGAAAATAAATATGCACTTGTGATAGTATATCCAGGAATAAAATGAATAACTGAATTAGAACTGAAATCAGTTAGCCAGTCCTGTTCTCAGAAATCCATCAAAAATACATGGAGACATTGACATCACTACCGTGATTCCTGAAAATGTTTTATAATTTCATAACAGCTCTACCCAAAATGTACATGGGGCATAGCAATGCTCGTCATAATGAGTACTAAAAGCAGAGAGCTGACATATGGTATGTCTGCACTTTGAGTTGTAAATGTAATTTCCAGCTTGAGGAGACATTGCTAGCTCTGAATGAGCTAGGAAGCTAAAAACAGCAGTGTAACCATAGCAGTGGGACAGGCTAGCCATGTCAAGTATATGCCTAGCTTCTTGGATGGGTACATACTTAGGTGGCTAGCCCCTTCTGCTGCTTTCGCACCTCTGTGGCTCCACTGCCGTTTTTAGCTTCCTAGCTCGATCAGATCTAGTAAGGGTATACCTTTTAAATCTGGAAATTACACCTCTAGCTCAATTTGCTGATATACCTGTAAAGGGGGTGGTGACAGTTTTCCATAGAAAGTATTGTAAATAGTCTAAAGTTTTTAAATCAATGGAGCTCTTCCAGATTCAAATCTATGTAACTGAGAGTAGAATGTGGTCCTTTATGGTAAATTCTTTGTTACTATGAGGCCCCTGATTTTTTTTCTCTGTCTTTATCAAAAGAGTTCTTATGGGTTTTATTTAACTTATTAATCTAAAACCTCATGGGCAGATTCTACACTGTAAACATTTTTGACTATAAGCAAATAGAATTCCACTTTCCAGAATCCACTGAAAGAAATATTTTCTTCCTCTTAGGTTTGGCTGGTTTTTGGAAAACCACAGTGAAAATGTTGGTCTGGCTCGCCAACACTTCTAGTGAGGCTATTTTTCAGACAGGACATAATATTAGACCCTTTCTCCCTGAATTGAGCACATACTTGGTTTTGCGTTGTAATTGCCCATCCACTAGATGGCCCAAATCCCAGGGCAACAGTAAATAAGCGGCAACATCCAATGGTCAAAGGGTGACAGAAATGCTATACAGATGGTTTTACATCAAATGTTTCTATTTCATTTCCTTTGGCTGTATGACTTGGCCCATGTGGTGAGTCACTAATCACTTAGATATACTAGAGTTAGTCAAAAAATGTTGAAATTCAAAACTTTTCTTTCCTTCCATTACCTTTGAAAGGTCAGACAATTCCGGAACTTGAACTTAGGGCTTGTCTGCATGGTGAAGTTAGTGCACAGCAAAGATTTCATCAATATTTTCACAAAAATATCTTCATATTTCAAGCAGCTCCATTAGATGCTTTAGTTAATACATTTGCCTATATTGAAGTCTTGTCCAGTGACTGAGTTTGGTGGCAAGAGGCCTACAAGCAGTGGTAACAAGTTTTTCATTTGCTGCCCTTAAATGCAAGGAGTAAGGCGTGAGTGTGCAAGGCCAACATTTTTTTTTGACTTCATCCACTAGCTACTCTGATTGCCTACAATGGCTCTGCTCTTCCACTGGTGACATGTTACGCCAGGTTCTGATCTAAAATACATGGGTCAAGATGAGATCAGAATCTGGCCCACTGTGTTTGTGGTGGGCCCAACAATACTGTTTTTTGGAAGTAAATCCAATCACTTGGAGAAATATGGGGTAAATGCTCACTAGCAGAACTCCAACAGTCTGTACCACACTCCAGCAACTCATACGCTAGAGTAATTTCCAGCAGTGCTGGGGGGTTAGGGTCCTCAGGTTAAAATATTGTAGACTTAAAAGGGCACAGCAGTGTGGGACCCCTAACAAATGCTTTCAGACACAATGAGTCTGAAAGCCAAAAAAATCAAATTCTATTCCAAGTTCATATTTTTTAAACATTTTAACTCAATAGACGTAGATTCAGGGATATTTAAAGAAATTGCTAACATTGTAGAACCCGGTGGGGGAGGGTGTTACCATTCCGCCTCTGTGCCGATCCCCTGAAGATATGAGTTGTTACAAACCACAGCTACAGAGCTATAGCTCAAGCTGCAGTAGTTCATGCTTTTAATTCTGGAGGTCACCCAACGCATTCAGTCCCTGGTGTGTCAGCCAAGAGAGCTGGTGTCACATGAGACAATTCCAACTGCTTCTGAAGCAAATTGTAATTATTTTCAAAACCTTAACTATTCAGTACCTTTGTTATAGTCTACTTTAAATAGGAGCGGGGGACAAAAGAATCCCACTTTACAAACAGCCCTTCCTTTATAAGGATGTTATGTATTAGAGATAAATAAAAATCTTTTTTTTAAAGTGGAACTACAAATTAATCTAAAGATCCATCAGTGAAATTCTTCAGGTTAGAAAGAGTACTGGTAAGGTAAGATTGGGCCCTTAAGACCCAGCCCATGCTAGACAATCTCTCAGTCCCAGCTCTGGGATTGTGTCTGGCCTTGTCACAGGAAAGAAAGGAAGTAAGTTTCTTACCCCCTCTTCCCTCAGATGCTTTTAGACCTGCGCAGGGCCAGACACAGTGTAGCCTTTAACTTTTGTTTCTTTTATCTCTGTTTTTCTTGCTGTTCTAGGAAGGCAGATTGACAAAGGTATCATAAATTAGTATCATAATATTGTATTTTAAACATTTTCAACGGTGCAAATAGGTACTCTTTGTTATTTTGAAAATCCAAAAGAAAAAAGTTATTTGGCAAAATCCCTGATATATAACCATTTGAATTAATTTTCCCCCCTCAGTTCCTGAGTATATTAGCCTACCAATGTATTATACCAGTTCAAAGGGGAGGGAAGTTATGCCTGGAACATCATAGCCTTGGATGTTCTGTGTAAAGTATTATCCTATTTATTGCACCATCTATGCAGTTACCACATTATGTTTTTAGATGTGTTTAGAATTGTACGTGTGTTCTGGAAATACCTCTCAATTTTTTATGCATCTTTCACAACAGGGGCTTCAGACTCTAGGAAGAGCTAAGTACATCTATTTTACTTAGAGCTTGTCTACATTGCACCACAGTCTGGAGTATGGGAGCGTGATTTGTAGAGCACACTAAGTGTTGTGCTCTACCTGTCCCATGGAGACCTTGCTTGGACAAACTATTTTAATTCAAATTAGGTACCTTTTAGTTTGTGCCAGCAGGGTCTACATGAGGCAATTAGAGCACAACGCTTCAAAGCGCTTTACAGATCAGACCCCGTATTCTGGATTGCAGTGCTGTGAAGACAAGCCCTTAATCTCTGTGAAATGAATTGCATTTAGTTCTAGAACTATTAGCAAGAGATCTGCCTTTTATGATCTATCACAAACAAATGGCTGAAAACCCAGGTTTCACTGCATTTAGGGCCCTGTTGATTTCTAGGGCACTGCTTGTGTGAGTAAAGTTACTCTCATCCATAAGTTTTTGTAGAACCAGGCCCTTGGTGGATCTCTGACATCACAAGACAACTGACCATTATATAGCACCAGCAAATGCCAGCAGAGTAGCATGAGAATGAACATCCTGTAAATTTCTAGTACAGTGGTGGGCAACCTGTGGCCCGCGGGCCGCATGCAGCCCATCAGGGTAATCTGATTGCGGGCTGCAAGAAATTTTGCTGACGTTGACCATCCACAGGCACAGCCCCCCGGAGCTCCCAGTGGCCGCGGTTCACCATTCCTGGTCAATGGGAGCTGTGGGGACCCCCCTGCCGCTACCATGGTAGCAGGGAGCTGGGGGGGGGTCTCACTGCCCCACTGCGGCGGCGGGGAGCTGCGGGGGTCGCCCTGCCCCATGGCAGCAGCTAGGGAACTGCAGGGGTTCCTCTGCCCCGCGGTGGCAGCCGGGGAGCTGCGGGGGTCCCTCTGCCGCTTTGGCTGGCAAGGAGCTGCATGGTACCCCTCCCTGCCTGCGGCAGCTGGGAGCTGCAGAGTACCTCTGCTGTCCATGGCGACTGAGAGCTTGGGAGCCTGCTGCCTCAGGTGGCAGTGGTACCTTACAGCTCCCTGCCACTGCGGGAGGTGGTGGGACCCTGCAGCTCCCAGTTGCCGAGGCTGAAGTCATGGAGGTCTTTGGAAATCATGGATTCCGTGACTTCCGAAACCTCCATGACAAAACTGTAGCCTTAATTATGACTCCCAAGAATGCTCCCTTCCCAGGACACTCAGAATCATATTTTAGCCCCCACTGTTTTGGGTAGTGTGGCTCAAGCATTTTAAGCATGACTGTATCATGGCAAAATTGAGAGTTAAGAGGTCTGACTTGGGAAGATGGAATGAAAAATGGGCACATATACTTCGCTCTATGTGATCAGCTGTAATTTAGGTTTGAGTGTCTTGATTCCACCTATCCAAAATGAACAGATGCAGTATAACCCTAATTTAATTATAGAGAAAATGGCACTCTGATAGCCTCATCCCTTTAGATCCATCAGGATAGAACCCTGCTACAGATGTACAGTGGAAAAGAACCCCTTGGTTGGCAAATACTACCTACAGTACGAGTGGCTTGATTCACGTTTGATCTTCATTTTATTTCCCAGTAAATATCAAAAAGAGAGTAATCAAAGTTAAGTAGAATAGGACAGATAATATACAATAGTCTAGCTCCACAGAGCTGAAAGGCTTTCAAGACCCTCTCATGGAAATTTGAATCACGAAGGCTAAAAACAGACCTCTATCCATGTAGTTTTGGACTATCACATAGGAAAATGAGTGGCAGCTTCTGAGCAAATTTTTTTTTCCCTATATGCCACTTTAATTATTTTGTTAGTTTTCCCATTGAGCTGTTTTGCTTCATATGGTCTCCCTGGAAACTAACTTAGGGCATTTCAGAGCTTTCAGCAGAGTGTATAATATGCAGCAGAAAAAAAATAGATTGAAGGGGAGAAAAAACAGTGATAGGTCTTGATTTATAAACTAGTTTTGTGAATGTAAGCAGCATAAATATTTATGGCATACAAAGACTAAAATTACTCAACACACAATTGCTCCAAACTACCAGCCAACCTGAAAAAAACTTCTTTGGAGACTAGTGTATAGTCCATAGTATGGTTGCATCAGTACATATTTTTAAGAAAACATTGTCCTGCTTCACAATATAATTGCACACTGTAATATTTCCAGCCCCATACCAAGTAGTGTACAATTGATTATTACAATCTCTTTCTTCACATGCTAAAATAACACATTGAAAGGGGATAAGAACAAAAACAACATATGAGCACTACTTTCCTTGTATTACAGAAAATTCAGCTAAATATGTGAAAACCTTCAGTTTCTTTGTCAGCTGAAAACTGTAAAGTGAGAACAGAATTTACACTAAGGCCTCTTTTCACCATTCTGGCAGTGTAAAAGGATCTTACAGGGAGTGTAAGTGTAATACTCTTCCAGAATGGTTTAAAGGGCAGTAGTATAAATGCAAATCAGGCTCAAGAATTGTAGCTGAACTTCAGAAATAAATTCGGCATTGATATATTAAGACAAAATTGTGATATTGTTTGTACAGACTTATTTTGGTTAATTTCTATTTTTAACATTTTAATTTATAAAGGACAAAGAACAACACTTTATGTTGTGATGTACTGAAAAGAATCTATGTTTCATATCTATATCTATATCTAGAGAGAGAGAGAATGAATTATAGATATAGATATATAGAATATGAAAGCAGGTGACATTAGGAACTTTGAGTAGAAAGGGCAAAAAGAACATAAATGACTGGAAGGTACCGAGTTGATATTGGTAGAGAGGAACCAGTCCCAGATATAAGTGGTGTTTTGGAGGAAATCCCATTGTAATGTAAACTAAACTGTATTCTACTGTTCAGCTACTAATTGGCACTGTGTGTAAAATACCTTATTTAAAGCAAACCTTAGCCATACCTGGCAGAGCATTAAAGGATCTTATAATGGACATATCCGCTGTGTATAAGCATGCTCTGTGACCAGTCCATATCTGGGACAGAAGTACATGACATGGTGTCAGGAATAAACTAAGAACAGAAACAGAAGGAAAGTCGTAACAAAGCTGGCAGGATCTCATGAACATGCCACTCTTCAGTGCCCCCAGAGAATTTCGGCTGTGACAAACCTTCAGAATGGACAAACTAGAAACAATATTTTGAAAGATTTTTACATTGCTACCAAGCACCACAAAGAAACTGGAAATATATAGGTATCTTCTTTAATTTATGCTATGGGGAAGCAAGCAGATCATATCTTTAAATTCTTTGACTTTACTGAAGTCAGACACAAAGATGACAGTGGAAGTGTTCTGGCTATGTTTGATGCATACTTTATACCTCAGAGAAATATGGTTTATGAAGGAGCATGTCCCCGCCAACTTCTAGTCAGTTTCTCCTTCCCCAAGTAACTGTCTCAATCTACTTCTTTCCCTCCCCCAACACTGCCTTTTGTCCCCTCTGCATTCAAATCAGGTGGTTTCCTCCTTCCCACTGTCTGGGTGCCAGCAGGGGGGAGGGTCACAGAGAGCACAGGAGAGACAGGCTCCTTGCTTTCAGTTCCAGTACCTGGCCCCACCCCAGTCTTGAGCTGTTGGGAACTGCTATTACAGGGAAAGTCCTTCTGAGCCTCCATATCACTGGTCTGGAGCATGCTCAGTCACTCTTTGGGGATTGGGCATGTCCAGTTTGTTTACCTGTAGAAGTTGTGAGGGGATGGAGCATGCTCAGTTTCTCAATGTAGATTGCACATGCAGTCTGGTCAGCACTAGGAGCTGTGAGAGGCTCAAGCATGGTCAGGGTGGATAAAATCTTTAGAGTTTTTAGCTGTTAAAATCAAAAGCTGTCATATGTAAACTACAAAATTTCAAAGGCTTATAACTTGGCCAGATGTAGTTGTTTCTATGAAAATCGGCTTAAAAGGATATCCCTGACAAAAAGGCTACCTCCCTGCCAAACTTCAAGTCCCTGTTCTAAAGCATGGGGGTGCTAGAGATTTTCAAATAAAACGTTTCCAGATTTTTTTAAACATGGGCAAAACAACATAGTCTTTCCTAGCCACCTTCTTGGAAGCAGCTGGACCACTTTGACTGAAACTAGCCAAAAAATATTGAGCCTTGGGCAGACACCTGACATGGCAAATTTCAGCCCAAGTGGTTAAAGTTTGGCAAAGTTATAATTAACTGAAAACAGGGTCTTATAATGAGAAGTGTCAGGTAACCTTAATAGGCAGTGCTACAAGATCCACCTAGAATATAAGATTCACTTTTGATCATCTATACAAAACTATTCTGTTCTTGGCTCTTTTCCTCATCTAGTGACAGAGGGGACAGGCTAATCTCCTTCTTTACCTCCCCCTTGTACATTTTGTGGGCTTTGAGAAGGTTCAAAATTCAAAAAGCTCATCACTTGACAGCTATGCTATATAACTACTGGGTTTGCTTGATGTTAATAACAGTGTTGGTACCACACAGCAGAATCAGAGCTGTGTATGCAAAATGAGAGAGAATGTGTGTCATGAATAGAGCAAGTGGAATGAGATGTTACTCTTGAGAGTTCCTGTTGAGACTGCATGCTGACTGTGATTCAGCTACAGAATGAAACCAAATTTTGCCCTGTGAAACCACCTCACCCAGCTGTCTTTAAGAGAATCTTCTCTTTTGAAGATTACTCAAGAAATATGTCAGACTCACTATATTTTTATGTATCTGTTTTCCAGGAGGATACACACATCAATATCGAGAGTGATCAGCATAAAAACAAACAAGACTCAGTAGCTGAGAGAACATTCTTAAAAGGGTAATTATTTTTTTTTTTAATGAGCAAGTTTTCCACCCATTTCAGCCCCACTCCAAGCAAAAATTTGCCAATGTCTCAGCCTCCTGCATGACAGGCCAAAATTCAGCTGCCACATTACTAAGCCAGGCAGTCCTTTGTATCTCCTAGTAATTTGTGTATTGAAAAAACTACATTATATTTAAAATTATTATGCCTTGCAACTGACGTATATGATCATGGAACTGAGCATGTGATTATGATCAGGAATCTTTGCAAATTAGAGAAGCTAATATTTTTACATAAACTAGATTTGCCCGTTTGATCCAACAGCACCACTTTTGCATAGGAGCTTATATAATAGTTGAGCCTGTTAATGGATTCCTACTGAAAGTTCAAGATTCATCATTGCCATGCATACTATATAGTAATTCACACCAGTGCAAAGTAGATATAAACCACTACCATCCGGATTCGGTAGTGTTTTACACTACTTTGCACAGGTGTCAGTGATTACACAATGAATTGAGCTGATAGTCCCTGTGTGTGTACATCCAATCTCCATAAAAGAGGTTCCTGAGCTTGAGATAAAATACTGACTTTTGAATTAACATGCTTCTGCCATATTGGGATGGGAGAAGTTTTCATATAAGCACATTGTGCTCTGCTTTACTCTTTCCTTCCATTTCTATCACGGCTTTGTTACGTATTGTCTTCACAACTTTCAGTTTTGAATCTCAGTCTTCCTGTTTTATAATTCAGCAAGCTCTAGAAACTCAGCTGCTGGGTAGCCAGGTATTTTGAATTTATCTCATTCAAACTGGGTTACTCGACCTGGCCATGTGCATGTAAAATTACCTAATTTATATGCACAAGTTGGGAATTTGGATCCATAAATTAAGTATATGCATAAAATATGCATTACACACTTAACTTGGAAAACCAGGCCCATAATTTGGTCACTTTCACAAGCAGTCATAACATTAAAATATTTATCTTAAGCAGTTAGCATTAGTTTTTATGCCACACAACTTGTAAAGTAATTAACTATTTTTACATAATCAAATGAACTATTCTTCTCTAGTCACTCCTCCCTGCTCTTTGGAAATTTGTGGTTTTACTAGCATTTATGAAACTATTGCCCATTTTAAACTTTTAGGGCCATGTTAAAAAAAAAAGGGTGGAAATCGCTGTAATTGTGAGTGCAAATTAAGCATTTGAGTGTCTAAATGACCATTTGCAATTACCATAGTTGTGTGTACAAACGAAGCATCTGCAAACACGCAGTTGTGTGCACATTTTTGAGCAGAGACTCCCATTCTCAGAATCAGGCCCTTAAAGTTTAGAATGTTAGAATCATAGAACTGGAAGGGACTTTGAGAGGTCATCTAATCCACTCCCTTGCACTCGTGGCAAGACTAATTATCTAGACCATCCCTGACAGGTGTTTGTCTAACCGGCTCTTAAAAATCTCCAATGATGGAGATTCCACAACCTCCCTAGGGAATTTATTCCAGTGCTTAACCATCCTGACAGTAGGAAGTTTTTCCTAATGTTCAACCTAAACGTCCCTTGCTGCAATTCAAGCCCATTGCTTCTTGTCCGATCCTCAGAGGTTAAGAAGAATAATTTTTCTTCCTCCTCTTTGTAACAAACTTTTATGTACTTGAAAACTGTTATGTCCCCTCTCAGTCTTCTCTTTTCCAGACTAAACAAACCCAATTTTTTCAATCTTCCCCCATAGGTCATGTTTTCTAGACCTTTAATCATTTTTGTTGCTCTTCTCTGAACTCTCTCCAATTTGTCCACATCCTTCCTGAAATGTGGTGCCCAGAACTGGACACAATACTCCAGTTGAGGCATAATCAGAGTGGATTAGAGCGGAAGAATTACTTCTTATGTCTTGCTTACAACACTCCTGCTAATACATCCCAGAATGAGGTTCAATTTTTTTGCAACAGCGTTACACTCTTGACTCATATTTAGCTTGTGGTCCACTATGACCCCCCAGATCCCTTTCTGCAGTACTCCTTCCTAGGCAGTCATTTCCTATTTTTTATGTGTGCAACTGATTGTTCCTTCCTAAATGGAGTACTTTGCATTTGTCCTTATTGAATTTCATCCTACAGTATTTACTTGAGACCATTTCTCATCCAGATCATTTTGAATTTTAATCCTATCCTCCAAAGCACTTGCAACCCCTCCCAGCCTGGTATCGTCCGCAAACGTTATAAGTGTACTCTCTATGCCATTATCTAAATCATTGATGAAGATATTGAACAGAACCAGACCCAGAACTGATCCCTGATTCCTGCGGGGCCCCACTCATTATGCCTTCCAGCATGACTATGAACCACTGATTACTCTCTGGGAACGGTTTTCCAACCAGTTTTGCACCCACCTTATAGTAGCTCCATTGCATTTCCCTAGTTTGTTTATGAGAAGGTCACGCGAGACAGTATCAAAAGCTTTACTAAAGTCAAGATATACCACGTCTACCTCTTCCCCCCCCATCCACAAGGCTTGTTACCCTGTCAAAGAAAGCTATCAGGTTGGTTTGACATGATTTGTTTTTGACAAATCCATGCTGACTGTTACTTATCACCTTATTATCTTCTAAATGTTTGCAAATTGATTGCTTAATTATTTGCTCCATTATCTTTCCGGGTACAGAAGTTAAGCTGACTTGTCTGTAATTCCCTGGGTTGTCCTTTTTCCCTTTTTATATATGGGCACTATATTTGCCCTTTTCCAGTCTTCTGGAATCTCTCCTGTCTTCAATACTTCTCAAAGATAATCGCTAATGGCTCATATATCTCCTCAGTCAGCTCCTTGAGTATTCTAAGATGCATTTCATCAGGCCCTGGTGACCTGAAGACATCTAATTTGTCCAAGTAATTTTTAACTTGTTCTTTCCCTATTTTAGCCTCTTCTGATCCTACCTCTTTTTCACTGGCATTCACTACGTTAGACGTCCAATCACCACCAACCTTCTTGGTGAAAACCCGAACAAAGAATAGTAATGAATCTATAATAGGTAGGAGTGGAAAGATGAGTAAGGGCAAAGAAGATGAAGGGCACATGTTTAGGAAGTTATTAATTCTGATTTATTTATAATACCATTGAAAGTTCCAAAATAATTAAGTTTTATCCACAGTGCTTTATTATTGTTCTCCAGGTCATTTTGTTCTTCCATCCGCAGCTCAATATAATTACTTGCAGTAAAGAAATCTCTATTTACACAGTAATCCAAAGAGCACTTTGCTTCACTTGAATTACTCTGAAGCTAGCTTTTGATGTCACTGAACATAGAGTGGGAGTAGAATATCAGGCATTCAGTGGGGGTAGTGGTATGTCTATAAAATTGTTATTCGTGAATTAAAACTTCAAGATGGACCTAACATTTAGCCTGACTTTTTTCCTGTGTTCTTGAAAAGTCCATTCATTATGTGTCCTTTATTTTGAAGGCCAATGCCTCACTGATTTATTTAAAAAAAAAAAAAAAATCACTGCCAATAGCCAAGCATTCCTGTGTCGCAAGCCTTGAAACAAATCAATCCATTAACAACAACATATACAAGGAGGAGGAAAAAAAATTGCTTTTCTTAACCTCTGAGGATAGGACAAGAAGCAATGGGCTTAAATTGTAGCAATGGCGGTTTAGGTTGGACATTACGAAAAACTTCCTAACTGTCAGGGTGGTTAAGTACTGGAATAAATTGCTTAGGGAGGTTATGAATCCCCGTCATTGGAGATTTTTAAGAGCAGGTTAGACAAATACCCGTCAGGAATGGTCTAGATAATTAGTCCTGCCATGAGTGCAGGGGACTGGACTCGATGCCCTCTCGAGGTCATAGAATCATAGAATATCAGGGTTGGAAGGGACCTCAGGAGGTCATCTAGTCCAACTTCCTGCTCAAAGCAAGACCAATCCCCAACTAAATCATCCCAGCCAGGGCTTTATCAAGCCTGACCTTAAAAACCTCTAAGGAAGGAGATTCCACCACCTCCCTAGGTAACCCATTCCAGTGCTTCACCACCCTCCTAGTCAAAAAGTTTTTCCTAATATCCAACCTAAACCTCCCCCACAGCAACTTGAGACCATTACTCCTTGTTCTGTCATCTGCTACCACTGAGAAGAGTCTAGATCCACCCTCTTTGGAGCCCCCTTTCAGGTAACTGAAAGAAGCTATCAAATTCCTCCTCATTCTTCTCTTCTGCAGACTAAACAATCCCAATTCCCTCAGCCTCTTCTCATAAGTCATGTGCTCCATCCTTCTAATCATTTTTGTTGCCCTCCACTGGACTCTTTCTAATTTTTCCACATCCTTCTTGTAGTGTGGGGCCCAAAACTGGACACAGTACTCAAGATGAGGCCTCACCAATGTCAAATAGAGGGGAATGATCATGTCCCTCGATCTGCTGGCAATGCCCCTACTTATACAGCCCAAAATGCCATTAGCCTTCTTGGCAACAAGGGCACACTGTCAACTCATATCCAGCTTCTCGTCCACTGTAACCCCTAGGTCCTTTTCTGCAGAACTGCTACCTAGCCATTCAGTCCCTAGTCTGTAGCAGTGCATGGGATTCTTCCGTCCTAAGTGCAGGACTCTGCACTTGTCCTTGTTGAACCTCATCAGATTTCTTTTGGCCCAATCCTCTAATTTGTCTAGGTCCCTCTGTATCCTATCCCTACCCTCCAGCGTATCTACCACTCCTCCCAGTTTAGTGTCATCTGCAAACTTCCTGAGGGTACAGTCCATGCCATCCTCCAGATCATTAATGAAGATATTGAACAAAACCAGCCCCAGGACCGACCCTTGGGGCACTCCGCTTGATACCGGCTGCCAACTAGACATGGAGCCATTGATCACTACCCGTTGAGCCCTACGATCTAGCCAGCTTTCTATCCACCTTATAATCCATTCATCCAGCCCATACTTCTTTAACTTGGCAGCAAGAATACTGTGGGAGACCATATCAAAAGCTTTGCTAAAGTCAAGGAATAACACGTCCACTGCTTTCCCCTGATCCACAGAGCCAGTTATCTCGTCATAGAAGGCAATTAGGTTAGTCAGGCATGACTTGCCATTGATGAATCCATGCTGACTGTTCCTGAA
This sequence comes from Terrapene triunguis, assembly GCF_002925995.2. Taxonomy (NCBI): domain Eukaryota; kingdom Metazoa; phylum Chordata; order Testudines; family Emydidae; genus Terrapene; species Terrapene triunguis. Next base: position 18,159,133 of record NW_020664464.1, on the reverse strand, counting down.
GGTCTTGAGAACATGACCTATGAAGCAAGGCTGAAAGAATTGGGTTTGTTTAGTTTGGAAAAGAGAAGACTGAGAGGGGACATGATAGCAGTTTTCAGGTATCTAAAAGGGTGTCATAAGGAGGAGGGAGAAAACTTGTTCACCTTAGCCTCTGAGGATAGAACAAGAAGCAATGGGCTTAAACTGCAGCAAGGGAGGTCTAGGTTGGACATTAGGAAAAGGTTCCTAACTGTCAGGGTGGTTAAACACTGGAATAAATTGCCTAGGGAGGTTGTGGAATCTCCATCTCTGGAGATATTTAAGAGTAGGTTAGATAAATGTCTATCAGGGATGGTCTAGACAGTATTTGGTGCTGCCATGCGGGCAGGGGACTGGACTCGATGACCTCTCGAGGTCCCTTCCAGTCCTAGAATCTATGAATCTATGATCACTTTCCTCTCCTCTAAGTGCTTCAGCATTGATTCCTTGAGGACCTGCCCCATGATTTTTCCAGGGACTGAGGTGAGGCTGACTAGCCTGTAGTTCCCCAGATCCTCCTCCTTCCCTTTTTTAAAGATGAGCACTACATTAGCCTTTTTCCAGTCATCCGGGACCTCCCCCGATCGCCATGAGTTTTCAAAGATAATGGCCAATGGCTCTGTAATCACATCTGCCAACTCCTTTAGCACCCTGGGATGCACTGGGGGAGTCAAAGTCTGCTTTTCTGAAGTCCAGGGTCCATATTCTGCTGCTCTCCTTTCTTCCTTGTGTCAGGATCCTGAACTCGACCATCTCATGGTCACTGCCTCCCAGGTTCCCATCCACTTTTGCTTCCCCTACTAATTCTTCCCTGTTTGTGAGCAGCAGGTCAAGAAGAGCTCTGCCCCTAGTTGGTTCCTCCTTGCACTTGCACCAGGAAATTGTCCCCTACACTTTCCAAAAACTTCCTGGATTGTCTGTGCACCGCTGTATTGCTCTCCCAGCAGATATCAGGGTGATTGAAGTCTCCCATGAGAACCAGGGCCTGCGATCTAGTAACTTCTGTTAGTTGTCGGAAGAAAGCCTCATCCACCTCATCCCCCTGGTCTGGTGGTCCATAGCAGACTCTCACCACAACATCACCCTTGTTGCTCACACTTCTAAACTTAATCCAGAGGTTTTTCTGTGGTTTCATACCGGAGCTCTGAGCAATCATACTGCTCTCTTACATACAATGCAACTCCCCCACCTTTTCTGCCCTGCCTGTTCTTCCTGAACAGTTTATATCCATCCATGACAGTACTCCAGTCATGTGAGTTATCCCACTAAGTCTCTGTTATTCCAATCAGATCATAATTCCTTGACTGTAACAGGACTTCCAGTTCCCCCTGCTTGTTTCCCAGGCTTCTTGCATTTGTTTATAGGCACTTAAGATAACTCACTGATCATCCTGCTTTCTCAATATGAGGCAGGAGTCCTCCCCTGCTCATGCTTCCTCCCGGTATCCCACTTCCCCACTTACCTCAGGGCTTTGGTCTTCCTGGTGAACCTAGTTTAAAGCCCTCCTCACTCGGTTAGCCAGCCTGCTTGCGAAGAGGCTCTTCCCTCTCTTTGTTAGGTGGAGCCCGTCTCTGCCTAGCACTCCTCCTTCTTGGGACACCATCCCATTGTCAAAGAATCCAAAGCCTTCTCTCCGACACCACCCGCGTAGCCATTCGTTGACTTCCACGATTCGACGGTCTCTACCCAGGCCTTTTCCTTCCACAGGGAGGATGGACGATAACACCACTTGCGCCCCACCTGGAACAAAGCACTCCCAATTCACACTTTTCAAACAATCAAGCAGTTATATGATTCTATGATTGCATAGACAGTATAATGTATACTCCACCAGTTAGGCATTTTATGGATTATATACCAGCAGGACACTATTGAGGTGCATCTTCTAGGAGATAAATGCAAGTAAGAATAGTATCAAAGGGGTAGCCGTGTTAGTCTGGATCTGTAAAAGCAGCAAAGAGTCCTGTGGCACCTTATAGACTAACAGACGATTAGTCTGTTACGTCTGTTAGTCTATAAGGTGCCACAGGACTCTTTGCTGCTTTTGCAAGTAAGAATAGTGATTTGTATAGCTACTTGTAGCAAAGCGACGACTCACCGGCACGGTGCCTCCTGATGGTCATCCTGGGAATTAGCTCTCCAGCATATGGAATGCCCTCTGCAGACCGGTGTCTCACCTGCCGCTGGCCCCCTGTCCCTCTCAGACCCTGGTGCCCTTTACCTCGAGGTTCTGCCCCAGCAGTACCCCACCACACTCTGGGTCTTCCCTCTCAGGGGAACCCCCAACCCTCTAAACCCACCTTGCCTCAGTGGCTACTGCCAGTCGTCATCTAGCCCCTCTCACTGGGGAAAACTGCAGTCTGTAAAGGCCACTCATCACTGGTAAGGGGTTAGGACCTGCTGCCTTTGCCTATCCCCAGGCTGCCCCTCTGCAGCCCCAGTACCTTTTCATAGGCCTTCATCAAGGCCTGCAGCCTGGGGGTTTACCAGGCTGGAGCTCCCCAGCTCCCCTTGCCCTTCCCCAGCACTGCTCCACTTCAGGTACCTTGCTCCCAGCAGGGCTAGAGTGAGACTCCCCCAGCTCCTGGGCTCCAGCCCTCTTAGAAGGGCCAGGTGGGCCCTAATTGTCGAGCTGGCCACAGCTGTGGCTGCTATTCCAATCAGCCTAGCTTGGCTGTTTTAACCCTTGTTCTCCAGGAGTGGGGCAGCTGCCCCACTACACTACTGATAACCTTAATTTTAACGAACTCTATGTTCTAAAAGCGCCTTTTTAAAAATGACCATTCTTATTCAATAGATCTACTACCTGTTCCAAATAAGTAAAGTATTTAAGCACATGCTTATCTTTTAAGGTAAAGTTTACAGGAATAGCATTCAGAAAATGACATCTGTACTTATGACGTGAGCAGACTTGATAAGGAATCATTTATATAAGGGGATTCTAAGATTATCACTCTGAGTGTCAATGTGAAGCAATGGAAACAGCTACTAGCATGATTGAGAGCTCTTTTTGTTCAGAATATCACCAGGTTCAGGCATCAGTGGGATTCATGGTCTATTACTGTTACATTTTTAATTTCTCAGTCATTTTGGCTTTTTTACACTTTACACATTACACCCATACAACCAGATCGGCTTTCAGTTCTTTGAGAGATAATGAACTAGAACCCCAAGATGCTATTCTTCCAAAGGAAGAACATCTCAGAGTAAAATTACCCATTTATTATCTGTGTGTTTATTCAATATTCAATTGTTTTAAGGAGCCTGGATGCTAACATGATAGGCACTTAAATAAATAAGTAATCAAACCTAACCCATTAAGCAAATGATGTAGGGGCAAAAGAGATTGTAAGAAAATACAATTTTATGATCTCTGAGTTAGAATCAACAGTAAGGATAATTTGTAGAATTATACAAAATATCTTGAGAATATACTGTAACAGAGCAGATTTTGTTCCACTATACAATAAACGAAGAAGCATAAGAACGGCCATACTGGGTCAGACCAATGGTCCATCTAGCCCAGTATCCTGTCTTCCGACAGTGGCTAATGCCAGGTGCCCCAGAGGGAATGAACAGAACAGGCAATCATCAAGTGATCCATCCCCTGTCGCCCATTCTCAGCTTTTGGCAAACAGAAGCTAGGGACATCATCCCTGCCCAACCTGGCTACTAGCCATTGATGGACCTATCCTCCATGAATTTATATAGTTCTTTTTTGAACCCGCTTATAGTCTTGGCCTTCACAACATCATCTGGCAAAGAGTTCCACGGGTTGACTGTATCCTTTCATGACCATACCCTATCTTAACTATCTATTACTAAGTTGTAAAATAAATCTGTCGATTACTATATCACTGTAAGAATACACCATAGCAGGTAATCGCTAATAATCTTTAATTCTTTCACCAACAATTAAAATTGATAAGGCTGTTCTGTCTTATATATGCGTCTTTCCCTTCAGCTTTCTTTCCTTTTCCTTTACCTAATCTCTTTGCAGAGGCTTAGTGGGTAACTTAACGTCCTATCAAATAATAGCTATAATTTGTATGGCAATAGAAATTCCAGTAATAAAACTGACATGTCAGAAGCAAAAAACATTTATCAAAGACCTGCTACTGTTTGACCTGGTGAGCAAACTTGTTCCTAATCTGTTGTTTGAGTGCTAATCTGAACTAAATAAAAATGAATCACATTACAGTGGCATGTGCCATTTCGTGTTTCTTTTAAATTAATCATTATTTACCACAGCATAAGGAGAAAGCTCATGCTAAATTTCACTGCATATTTGACTCCAGCTGCATCTGTTTACCATGTGAATACAGTTTGGAAAGTTATTATCCTTAAATATATCTTTGCTTTTCTAGTCTAATGGTTGTCAGGAACTGACTTAGAGAGTCATATCTGTAGCTGTGAATTCTTTCCAAGCTTACACAAAGCTTAGGTGATTGTCTAGCTCAGCGATTCTCAACCCGCAGCCCACGGGCTGCTTGCAGACCAATCAGCACGCATCTGCGGCCCCATGACATCCTCAGGGCCATATAGGTAGTATATATATTCTGTGGTGGCCCACATAACACACAGAGAGCTGCACCACTGGTCTAGACACACACTTTGTACCACCATATATCATATTCATGAAAATCTGGGGTGAATTCATTCCCTTACACTGTTCTTCCCTTACATCTTAGTGCACCATGGTAAAATCCCATGGCATTCACTACAGATATGAAAAAAGAACTAAAAATGGGTCACTTAACACCTGGGGAGGGCAGATGCTAAGATACACTCACAGTATTTGGACACACTAGATAATTTTAGCTTCCATATAATCAAAAGTTTGATAAATGTTGAGTGCCTGTAATGATGGGCTATATTTTCAAGAGATCCAGAGTTACTACAATGATTTTGTGCATGGACCTTGGCATTCACAAAAAAACTACACCTTTGCAATAAAGCTCATGATTATTGCAGATGTGCACACAAATCTGGTAATGAGTACACTAATGACTAGTTAAGAGCCTAACTAGTTTATGTTAATTCTATTATCTAATTTCCACACAGTTACAGTAATTGCAGACACAGTACAGTTGTGCATTTACATGTGCATTTTGTGTGGACAGACCCACATCTTAATCTTTCAAAATTTTGGCCCTTTAAGGGTCTCCCAAATCCATTTTCATTCTACTAGTCCAAAGTCAAACAACTAATACTAAAATAGTTCCCAAAAGATAGCCAAGCCTGTCAAAGGAGTTTTATTTTGCACTTTGGAATGCAAAATTAACTCTCTGGCAGTCCAGGAGCTTTGATAGATCTAATGCAATGTTCCTATATGAATTACTCTTCTTTCTGCTTTGGTGGAATTTATTTCTTTGTTCTGTTTGCTTTGGTTGCTTGTGTGTACTTCTAGGTATCTGGAAAGGAAATATGAGGAAGTCTGTGACTTTTGCAAGAAATACAAAACCAGAATTCGATATGTGATATATGGAATTTTAATAGCAGGTACTTTATTTTTTAAAACCATAGGAAATAACTGTACCCTCTTTCAGTTTTACTTTGATTTCAGGCTATGCATGTTTTGCTTTCAATGTTTGAATTAAATAGTGTGAAGTGGAATTTAATTGATATAACATACTGGAAAACTATCAGACATTTCTACAGATAAGAGTCCATCAAATCTTTCTGAATGTTTTTGAGAAGATATAGGAGATTAAAGTGAATTCTAGTCCTGGATAATGGTTTCAGACTGAAATTCTCTGTTTATTCAGCAGACAAGTACAGCAAGAGCAATAATAGTGGAAGCTTCCCAATGCTGTACCACCAATATGCTTCATCTCTGACCTGGACAGACTACATTTAGGGATGAAAAGGGTAGTTCAGTTACTACGTCCATTCAGTGATCAGCTTCTCTGCTGAGACAGTGGGGTCAGTTATCTTAAATTATATCTTCTAGGAACTTGCTTGAGACTACAAATTCCTATACTATACACCACTAAACAGCAATCAGATACTAATGACTTTTAGTTAGTACCAACTTAGACTGGATTCAAATCAGTGTTCTAGAAGTGAAAGGCTCCTTGTCCTATTAACATTCTCCTACCTGAGCCATTCAGTGCCCACGCCAAAGTGTTTCATTATGGAAAGGTCACGCCACAAAGCCTCGGCATTCCAGCATACATAGAGAACTCATTCAAATGGTCCTGTTTGTCCCTCTCCTGATTGTGTAGTAAACTGGGTTGTTCCATTCTGTCCTTTTATGAGCTTCCTTTTGAGGTCCTCCGACCTAAACTCTTTACAGAGGTAAATCCCTGAATGCTTCTCCTTATTTCCACTAATATTTTCCACTTTCATGCATATCGTGGAAGATGGAATAGGCACCATTATTTTTAAATCACTCCATTTGTGCACAGAACACATGCTGCTCCGTAGGATGTTTCACTTTGCCCCAGTGATCAAAGAAACTGCCTTCTTCTAATATATGGTAGGCTTTATTCAGCCAGAAATACATCATGGTAGCCCCTAAAAGCCAATTTTTATTTGGATTACTTGAATACAGGAGCAGAATTATTTCTGTTTAATCTGGGGATTATTGTTTAATGTACACCTTAAATCAGTTGTTATTAGATTCTTCTCTGCTGGTTTCTTTACTTATCCATTCCTCATCCCTGCCCCATGTTCATGAGCCAGGTCTTATCTCATCTCTCCTCCTATCCCATCTGCTAGCTATAGGTTCCAACTATTCTTATTTAACTGCATTGCTCTCCCCTTCCTCATAACTATTTATCCCTGAAATGTTTATAGTGCACACATCAATGTAGTAACTTTGGTATCTACTGTTGCCTCTTACTTCAGCAAAGCCTAGTTTTCTCTCTCTCTCTTTCTCTCCTAGAAATACTTCCTGCCCTCTTACTGGATCTCAGCCTTCAAAACTCCCTTAACTCAACTACAGGGCATTATCCAAATTCTGTGTCTACTTTTGACAACTATTTGCATCACATCACCCCATACTTCTGGCACCAGGCCTGTAATCTGAATGAACATTTACTGGTTTTGTTTTTACATACTACCATATGTAACACTACTAGTGGTGCTTACCTCCTTTGTAAACTGCTTTGAGATTTAAGGATGAATAGTGCTGTTTATTAATTTGGTTTATTATTATTACCTTGCTGCTACCTTAAAAATGGACTTTGCTTTGGCCACACACCAGAACCTCTTTCTCTCCCCACTTCCCAGTGATGGGGTTTGATAGTGACTGAATATGTTGTATGTAATGGCACTGTCCACATTTAAACCAGGAATCAGGAAGCTATCCTTCAGGACAGCACTTAAGCACATGCTTAGCTTCAAGCTCATCCTTAAGTCTCATTGAAATCAAGTGGAACTTAAGTACATGTTCAAGTGCTTTCCTGAATCAGGGCTTTACTTTCCTATTTCCTAATTAAAGCTCAAGTAAGTAAATAGCCATCTGTTGTGTGTTTTGCTTGTTTGCTTTTTTTACAGGACAGATGTAACTGACATACATATGCTTGTTTCCTTGACAGCTTACCTGATGATAGTCATCGCAGCATGTGTCCTGAATTTTCAAAGAGCCCTGGCGCTTTTTGTACTCACTGTTCTAGCCATCTTCTTCATCTGCTGGGATTTTTTAATAGCCAGATATGAAGACAAAATTGCTGAGTTCTTTTCCCCTTGTGAAAGGTTTCTGAAACAACAGTGGTTTTGGCTAAAATGGTAAATGAAACTGGCTTCTTACTTATGCAAAGGGACATAATATCATTAATTTAGCCTTTTAGCTGTTTATAAATTTTATGACTTCACTGCGACCATTTTTTAAAAACCATTTTACTGTTTTCACTGGGAAGTGAATGTAAATGCAAGTTAATAAGCACCCTGAATGACTCTTTCTCCAATATTAGATCACTGGTATTCAAACCATTACTTAGCACTCAAGTTGTGTCAGGTTCCCCATTATAAAGCATAATTCTCAGGGCTTTATACATATCTAAGATGAACAAATTGTTGAAGTCTGAAATGTATTATATCTATATCTAATCTGTCTAGGTACTTGTATGGCCCCATCACTGTGGTATCTGAGCATAATTTTACTCCTCAGGAAACAAACATGTCTACTGTGCAAAATAACATGTTATTAACAAAGCGGTTGGTTATTTGGAGCACTTAGGATCAACTCCTCCTGGCCCCTACCTGGCAGCAAAAGGAATACCACATTAGAGTGATGTGCTGGAGGGGAATCTTAAAGGTTCCCATCCTGTTAAAATCCTGACACAAAAGGGAAAGGAAATTGGCCAAAATTCCTGCCTCTGATGTAGTTCACACCCCTTTCTCAGTTATTCTAGGGCTCAAGAATATTTCTGAAGAGCAATTTTTTTTTCTTTTTTTTTTTGTCTTTGGGAGGGATCTGTTTGCACTTAATAGCGGGGATTTTCAAGTGTTTCTCTGGGGAGAATGCCCCCATACATATGTGCTCATAAAGGGCCTGATTCTTCTCTCATCTATACTGATATAAATCCAGTACTTCACTGGAGTTAATCCTGACTGACACCAGTGTATCCATCCTGTGGTCTTCACACACACACCACTCAATCCAATTATAAAAGTTGAACATTATATTGTCTCCGGGCAGTAAGAACAGAAGTAGTCAGAGTAGAGGCATGTTCACTGGGAGGGAGGGGGCAAAATGGGAACAAGCTGGGAACACCCCCTCTGCCCAGCACTATCCTGGACCCAGAACTGTGCAGGGGAGACCCACACACACTCTGGGGGCAGTAGGATGCAGATGGTGCATGTGGTAGAAAACTGCAGAGAGGAGCCAATCAGACACTCTAGCCAGCAGGGACAGAAGCAGCCAAAGCCAGGACCTCTGGACATTCAGAGAATGTTCTATAGTTTTAACTGGACTTTCTCTGCCCTATGCTAACTGGCTGTTCCTCCAACCCACCTCCCACCCTGTTTCTTTACCTCAGGTTCACTCCACACCTGCCCCTCTACCATCTTCTCCCCTTCCCTGTCTCCCTAACCCCCCTTCCCTTTCTGATCCCCTCCTAAGCAAACCCACCCCAAAAATTAATAAAAAATGTGGCACTAACATGCCATTTTCTGCCATCACATAGTTCACTCTGCTTGTGCATTCTACCCCTTCCCCCACCCTGTGTCTCGTCTGTTTAGATTGTAAGTGCTTCAGGGCAGGGACCATCTTGGGTACTAGCATAATAAGCATGCGGATTAATAACACAGAAGAAGGCTAGTCTAGTGGTTAGGGTACTAGCTTGGACCTGACAAACCTGGGTTCAATTCCGTGCTGATGTGGGACTTTCAGCTTGACTATTGACAAGTCATTTGGTCTGCATGCTTCAGTTCCCCACTGGTACAATGCGGATAACAGTACTGCCCTACCACAGACAGATTTTACGAATGTTTGTGAGGTGTTCAAATAATACAGTAGTGAGGGCCATATAAAATAGATTATCAATATACTGTGTTGATTTACAGTAACTGAGACTCCATCCCTGCACATTTTTTCATGACAAACTATACAAATTTCCAGCCAAGTGCAACTTGTTTGTTGCTTCCTTCTTTGGTTATAGGTATGAGAAGATATTGTTGTTCAAATGGGCTAACGAACAGATTCCGCAATCCCTCCCCCCTCTGCAGGCACATGTACTTCTGATACCTGGGACTTGACACAGGATAATGGGAAAAATTTTAGAGTTGCTTGTTCAAATATTCCCATCACATCATTGCCCTATTGTAAGACCTGCAATACAGACTTTTCTTAATTTTGATTGGTTTGTGCCACACATTTATTCATTTATGTGTAGCTTTTGGCATGTTATTATTGGGCAGACATATTATTTTTTCCTAGGAAACAATTATAGAGAGAGAAAGAATGATCTAATGTCTATGGTGCTAGCCTGGATCTTAAGAGACCCAGGTCCAGCTTCCTGCTCTCTCACAGACTTCCTGTATAATTTGGACAAGCCACTTAGACCCAGATCCTCAAAGTTATTCAGGCTCCTAATTTTTATTAATTTCAGTGGACATTAGGAACCTAAATACCTTTGAGGATCTGGGCCTTAGGCTCTGTGTGCTTCAATTCCCATCTATAAACTGGGGATATTAGCACTTCCGTCTCTCACAGGGCTTTTAGGATACCTACACTGAAGATTTTGAATGGCCCAAAATAGGTACCTAAGATAGTAATAAATAATATGAATAGCTGTGTCTGAGATAAGACAGAGCTAGTCCAAAAATATCTGAAAGTTCAACAAAGTATTTAAAATGGAAACAACAGTTGTGCAAAAAAGCAAAAATATTTTTCCTCTATTTTGGCAGTGATTGGAGAAGGATTCTGGTGGTGGTTTGGTTGTAGGGTGACCAGACATCCCAATATTATCAGGACCGTCCTGATATTAGTGGTTTTGTCTTATACAGGCAACTATTACCCACCCCCCACATCCTGATTTTTCACACTTACTATCTGGTCACCCTATGTGATTGACAGATTTGTATTGTATTCATATTGCTGCTGGGGTAATGTTATCTCTGGCTAATTGCCTATTTATGTAGAGATGTATTTTTAAGAATTTGCCACCGGTGCTCAGAGGCTGGGATGGGTGGTCTTTGATGTAGCAGTATTGATCTAAAAAAATTAAAATAATATAGAAATTGGAGTAATTGATATCTCTTCTTTTTAATCAAGATATTGTGTATGATATTATATTTGTTTCCCTTTTGATAGGGTGGTGTGGATAGCTCTAATTGCAGCTATCATTTGCTGGCTCATCTTTGACACTGCCAAACAGGGAACCAATCAGCTCATCTCCTTTGGTGGGCTTGTGATGTATGTTCTCTTGATGTTGATCTTTTCCAAATACCCAACCAAAGTAAGTATTTGGCTAACTCTTGATCTTTTCCTTCATTTTGACTAAGTCTCAAGAATGTACTCACTGGGACTGAACAGTTCCACCCAGCCAACTGCAATTTACGCGTAATGATATAAATTTTCTAAAAACCTAACTGTAGTTACTATATTTACTGTACTGCACAGTGAATTCTGGCATTTCCTAACTTGAGTGCTGGACTTTGCAACTTTATTTTTAATGTAATATTGAGAGATACCTATATGGTCATATGCATGGATGCATTTGGTCAAATACTTGTACACTTACAAAAATCTTAATCATTGTTCTGATAACCAGCAGTCACAATGGGCCTGACTCTGAAACCCGTACTAACACTGAGTGGTACTTCATGTTAAGAGTTCCACTGAAATCAATGTTTATTTTGTGAAGTCCGTGGAACTGCTTACATACAACACTACTCAATTTGAATAAGAAAATGCGAGTGGGAGTTGCAAAATTGTGCCCAATAAGAGCAATAGAAAATCCAGGATTCTCTAGATTTAGACTCTGACTATAATATTTTCTATGCTCTGTAAAATTAAAATACAAGTCTATACAGAACATTTCCACCATTTCTCTATAGTAAGAAAAGAAACCATTTCACTCTGACTTCGTGTAAAAACCACAGTACATGTTACATTTAATAGCTCAGGGTCAATTAGTGAAAATTATCTTTGTTGTTTGGCTGGCACTCAGGCTTCAATGGTCTAAGTCCCTTTCTACATATGTTCAAATAATCCTATTGACAATGAAGACACATTTGCTAGAAGGATATCAGCAGGAATCTGTTTTAGTAGTATCCAGTAAAAGGGAGAAGGGGAGCATCAATGGAAAAATGGAATGAAGTACACTTCAGTATCTCCTAAAACTTTAAAAAAACAATGAGCCAGATCCTACAGTCCTTATTCATCTTATGTTGTATCCTTAATCAGATGAAACTCCTATTAATTTCAGGATTTGCCACAATGGGAGTTTTGCCTATTTAAGGACTGAGTACAAAATGAATCTGTACTTTAGAGATGTTGTTTTTCCTAGTAGCAATGACCAGGCCTATCATAGCATTAGGTATGGTATAACTCCATGGAAAGGGGGAGGAAGCATGTAGGGTGCAAAGTATTAATTCAAAGGCCCTCAGAGGTGCAAGGCTTCTGCTCTAATTCACTCTATTTACCCCTTCACTATATTTTCTACATATGCCTGTTGGTTTACTTATCTTTTGTTTTCCAAGGAACTGTGATAGCCGCTTCAGTACTCTGCACTGGAGAGATTTTTGTAAAGGTTGTGCTTTTATTGCCACAAATCCCTGTTCAATTTTTACTTGCTGTTTTTATGCATAGCACTAGTGTTTTTCATCTGAGTCATATGTTAATCCACTGTCTGGTTCATTAGATTGCACAAAGCCTCCTGGAACACTTCTATATCTATGCTGAAGCTTTTCATAGCCAAGGGAAAGTGCAACACATAGAACTCCAGAGGATGCTTATTTTGTCACTCTGTCCTCCTGACAGCCCCTTCCTTAGTAATGACTGTTTGGCTTTTACCCCATAATCCTTTGCAAAGCATTACTACCAGCAACTGAAGTGAGAATTAATAAGTGCCAGATCTGGTGTTCTCCCATGGGTCTTCATTACATCTAATTGGCCTATTTTATTAAAGTAGGAGCAAATCAGCAAGGCTGTACCTTACTTCAGTCCTTGTAAATTGATCAGATTTACAATATACAAACTGTGATAACAGAGCAGAAAGCCTGAAGTATAGGGTTATAGTCATCCATTCACATTTCCAGATGGAATAACCCAGGGGTGGCCAACCTGTGGCTCCGGAGCCACATGCAGCTCTTCAGAAGTTAATATATGGCTCCTTGTATAGGCACCGACTCCGGGGCTGGAGCTACAGGTGACAACTTTCCAATGTGCCGGGGGATGCTCACTGCTCAACCCCTGGCTCTGCCACATGCCCTGCCCCCACTCCACCCATTCCTGCCCCCTCCCCTAAGCCTGCTGTGCCCTCACTCCTCCCTCCCCCCGCCACCCCCAGCCTCCTACACACCACAAAACAGCTGATCGGGAGGGAAGGGGAAGCACTGATCGGCGGGGCTGCCGGTGGGTGGGAGGTGCTGGGAGCAGCGGTGGGAGCTGATGGGGGGCTGCTGATGTATTACTGTGGCTCTTTGGCAGTGTACATTGGTAAATTCTGGCTCCTTCTCAGGCTCAGGTTGGCCACCCCTGGAATAACCTAATAATGAATGCTTGTATATTATTGTAATCATAACATTTAACACTCATGTAGCCCTGTCAGGGCCAGGCTGTGGGCAGCCTGTGTACACCAGTCACCAGTCCAGTCAGAAGACAATTAGTAGGGTCAGGGGCAAGCCAGGTCAGGATACCACAAAGTTAGGCTCAGGAACACTTGCAGGCAGGAAGGAAGTAGCAAAGTCAGCATCAAGCTGGGTCAGGATACCAGGAAGTCAGAATTAGGCACCTAGTTAGAGGCAGCAGGCAAGTAGCAGTCAGGGATGAACCAGGGTCAGAAGTCAGAGTCTAGGGTCCACAGCAAGGCAAGGCCTAGAGCATGAGCAAGCAAGCATTGTTGCTCAGACAGTTCCCTTTGTTGGCTTCCTAGTTTATCAGTGGGCTGCAGGGGCAGCCACTCAAGCTCTGCTGGGTGGTACTTCCTGCAGTATCTAGCTTCAGGGGCTCCTCTAACAAAAACCCAGCCTAAACTTCCTATGCAGGAGCATCAGCAGCCTAGAGCCCACAGGTTCTCCTAAGCCCTTTTTAGTCATAGATGTTCAAGCACTTTACAAAGTTGAGAAAGCATCATTCTCCCTATTTTACAAATGGGGAAACTGGCATAGTCAAGTGCAATGACTTACCAAGATCACATAGTGAGACAATAGTAGTCTTCTATTTCTCAGCCCAATGCTTTATCCATTTATATGAGCAACATCGTGATGTTATATTAGCATCTAGTGATATATTCACTGCTATGATGAAAGAAGAATCATGTGTTAACATTTTCGTTGTCTGTTGCATTCACATAACAATTATTTCACTTCTGTACTATATACAGGGAGGGATATGTCTCTTGTTCTTTTCTTATTATTGTTCATGGTTTGTGCTCTTCAGGGCTCAGCATGCAATGCTCCATCTTTATCTGAGCAGTTCTAACTTGGATCAAAAGGGGGCATCACATTGAGAGATTTGGCATTAGTCCATCACTCCATAGTAAAGAGGAGGGCAGCTGTGGTTACCCAAAGAGATGAAACCTCCTTATGCTCCATTTTGGCAACCCCAATACACTACAATGTAGCTAAATCATCATTAATTATATGTATGTTAAACTAACATATTTCTTTTCATATCAAGTGATTTCTGTATTTTCATTTTTCTGTATGGCTAGGTTGCCTGGAGACCAGTATTTTGGGGAATTGGAATGCAGTTTATTCTTGGACTTCTTACTCTGAGAACTAAAGCAGGATTTGATGTATTTAATTGGCTGGGTAGACAGATACAGGTAAGGCATTAGCCAAAAAAAAGTTATTTTCTTTTTAACATTTTCTTTATTGGGGTATTTATATTAGAACAGGAGCATGTTGACTGCAAAAGTAAACAAGACACTAATAAGAGAAAGTTTTATATATTCTACACAGTATAAGTCTGCAGTCCCCTATTACTCAGAAGAGCTACATTCTGTTACACACGAATACGGCACTAGAAACAGTCAATTAGCCAGATTATCAGAGTCAAACGTTTGTTTCTTGAACACAACTGTCACCCTCTTTTCCTCTTGGGATGAAATGTGGCTTTGTTCCTAGGCTAATGCACCAGGTGTTCCATAAAGTCGATGGGAGTTTTGCCATAGAAGTCAAAGGGAGCAGAATCAGATCCTTACTGTTTTGACTTCCTGGGAGAAATAGGGTCCTCTGTGGGGTAACCTGCCCAGTGATAAGATCCAGTCACCTCATTTCTCTCTGCATACTGCCTTCAAATGAGCATATTATTCTTATGCCAAATTGTCAGGCCTAAGGCCATGCCTACACTACAGAATTATGTCGACCTAACTTACGTTGTCAGACAGCCACCGCCATTATTAAATCACTTGTGTGTGTGCACACTTGGCTTCTTGTGTTGGTTGTGCATGTCCTCACCAAGAGCACTTGTATCATTTGTTTTGTCAGTGTGGGGCATTGTGGGATGGCTCCTGAAAGCCAGTAACAGTTGACATAAGCAACACAGTGTCTACACTGACACTTGGTCAACCTTATTACAGGTGTTACTAAATCGGCGTAGAGAGGCACTTCCGTTGCTGGGAGCCAAATTTAAGTGAAGACATTTCCACAGCTAGGTTGACACAAGGCTGCTTATGTAGACCAGCCCTGTAATGTAGACCAGGCCTAATAAATAACAATTAGAACATGCCCCATCCTTGATTGACCATCACCTCATTTGGGCTGAAATCAGAACCCACCCCATCACCAGCCAAGAGTATCATACTGGTCCACTCACAGAAGCTCATGGTCCAATTCTGAAACATCCTTGCAAGAAACTCTGTCCACTAAAATGCCATGTAATAGAAGATCTAATGAAATACTATCACCACAGCCACTGTCACACTAGCACCAAAGCCTACACTCCTTGCCCCCACAGACCCCATGGTTCTCAGATGACCTGCGATAGAAGAAACAGAAGGAATAAAATTCAAGCATTGGTGGCAGAAACACAAGTGGAGATGGAGATAGAATTCTGCACAAGGAGCTGCTCATTGAAACTAGCGTGACTTTGTAGTATTGCTGGAGTGGAGGCTGCATCCAATGTGAGCTCCTAAATGTGGCCAACCTGCAAGACAACTGATGTAAAAAATCATCCACTGCTGGAGAGTAACAGTGGAAAAGGTGGGCAGAGTGTTATACAGTGAGGGGAATTCAAACTTTTGGCGCAGAAGGATACTGTGTCCCTCTCTGATAGTTCTTAAAAGGTACAGGTGAATAATCCAATGTAGACAAATAATGTGGCACTATTCCCACATAAAAATTTTATTAAAATATAATTACCCCCATTCAGAAATGAACCCTAAAGTATGGTCACTAATCTCCAGGAAACAAGAGTCCCTGCCATCCTTTCCTTGCCATTCTGATTCAGATGGGGCTGGGCCGCTCAAACATTGATCCCACCTGGCACGTGGCCATTCTTTTGACAATACCTTCTTTTTGCCTTCAGGCTTCAATTTGAAAATGGTTAACTTATTGCTCATAGTTGCCCTGTGAAGTTCTGCCAACAGCATGTAGAATGTGCAGATGCACCTCAATGGCATCTGTGCAGAGTGAAAAATAAACATTTCCTTTGGACTAGCATTTTGCCACTGTCCTGGGGCAGGAACTGTTTCTTACTACGTGTTGAACTGTGCTTAATGGGTCCCCAATCTCAGCTGGGACCACTAGCCACTACTGTAACACAAATACTAAATAATAATAATAATTAATATTGAACAGGTGGCTGGGTGGTTCTGCCCCACCCCAAGGGAAGGTTTAGGATGGTGCACACTACTCCCCTTTCCACAGCTGGTCAGCTCAGTAGTCTGGTACAGATGGGCAAGTGTGACTTATGGCTATGTCTCTCATCTGCTCCCTTTGAGGCAATGTTCACCACTGGGTCCTAGAGAGCAGATTCTGAGCTACAATTGTACTTGTTCATTGGACAAGATGCAGAACAGAAGGAAGGCGCCTCACCTCCCCACAAAAACCTGCAAAAGGGCCAACAGCCAATCTGACCCTTTATGATTTTTTTAAGTCTGTGCAATATTTGCTTCTTATTTAGCAGTGACCCTCTGCTTATAACAGATGCTTTGTTTGTTTGTTTGTTTTTTCTCTTTAGATTTTCCTGGAATACTCTGATGTTGGTGCTAAATTTGTGTTTGGTGAAAAATATACAGATCATTTATTTGCCTTTAAGGTAAACAGCTATTATATATGTTGTATTTTACATATAGTTGACCACAAAAAGAGTTTCATTGGAAAACATATTCCATGTATGATTTACATGTATGAAATTACCAATGGGAGAGGAAGTGTCCAGGGGACAATCTCCCCAATAAGATGTGACCCACACTATGAAAAAGTTGGGGAACTGGGGATTAAATTTACCATTTAATGTTATGCATTTGTTTGCTCTAAATTTATTTAATCCAGCTGCAGCAATTTACATTTTTGATAGGATGATAGTATTAGCAGACATGTTTTCAAAATGGAGGCATGACAGGATACAGGGGTCTTAACTGGTCAGTGGTAAGCACAGGGTTAACTTCTGCCTATCTTATCCTCCCTCCCACAAGTACTCAGGTAAAGATGCCAATACTGAGATACCATGGAAATAGGCGTCTTATAAATACCATGGATAGGTGGAAAGAATTAAGAGGAGGCAGGGTTGGAGGGTGCAGGCCAATAAGGTTCATCATTAGGAAGGCAAGAAACTCCGTAAAAATAGCTGTTTAGGGGACAAAATAAGAAGCTGTTTTGAATTAAGCATTTTTTTACCCAAGGCTCTCTCTGCAGCTCATCACAGGTCAACAGTACTTCCTTTCTTTGAAAGAGCTGACAGTTAGGCAAGTTATCTTTCTCCTCTCCCTTCCTGAGAAGATAGCCCATTTCCCAACCTATCACTGATCCCATTGGTCCAGGAGATAAGAAGCTGAAATGTCTCTCTATCCAAACTCTTATACCTTCTCTCTCCCATAGACTGAGGTGATAGTCCAGACTGGAATTATTCTCATTTCGCTTCCTAGCTATATAAGACCAACCTGGTTTGTTTCTTTTGTAGACGATAGTTAGTGCACTTTGAACACAAACACTGAGTGATAAAATCCAGTCAGGGGAACACTGTGTTTTTATACTTGACCCGCTGAATCACTCTGCCACATTGAAGGCCCAAGGTACACATAGTACACAATTCATGAGAAATTGTACGCCTCGGTTTCCATGCACAATTCCCATGATTGTGCATTTATAGTGGGTTATTACTAAGGATAATTAGAAAAATTTAGAAAAAAAATCAGCAAAAGAACCCCAAAATTTCAACAAAAACCAGAAGGGAAAAAAAATTTCTTTCAAATATTTTTTTTCCAGTTTTCCAACTCTCTCTCACTTTTACAAAGTCAGGCACCTAAGTGACCATTTCCATGCTCAGTCACTGTATGTTTTGTGAAAGCATGATGAGTGCATTGCACAAATAAGAGTTTGATTCACATGGAGCTATAGCCTATTTTTAAAAAATGCTCCAGTAGTGATAAAGGCATGTTGTGGACTGATATGTTAGCTAGGGCTACATTTTCAAAAGTTTGCATGTGTTCAAACATCCATATGTGCCTTTTTCTATGGGATAAACTGGAAAAGGACACACATGGAAATTTTAAAGTGGGATTGGATACTAGCAGAATATGTTCACACTGAAGGACAGACAAGTCAAAATGGGCTGCATGGTTGATGTGGCCTCAAAACTGTGCGTATGCTGCTTATTTTCAGAATTGCACATGGCTCAGTTTAGGAATATGCATGCTAATCATGTGTCAAGCAGGTGCCAGCCTGAAGGTGATTGGGTCTCCCATCAGCCCTCCATTGGCCTATGTGCCACCTACTGTAGGCCAAAAAAAAGCAGCAGCTGGGACACATTGGTGCTTCTTATCCTCCCTCTGGCTGATCATCAATATGGTTTATCTTGGATTTTGACTTCCTCCAACTTGAGTAAAAGATACATTTAAGGAGACAGACCCAGCCAGTCCATTTACCTCCTGCATATTCCAACCCTTGCAATATTTTTTCCAGTGCTTGGGTATCAAGCTGGTCAAAAGTGATATTACTATCTTCCATTCTTTGCAAGTGGAACTCTAATGCACTGTATTTTGCAGTAGCTTCAAAGAGATGATGAGGTACCACCCAAAACTCCGTTGGCCCAGGAGAGGGGGGGAATGAGCAGGAGAATTGGATTGCCCCTTTGCAATAACCCAGTGCCTGCAATGAGACTCAATGTCCAGACCCCAACTTTGGCTGCACACAGTTCTAATCAGATTGCTAATTAGAGTGAGTGCATGCATAAAACTTTGTACATAGCCATCCTCCTGTGCACACAGAAGAGCACATCCCTATATACATGGGCAAGAGTAATTGAAAGTGTGGACTAGGATTTATCCTCTGCAGTCATATTCACTAAATACACAAAGAGCAACATTTTCAAAAGCAGGTATCCAAGATATGCCCACAAAATAGGCAGGCACAGGCAAAAGCAGTAATTACCCATACAAAATATGTATATACATGCAGAAAATTGTTACTTTTAAATGCATACTATTGCATATTTGTGTGTATACATGCATATTTTTCAGGCACAATGTAGACCTATTTTTGAAAATATAGCCCAGATAGTCAAGATTAAACCCATTATTTAAATATTTATTCTCACAAACAGAGATGTTATAAATATCATCTCTGTAGGCAGGTGATGCTACCCTTTTCCCAGCTCCATAAAGTAAGATCACACCCAATTGCCTCTTGACATAAGTAAAGATAGATCAGCTAAAACTTACTTGTCAGAATTAAATCTTTTATACTTCTTTAGAGATGAAATGTTATTGGATTTTGGTTATTTTGACTGCTTGCTCTTTATTTATGCCAAGAGCTTTCTGGTTCATTAAGTATAAGGGTCTAGTTTGAATAGTTGAGGTTGGAGAATCTTCCAAAGGTTTCAAACCTAGAATGCACCTATACATCATCTGCCACCTGCTTCTTATTTGGGGTCTTATTGTGCAAGATGCTGAGCACCCACAATGCCCAGCTTCCATGGGAGTTCTGAGTACTCAGCATCTCAGAGTCATGCGCTACATACACAGTCAAATGACACTTCTATAGGTCCAAAGGTGATTTCTCATATTTATCAGAATTAGTAGTGGATGTGTAACAGTGTGGCTAATCAAAAACACATTATAAAGACATAACAATGAGATAGTTCTATTTTCTTTGGGGGTTTATTACACTAATAGCTATTAATGTAACATTTGTAGCTGACAGACATGAAATCGTAAAAAGCTTTTTGAGACTTACTTTTTCCATTTAGATGTTCACTTTTATTTAATTTATTCCTGGTTTAGGACTTGTCTGCACAAGGAAATTATTCTGGTATATGGTAGAATGTGAATTTAAAGTGCTATGTTTATACCAACATAACTCCCTATGAGGACTCTTGTATTCTGGTAGATGAGTGTCCAGTGAGTTATACTGGTATAACTATAATGGTTTAACGACACCAGTATAATTATACTGGTATAACTGGTGAAACTTTTCCACATAAACAAGCCCTTACGCACCTTCATGGGCATTAGCATAGTGGGCACAGGTAGAACAGGGCATAGTTGAGGCTGAGTTCCAGCTTCTATTCTGACCTTCTTAACATTTGCTCATAACTAAGGCTGTGAGTCTTTCACAGAGGTCCCAGAAAGTCAGGGATTCCGTGACTTTCCGGGACCTCCATGACTCCTGCAGCGGCCAGTCCAGCTGACCCCAGGCAGCTGGTCCCAGGCACTGCCCCAGAGCAGCGGTCTGGGAGCAGCAGTGGTGGCGGGGCCCCAAACCGCCTCCCCACCTGAAGCAGCGGCGGCGGCAGGGCCCCGGGCCGCCTCCCCCACAGCAGCGGTGACAGGGCCCTGGAGTGCCTCCCCCCGCGGAGCAGCAACTTCCACCCTAATTCTCCCCCCCCAGAGCAGCAGCATCCATGGGAGTGCCATTTAATGTTATGCATAAAATGTTTAATGTTATCCATAAAAGTCATGGACTGGTCATGGGCTGTGATTTTTTGGTTATTGCCCATGACCTGTCCATGACTTTTACTACAAATACCTGTGACTAAATTGTAGCCTTACTCATAACTTTCTCTTATGCATTCTCTTTGGGCTGACATTTTTCGTCCATGGTCGCAGCCTAGAAAGTAAGGGGGGAGGGCATACAGGAAAAATCTCCCTTTTATCTCTGATTCAGGTAGCCATACACCTGCAGAACCACAAATGAGTTGTGCACAGAAAGAAGAACTACCTGGGGGCCCGAGAAGCACGACGCTTGGTGTCCGCCCTACTCCTTCTGCTTTTTCTAGCCCAGTTTCATGCAATCAGTGCATGTTTGCTCCCTGGTGAAGAACAGAGGGGAGCATCTGACCTTTTATTGTCAAATACATTTCACAGTCTAACTAACCCAACAAAGGAAAGGAAAGGAAAGGCTGATACTGTACCCTTAACTTGGCCTGCTGTGCATAGATTTTTCTGTATCTACAATGTATGTGTCTGCCCCCTATTTAGAGAACCCTGCAAGACCTAGGCATATTGGTGAGAATTAAGGCTGTTATTCCTTCATTCAAAACAGCTCTGCTTTTGCAGCCCCCCTAACATTAACATAAGGGTTTTTTCTTTGTGTTTGTCTAATATGGGCCAGTGAGCACAGCACAACTGAGACATCAGGGTGGGTGCAGCATGTGAAAATAGTTTATCACATGCTGCATGTAGTTCAGTTCTTCTGGGTCACGCTAGGGAAGGAAAGTCTGACATTTTCAAATTGACTCCTCCATGCTCTAGATAAAAGCTAACCTGGGTATGACAGGTCATCTCAGTAATTAGATACATGCTAATTGGTTGTGTGCCACTTTCTGTTGAAGACATTGACACAAAAGTTACTATCATATTAAATAATCAGGGACTGATTTTTTAAAAACTAACTCGCTAAGTTCCATACCCAATCAAGGGTGCAGATGATCACAATTGGAAAATCCTGACTTGTGGGAACAAAAACTGCACCTGTAATTGTCTTCAGGTACACAATGGGAAACCACTTTTAAAACTCAGTTTCTTAAAGTCAGTTTGTAAAGTGATTTTATCAGGGACAAGCCTGTAACAGCATTGGCCACTGACATGTGTAGTGAGAATGACAGAGGAGTAGCAAGTGTCACATCTTAAATGGCACATTCTTTCTTTCCCTCTCCAACTTGTCACACACTCCCACAGCTACACTGAAACCTTCTGCCTCCAGTTAGGCTGTGAGAAAGGAAAGATATTTGCTTGTAATTTTGATCATCTGCTACTTGAGGTTGGTGGCCACCAGGCTTCTTCCTCTCCCTGCAATGCTTTCCTGATGGATAATCATGTTCCTAGAATCTGAGGAATTTCCATCTAACTGCATCTCTTGTAGGGATACAAGTTTAAGTATAGAATATGTGATAAGAAGAAAGTTGGGACCCATTGTAAGGATTATGCCTAGAAAAAGAGAGTGGTGGCCATTTGATGGTTTATTTAATCTCACTTCTGTGATACTTCTCCCTAATTCCTGAACCCTCAATGCATCACAAGCTAATGCTAAAGTTCCCCTGTCTGTCAGCTAGTATCAATTTAAATGATTAAATGCATTAGAGGAACAGGGCCAAGCTAGAAATATCCCAATAGTAACTCTTTTGAAGGGCAGAGGCAGTTATGGCTATGAGCCACATTAATATATTTTGAGAGAGGGTGTTTTTCGAACTTCATCAGTAAGTTATGGTAGTAACTTTCCTCTGGAGAATTAAGAATTGAATTTATTGACAAATACTTTAGTACTGATGCATTTGATTTTTTTATACTTTTTTTTATTCTGTTATGTTCATTATTTATGACGTGTGACTCCTTCAATTGTACAATTAAAAAGCTTTCTGGCGTTAGAGGTATTGGTTTAAACATTACTAATCTCTCTGGCTTATCGTGAACCTGTACTGAGAGGTTTTTTCCCTATTACATACTAGCATCGAAATGTTGAGTTCCTGTGTGTTTAAGATATATACATACCAAATGATCCCATTTTAATTCAGGATGAAAAACAAAAAGCAGCTAATTACCTGCCAGACTGTGGGCCATGCATGTGTTACTCCATTTGTGATTCTTTTAAACTGTATGTTTAAAGAAAGTTCTTTTCCTTCAGTTTCACTGCCATACAATGAATAGATCCCCGTGGAGTTACTTTTAAGGAACTTAGTGACTCTGCTCACTGCTGCAAAGCTCAAACATCCAACACTGACATAATCGGTGTTACAAGGGGAGCAGATAATAATCACCTCAATAATGACAAGAAGAGGACTTTGTTAATACTGTATATGTTGTTAATCTACAGTTAAACTAGATGGGAGTGTGATTAGCAAGTTGCCCTTGATCTTGTGAAGGTCAGGTCAACAAGGGTCCAAACCAAAACCTTTGATCCAAACCCTCTCAAACTTCTGGGAAACTTGGATCCAGATCTAGACCTGAACCTTTTGTCTGCTCCATAAATCTATAAAGATCCAAATTAAAATTTTCCTTTCATTCATACATACAGAACAAGAGAGTCAATATGGCTTTTGTAAAGGGAAATAAGGCCTCACCAATCTATTAGAATTCTTGGAGGAGGCCAACAAGCATGTGGACAAAAGTGAACCAGTTGATACAGTGTACTTGGACTTTCAGAAAGCCTTTGACAAGGTCCATCACCAAAGGCTCTTGAGTATACTAAACAGTCATGGAATAAGAGGGAAGGTCCTCTCATGGATCAGTAACTGCTTAAAAGATAGGAAACAAAGGGTAGGAATAACTGGTCAGTTTTCACAAAGAAGAGAGGTAAATAGCAGCGTCCCCCAAGGATCTATACTGGGACCTGTGCTGTTCAACATATTCATAAATGTTCTGGAAAAGGGAGTGAACAGTGAGGTGGCAAAATTTGCCAAAAATACAAAATTACTCAAGATAGTTAAGTCCAGAGCTGACTGTGAAGCGTTACAAAGGGATCTCACAAAACTGGGTGACTGGGCAACAAAATGGCAGATGAAATTCACTGTTGATAAGAGCAAAGTAATGCACATTGGAAAAAATAATCACAACTATACATACAAAGTTGTGGGGTCTAAATTAGCAGATACTGCTCAAGAAAGATCTTGGAATCATTGTGGATAGACAGTTCTCTGAAATCATCCGCTCAATGTGCAGCGGCAGTCAACAAAGCTAACAGAATGTTAGGAACCATTAAGGAAGGGATAGATATTAAAACAGAAAATATCATAATGCCACTATATACACCCATGTTACACCCAAACCTTGAATACTACACACAGTTCTGGTCACCCCATCTCAAAAAAGATATTAAAATTGGAAAAGGGGTAGAGAAGGGCAATGAAAATGATTAGGGGAATGGAACAGCTTCCATAGGAGGAGAGATTAAAATGACTGGGACTTCTCAGTTTAGAAAAGAAACGACTAAGGGGTGATATCATAGAGGTCTATAAAATCATGAATGGGGTGGGAAAAGTGCATAAGGGTGTGTTAATTACCCCTTCACATAAAACAAGAATGGGGGGTCACCCAATTAAATTAATGAGCAGCAGATTTAAAACAAACAAAATGAAGTACTTTTTCTCACAACGCACAGTCAGCCTATGGAACTCATTGCCAGGGGATTTTGTGAAGGCTAGAAAGTATAAATGGGTTAAAAAAAGAATTAGGTAACTCCATGGAAGATAGTTCTATCAATGGCTATTAGCCAAGATGGTCAGGGACGCAACTTGATGCTCTGGGTTCCCCTAAACCTCCAAGTGCCAGAAGCTTCTGGCACTGGCTACTGTCTGAGATGGGATATTGGGCTAGATGGGCTATTGATCTGACCCAATATGTGTGGCGACGACACAGGAAAGGAAACAGAACGCCTGGTCTGTGGTAGTCAGAGAGCTTCACAAGCCTCCTGCAAAAAGCCTCCCAGGAAAACTTTTCCTCGGGTTTTTATTCTTTGTACTTCTCTGTATACAACACTTCTTAGTGGTCAAATTCTTGCGCATAGAGAAAGCATGCAGTGTACAAACAACATAAGATAACAAACCCATCTCTTGTGCACGTGAACACCAGCTGCGAGGGAGACAAACAAGTCAGCCAAATAAGTTTCCTAATCACAAACGCTGGGTTGAAGGCCACTCCTGCCTTGTAGCCATGGAAACAGTGTGCCGTGACCATGGGCTGACAATTTGGGAGCTATACATCCCCACAAATATGGCCATTCTTATGTTCTTGTATAACAATGTGTAAATTTGGTTCCAGGTCTGAACTTTGCAATGCAGGTCCACCAAACCCCACATCTGAAACACGTACAAAGTTTACAGAATTTTGATCCAGATATTTGCAGATGCTAATGTCCAGTAGGTATCTGAGTGGCTGACTACTGAGGTGCTTTAAACATGGCTTACAGCCAACCTGCAATATATTGTTATGAAACCGTTTCAAAACTATCACAGTTGGTTCTGGAAAGTATCCAAATCCATGAAAAGCAATTCATCCAAACTCAACACATCTACATGGAAAACAACTCTAGGAATTCCAGAGTAAAACAATTTCTGAACTGAATAGTTGAGGTTGAATGATTGAGCTTGCAAGATCTTTAAAAGATTTCAAAACCAGAATGTATCTCAAAGACATTGGCCTTTTCTTTCAGACAGAGAAAAAAGAAAAACTCTTTAAAATTGTACGTTACTTTATTTTGTGTTTCCAAATTAGGTCCTGCCAATAGTGGTTTTCTTCAGCACAGTCATGTCCATGCTTTACCATGTTGGATTCATGCAATGGCTCATTAAAAAGGTACCATGGCACGGAATTTTGTTAATGCTTTTTATTTGAGATATTCAAGTATTACACAGCTGTTGCAACCATAGAGTCAAATTGTGGCATTTTTAAAATTTAATATTTATCATTTTTAGGTTGGTTGGATAATGCAGGTTACCTTGGGGACAACTCCTGTTGAGTCCCTAGTAGCAGCTGGCAACATATTTGTGGGACACGTGAGTTATGAAATAGAAAAATAGGCTAATACCCTTAATCACCCACCTATTAAAAGACAGAAATCCTGGACTGTGGAAAGTGAAATACCACTGTTTAATGAGCTTCTGTTTCCAATAAACATCCCTTCTTTGTGAAGTTAGGACTCTAATGCACCAGGTCAGGTGCTTGGTTTTTTGGAAGCCAGAATTCCGTCAGTTTATAAATCAGCAATGACACGCAATCAGGTAAATTCTGAAGGTTATACTATGTTCACACATGAAGCTCTGGCATGAAGCTGGGAGACAGACCCCTTCAAGAGGGCACTAGACTAGTCTAAAAATAGAAAGAAAGCAAAAAAAGAAAAAAACTAATAGAAAATGGAAATAGGATAAGAAGGGGGGAAAGGGAACAGAAACAGAAAAGGACAAGTGAGAGAATGGCAAAAAAATAAGATAAGGGGTCCACTGTGTGAGGACATGGCCCAAGGACATACAGGACAATGGGGACTCCAGTAAAAAAAAACAACAGATTAGGAACCACTACATTAAAGCAACCAAGAAATTACCTTCAGCCAGGTGAGGTGGGTGTCCAGCACAATTGCACTACCTGAAAAACAGCATTTAGCCTTGAGAAAGCCCCATGCATATTCAGAGCACTTATCAGCACAAACATTAACTGTCTGATAGCACCAAAGACACTGTGATTGAACCGTGTCTAGCATTAATTCATAAAATAACTGGTCACTCTGAGGGTTTATACAGAAATTATTCATTTGACTCTTGCTTCTCATTTTCAGACAGAATCTCCTCTTCTAGTGAGGCCCTATTTACCGTATGTCACCAAGTCTGAACTCCACTCGATCATGACTTCAGGGTTCTCAACCATCGCTGGCAGTGTCTTAGGAGCATACATTTCTTTTGGGGTAAGGAGGGGGAAATAAATCATGAAAATATAGTGTGTGTTCAAATCCCCTTTACAAATTCCCCTGTAGCAGTCCTAATTCCCTTCAGGGTATTATGGATTCAAATTCAAACAGCACTTTGAATCACAAGGGTGTCTGTAGCTGAGATTTCTGACCTATAGTGGGTCTAATGCTTCCATCAATGTGTCCAAGGTTTATATGTGTAATTCCCATTATGACTACAAAGAATTATCAATCTTCATATGTGTATGGGAAACTAGACCCATTGATTTGACCTTTAGTGCAGCATTCAGTAGCAGAAATGTTTACCTTGGTAATATAGAGATTCATCCAGCTCTAGTGCAGAGGGAATAATGGATGTATTTGTGTAGTTATATTTATAGTTTACATGCAGTAGGAACTGGCATAATGGAATATACCCATGGTTCAACTGCTCCAGGATCCTGGCAGTGACCTAAAGCAGATATTTCTGAGATGTATTATTATTTAGTTATATGATGGAAGCACCTAAAGTTCCTATTCAGGATTGGGGCCCCTTTGTACTAGGCAATCACATAAGACACTCCCCACCCCAAAGAGCTTACAGTCTAACAGACAAGACAGACAGATGAGGGAAAGGGATACAACATACACGCGGAATGATCAGGATGACTGCGGAACTAACTTGATGTTTGTCAACCCATTACAAATATACATTATAAGGGCAGGGGCAGTGAGAGGGGAATTGTTTAATAGGACTAAGGGAATAGGAAAAGGAAGGAAGCGATGCAAGACGCTGCAGGAGGTGAGGAATGAAAAGATGCATGTGGGGCTGTGTGGGAGAGGGTGGAAAGAATATAGGCAGGAGGAGGTCAGGCCAAACAATCCAGAAGAAAAGAATGTCCAGAGTTCCAGCTGAGGAATGCAGTCTGCTGACATCACTGCTGTCCAGGGGCTTTGAGGCTACGGGGTCTGATTCTTACTCCTCCATTGCTGCTTTTGCCACAGCTTCTGCCAGTGGGAGTCACTGCTCCTGGAAGCTGGCTTCACTCTCCGGAGTGCTACTCTCCCTCTCCCTAGCCCACCTCGGTATTTGGGACTTGGTGCCACCAGAGTGGGGAGGGTGTTATCACCAGAGGTAAACAGGTTGTCTTCTCCAAACTATTCACTATTTTGAATCCCTGTATCGTACCTCTGCTTACTCTTCTCCCATATAAACAATGCTGGTTCTTTCAAGCTCTTCTTGTATGAAAAATCCTTCAGGTGTCTAATGATTTTCATTGCCTTTCTCTGGAATTTTTTTCTGTTTCTATGTTCTGTTGAGATGAATTGACCAAAGCTTATTTTCTGGCATCTGGAATTCCAGGTTTCAGCCTCCCATTTACTAACTGCTTCTGTGATGTCAGCACCAGCATCACTGGCTATCTCCAAACTATTCTGGCCTGAGACTAAAATACCCCAAGTAACTCTGAAGAGTGGTATAAAAATGGAGAAAGGGTAAGTAGATCTATGCCTAGAAACAGCAATATACATAGGTCCTCAAATATTATGTTGATGAGAGCTGTACAATGCTTTTGCACACATTACACTAATTACACGCTAAGGAAACCAAAAGTAAGTAGTTTCTGAACTCAGATGAAGAACAAACAGACCGAGCTGTACAGAGGTGTAGCTGTCCCACTGGCATTTTCACAGAGACAGAACTGCAAAAGTCCAATGCAATTCTACGGGATGTTTTTCTATTTGTTTATTGTTGCCTTTGCTTTACTCAGAAGCATGTACTAAATGATTGTAAGCAAAAGTGAAGGCGGGTGGATTATTCTGCATACAAAAATCAGAGAATTCAGTGCATATAATTTTTGATCAAGAAAATCCCTGTGGAGGAGTGCAAAGAGGCAGAAAATACAAGGAGCCTCTCTTCATCAGCTTGCACCTCTGTGTAAGGCCTGACCTTGACCCTGTGGGGAGCATAATGCCTACACCTTCATTCCTGCAGGCATGAGCAGTGCCCGGGCCTGATCCAAAGTTCACTGAAGTCAATAGAAAGAGTGCCGCAACTGACTGCAGTAGGCCTTGGATCAAAGCCCCAAAGAGCCAGGGAAGAATGAGGAGCATGTTCCACTCTTTCCAAGGATGGCAAAGCTTGAGGGCATCCTCAAGGTCACTTCCTAGGATCTCCTGGGAGGAATTCTGAATCTGCCAGAATTTCTCTTAGAGGCTTCATTCCCATGGTGGCCCCTCTGCATCCCCTCCAGAACACCTGAGAGCACCAGGCGAGTGTCCAGTAATGTAAATAGCTAGTTTATAATCAACTGTAGTGTAACCTTTACTGTTTCTTGACTTGTCCGTGAACTGGAAAATGTCTCTAGTTTTCAAATTCTCTTTTTGTTTTCCTTGGTAAAGAGACTCAAAAAACCTGCTGGAAGCTGCTAGTCAGGGTGCCTCTGCCTCCATCCCATTGGTGGCGAACATTGCGGTGAACCTGATCGCCTTCCTTGCTTTGCTCGCTTTCATTGATTCAGCACTGTCTTGGTTGGGGAATATGTTTAACTACCCACAGCTGAACTTCGAGGTATTGTCCTCATAACTTTTTTTCATGATTTGTCTTTCTTTTAATCAAACATTGGATATTTAAATATATATTTCTTTTAAAAAGAACAACTCCTTTAAATCCCTGTATAACAAAATAATCTGTGAAAAATACCTGTTGCAATGTAAACATTCTGTAGCCATCAATGTCTATGACTTCACCCCAAAGAGGCTGCCATTTTGTGCAGAGTGAGTTTGCTTTAGCTCTAATCTGTGCCAGAGCTACCTTCAATGAATAGAAAAACCAGAAGAGCTATTTGCATGCACCAGCCACACAATTAACACTTCACTAAACACCCACAATGGCTTTCGTTTCAGACCACTGCACTGAATCTTTTATCCTTACCTAAGCAAAGCTTGTGAGGGTTATGTTACACAAGAAATGGCACAGCAGCACAATGATAGCATTGTAGTGTAAACTTTTACTACATTAATGGAAGGGGTTCCTCCGACGCTGTAATAAATCCACCTCTTTGAGAGGTAGGTCAATGGAATAATTCTTCTGTTGACCTAGCAGTGTCTACACCAGGGCTTACGTCAGCTTAACTACATCACACAGGGTGTGAAATTTTTCACAGCCCATAGCGGTGTAGTTAAGGTGACCTAACTTTGCAGTTTAGACCAGCCCTTCCACAGGGAAAATGAGGTGAATCAGAAACTGTTTTAATTGGCAAGGTTTCGAACAGCACTTAGTTCCTAGTTTAGACAAAGTTTTGTTTAAAAATGTGTTAGCTAAATTTGTAGATTTTTAATTGCAAGACTTACCTACGTCATTTTGCTGGGCTAAGAGAACTTTTTATAGACTCATAGACTTTAAGGTCAGAAGGGACCATTATGATCATCTAGTCTGACCTCCCGCATGATGCAGGCCACAAAAGCTGACCCACCCACTCCTGGAATAATTCTCTCCCTTGACTCAGCTGTTGAAGTCCCCAAATCATGATTTAAAGACTTCAAGTCTTTAAACTGAACGGTCTCTGGCCTGGTCTTCACGCAGTTTTTGTACAGGTATAGCTATTTTGGTCGGGGAGGGGGGGGGAAGTGATATTTTTTACCAAAATATTATAAGCCTAATGTGCACAACTGTACTGGTATAAAGGTGCCTTGTACTAGTATAGCTTATTCCTCTTCCCATACAGGAATAAGCCACACTGCTATAAGCATTTTTATATCAATACAAGGAGGGAGTATACGGCTTAACTGTACCAGTATAGCTAAAGCTGTACATCTTTTATATATAGACAAACCCTTTGTCTACCCTAGGTGGTGGTCAACATAGTAATTAAAACATGTTAGTTAACATATTTTTTAACACTCATTTTCTCAGTGTAGCTACACCAGATTATGTCAGATGATAAATTAAACCTCCATCTCTCTTACCAATTCCCTGAACCACGGCCCCCATTTTAGGCTGCAATCCAACAAAGCTTTTAAGCATGTGTTTAACTTGAGGCATAAAATTAAACTATATGCTTAAGTACTTTGGTTGGATCTGAGCCTTAAATTGCTACTTTTGTGATAATTCAGGTAGACCTTACCATTAAAAATCCCCAGACTATTAGAGAGATAGCAGCAAGATGCCAAGAACTATTTTTATATACTTTTTCAAAATATATATAGAAGTTTATTTTAAAGAATTTAGCAGATACCTTCATTCTTTGATTGACGTTTTCTCTTGTGATTAGCAAATATTTGCGCTTGTGCACCTGGCCCTTTTCTCTGTCTTGTATATTTTGCAGATCATTTGCGCTTATGTCTTCATGCCATTTTCTTTTATGATGGGGGTAGACTGGGAAGATAGTTTTATTGTCGGTGGACTCCTAGGTTACAAGACTTTCTTCAATGAATTTGTGGCTTATGAGCGTCTTTCAATGTTGATCCACTTGCGGGAGAAAGGTGGGCCCGTGTACGTTGGTGGCGTGAAGCAATATATGACCGTGAGTAACATTTTATAGTCTACTGATTTACTGGGCCCAATTCTTACCTGATGGCGCTCCACTGATTTTAGTGGAATAACACAGGGATGAATATGGCCCATTACTTTGACATTTTCTCTTGTGTTAAACCTCTTTTGATCTTTCCCCAACGGACCTCAGTTACTGAAGTTCATCCTTCTCCAGACCCGGCTATGTTCTTGCAGCCATGGCATCCTGGACTGGGAGCATGTCAGATGTCACAAGCCAGACAAGGTCAGGCCTGATCACTTCTAGGATTAAAGAACTCCAAGGAAAGCCCAGTGTGCCACAGGAAGTGGTGTTAGAGACTAAGGTCTTGTCCCTATTGGGAATTTGTCCTGACTCTAGTACTGAATGGCCAGGCACAAATGTAGCTACACTAGTTGGAAGCCCAAGCTCATGGTTTGCACCAATAGGGCCTGACTTGGTTTCGATTGGTGGAATCAGGGCAAATTGCCAAGGTAGACAAGACCTAGTTAGGTGGCATTCTTCTTTCTGAGTGGAGCTGGTCAAATGAATTTAGCAAAACTTTTTCCCATCAAAATTTTCACAACAGAATTTCTGGTCAAAATGAGAGAGAGAGAAAGAGAGCCCCATGCACCTCAGAATAGCCTGATGATTAGGGCATTCACTGGGGATGTGGGAGACCCAGGTTCAGAACCTGCTCTGAATCAGGCAGGGCTCTCTCATGTTTTTTTATGAAAAATTTCAAAAGTCTAATTTTTGTCCTGCATGGGAACAAAACCATATGTCAAAACCTCAAAATGTTTTCAACAAAACAGAATCCTTGTTTTCTGGCCATCCATCCTTATGAGCCAGTATTGAATCTGTGACCCAGTGTTGTGATATACTGCAGGTGCCCTCTCTTCATATAACATTTAAAATTGATATCTTAACCACTTATGGTCATTAAAGATCCCATGGAATATTTTCCAACAGCAGAGTTATTAACCCATTGTACCCTAACAAAGAGCAGTACGTGGCTCTAAATCTCTGAGTGAACCTGAACTTTGAAAGATGGATGCTGTTGGATACCTGGTCACATCTCACTTTATTATTATGCTCTGTAGCACAGAAGAGCTACTTTCACTGTTATTGGTTCATACAGGCAGTCAAACTAATTCTCCTTGGTAAAGAGCTTGAGATCCTCACATGAGAAAATAATAATCATGCACAGCACTCATAAGAATTTGCATCCATCGGTTTCAAAGCACTTTGCAAAGTATCATTTTCCCCCTCACTGAAGGTAGATTTGAATAAAATAAATATCACTCATTTTACAGATGTAGAAACATGGGAGGCTCAGAGGTTAAGAGATTTTCCCCAAGGTCATGGAGGGAGGGAATGGCAGAGCCAGGAATTAGTGATGCAACCACATACAAAGGTTGGAGAGAAGGGGGGAATCAAGGATTGCATTAGTCTTGCATCTGCATTGAGAGGGACATTTCCCCTTCATCCTCCTGAACCTATGCTGTGGTGCAAAGGATTATTATCATTACTGCAAGAGTTGGAAATTGCCAGTAGCAATTTTAAGTGTGACCTGATGGCTTGGACATGAGGGTGTTTGGGTTTTCAGATTTAACTTCTATTCAACCTCAGACCCCTCTAATATATCTATGTGCTCAGAGAGAGCAAGAGAGAGCACTCTGATGCATCCACCCCCACAGCCCATAACAACAAGGCTTCCTGTTTTTCAAAGCTAGGAGAGTACAAGTGAAGGTAGGGAAATCACAAGAAACAAAGCCGTTTCTAGGGAAAGCAGATAGAGTGAGTACTTGACAAGCATTCTCTTGCATATGTGCCGCATGACTGCAAATATCTACAAATTGGTTCTCAGAAAACAGGAGCAGGAACAAAGGAGCTTCTAATCAACAGGAAACCTATGAGAGCACTCCTCAGACTTCAGTGTGGGCTTAAAATGCAATTAATGGGGAAGGGATGCAGGGAGCAAAGCTTTCCATTTCCATGTTCCCTGCTTTCCCATACCTTTCAACTAGGTTGGCTTCTTCAAGGACTGTAGCCTAGTTTCACCCTCGGGAAGCTATCATATACCCTGCAAGTGGCTCTTGTCAGTGGAAAGTAGGGTGACCAGACAGCAAATGTGAAAAATCGGGACCGGGGTGGGGGGTAATAGGAGCCTATATAAGAAAAAGACCCAAAAATCGGGACTGTCCCTGTAAAATCGGGACATCTGGTCACCCTAGTGGAAAGTCCATTGAGGAAAGAGGTGAGCATCTGGAAATGGAAAGCAATACAAACTTCTCTTTGCTCTGAGGCCCATAGAGAGCAAGTGTTGCCCCAAAAGAAGATGGCACTGGCCAGGGAGTAGGTATGCACAAGGGCAGCCAGGGGATGCACTGATCCCGACTCTGCCCCTGGGGTTCCTGGGGAGCCCCAATAACAATTTAAATGTGCTCCTTTCCCCTGAAGGAAGCATTCAGCAAGTACCACTGCCTGTCCTACCTCAGAGTGAATGCCTCCTAAACTGCAGCATTTCCAGCTAGTGCAGGGGCCCTAAACCAGTTTGGACAATTAAACCCTCTGGGATTTTCAATCCCAATCCAGACAACCCTTTTAATCATCTGAATTTGAGCTGGGATGCATAAAGAAGGAAATCTCAAGAGAAGTAGAGAGGTTATTTTACCTCAGCACATCCTATCCACAATGACTTCAAGATCTCTTTCTTGAGTGGTAACAGCTAATTTGACCCCATCATTTTGTATGTATAGTTGGGATTATGTTTTCCAATTTGCATTACTTTGCATTTAACACTGAATGTCATCTGCCATTTTGTTGCCCAGTCACCCAGTTTAGTGAGATCCCTTTGTAACTCTTCACTTTGGACTTAACTATCTTGAGTAATTTTGTATCATCTGCAAACTTTCAAACAATTGAATAATTTATTTTCTGTCTGAGGTGTGTGTTTGTTTGTTTTTAGATCCATTCTGAAACCATTGCCACCTATGCCCTCTGTGGATTTGCAAATTTTGGTTCTCTGGGAATGGTGATAGGAGGACTCAGTAAGAACAATATGTTTTTCTCATTTTGACAATTTTTTTTTGATGTATAATTAAAAAGAAAACCACTCTGTGGTATACATTCTTGATGAACTGCAACACATCACCAAGACCCGGATTCTCAGCTGCATTAGGGCAGCTTTTGCCTCTCCCCAGTGTAAAGCTGCCCTAAAGCTGAATGAATAAGTCACCAAAGAGCTTTAGTGCGATCCTTGGGTGGTGTAACACTGCTGTGTCAGTCCCTATGCTCCACTCCTGTGGCTGGGGGTGTGGTCAGGGCAGTCCTATGCCCTGGCGGTCCTCTGCTGTTGTACCCTCCCTTCTTGGCCATTGACAGTCAGTGCTACAGAGCAGACTTTGCACAAAATAAACCATTTCATTCGGTTCATTGTATTCTTGCTGGTATTTCGGAAAATATTGGTTTGCTTTCTGTAAGAACGCCACAAGTGAATCAGTTTATAAACTTCCAACTTCCCTGTTCTTCAGGAGTATCAAAAAATTAAAAATGAACTTTGAAAAACAGAATGTACTGTTTAAAATAGGCTTACCTGATCCTATATAGGCTGTCTCCTGTCTGCTTTGGGTTCTGTGACAGCTCTGCTGTCAGAGAATGGTGCGTGCTGGGGCAACACAGATGAGCAGGAATCAATGGGTGTGACAGTCTGATACAAGGGGGAAAAAGTGGTTTGACTGTGGTTGGTATCTATTAGCCAGCTTCAGTTGGGTATTCAGCACATATTGTTGAAGTAAATGGAAATTACATTTTTTATTTGCAGCTCACCTTTTAGTAGAAAGACAAATATGTATATACTTTGTGTTTGTATATCTCCCTGAGAATATTAGATTTATTTAACTTGCCCCTATTTGCTTTTCTAGAGGATATGCTTCCTAGGAATTTCATCCTCTTTTTATTTG
The DNA here is from genome assembly GCF_002925995.2 of Terrapene triunguis. Lineage (NCBI taxonomy): Eukaryota > Metazoa > Chordata > Testudines > Emydidae > Terrapene > Terrapene triunguis. Next base: position 18,123,993 of record NW_020664464.1, on the reverse strand, counting down.
ATTTTTTCTAATTTTCTTCCCAGCATCTATGGCTCCTTCCAAAAAAAGGGACATTGCTGATAGTGCCTTTAGGGCGATGATTGCTGGTACTGTCGCCTGCTTCATGACAGCTTGCGTTGCAGGTACTGTGTATAAATTTGTAATATCCCTGACTGACCACGAGGTGTCAGTATGTTAGTACACTAATTTTATACCGAGATCATTCATGTTATCTACCTGTAAGTTACTCCTCGCTTTGAGAGGGTTAAAAGTTGTTAGTGAGGAAGAGCTCCTGGAATTTGGCATATAAAAAGACTTTGCCTAGTTTGTCTTTTACATCTAAGATATCAATTTTAAAATTTTTAGTCAACGTATAATTACTGATACATCTAGAAGAAATGCTAATTACCAGTTACAGGTGAGTTATAGGACCTCCCCCACATCTTTATCCTGGTTTAATTTAGAACTAGAAGGCAAAGAAGAGGTACAAGAGGGGGAGGAGTGGGGGAAATAGAGTACTTTTATTTTTTAATGGGCCTGATTCCATTCTCAGAGTGGGATAAATCAGGAGTCACAGCAGTGAAGTCAATGAAGTTACTCCAGTATAAGTGAAATCAGAAACTAGGCCTTTATTTTCAAAATCCCATCAAAATGTGGGTAAAAGTCTCAAGCTGAATCATGAGTTACAAAGAAATTACTATCTCAGAGAGGAAATGAAAAGAGGACGTAATATCAGGAATCATACCACTGAAGGGGTTAATTCATTAGCCAGTTAGTGAGATTTCAAAAAAAAAAAAATCAGCTGTGATTAAATTGTGCAACAGTATTTTCCCCTAACTATCCCTCTTGCAGTTTCCTTTCTGAGCATATAATATCCAGAACTGTCATTATCAAAATCAAAGAATTGATGCTTCTTTAGTTTAGACAGGATCTTGGTGCATAAATAGCACCACAAGATCATGTCCCAAATCAGAAAAGTCCACTTTTAAGTATATCAGTTTTTTTCACTATGGCCCCATGTAGCTCTTTCCATTTTTTGAAAGCTATGAAACTAGCTTGACATTACATGAGTTCTACAGCTCTCTGAGTTTTTGACAAATGACAACTTTACCTTGCATGGAAAAACTGAGGCATTAGAAAATCTTAGCAAATAGTGTAATTTGAAGGTCCTGGGTTGACTAAGAACCCAGAACATCCATAGGCAAATCTGTATATACTAAAATCTATTGTGGAAAGAAAATTGTATTCCACCCACTTCTACCATAGTTAATGCTTTTCTTATGCCTAGAACAAATTCTGAGATCCAAGTAATTTCTGGTAACCCTATCTCATAGAACTGGAAGGGATGCTGAATGAAAAGGTCATTGAGTCCAGCCCCCTGCCTTCACTAGCAGGACCAAGTACTGATTTTGCCCCAGATCCCTAAGTGGCCCCCTTCAAGGATTGAACTCATAATCCTGGGTTTGGCAGGCCAAACCACTGAGCTATCCTTCCCCTGACTTTCTGAGACTATATAGACATAGGACCAAGTCCTGAAACTCCATAGACATTAATGAACATGGTTCTCCTCAGACCATTTTATACCTGTGTATTTTATATTTTGGAAAATGCTTAGCAAAACTTAAAATTTATGCCCAAAGCTACCAAAACAATGGGCCTAATTCTCTGCTTACTTACCCTGATGTAAATCAGGAGTGACTCCATATTAGTCAACAAAGTCACACTGACATGAAACCAATATGAGAGGAGATTTTAGGGTAAAATTTCAGAAGGGATTACGTGACCTAGAATTTTCAAATGTATTTAGGTGCCTAAAGATGCAGATAGTCACGTGGTGGAATTTTCAAAAGTGCCAAAGCAGGTTAACCACTTAACTCCCATTGATATTAGGCACCTAAATACTTTTGAAAATTTGACCCTTAGGAACCTAAGTCCCATTAGATTCCTAAGTAACTTAGACACTTTCAAATATTTTACCCTTAGGCTTAAGCTCCCTATAAATTCATGGGCCACTGACTGCCATGCTCAAACTCCAGTCACTGTTGGTCTCTCAGAGGCTATGTCTACACTTGGAAATGGGCTCATTCCTCCCAGGTCATGTAGATATATTTGCGCTAGCTCTCATTGAGCTAGTGCACTAAAAATAGTAGCGTAGCAAGGGGTCGCACAGGCAGCAGGGAGCAATGGCATGGGCTAGCCATGCTGAGTATGTACCCATGGGGTACCCTGCCGCTACTCACTGCTGCCCATGCTGCCCCAGCTACACTACTATTTGCAGTGCATTAGCTCAATGGGAGCTAGCGTGAGCATGCCTGTGCAGGCAGGGAATCACACCCCTAGCTCCAAGTGTAGACACACCCATACAGCCCTGATATCACCATCACTAAAAAGGTTTCCCTTCCCGGCTTGCAGGAGATAAACCCTCGAAATGTTAACTGATACGTAAGAACTTATTTGAAAAATGACATCACTCAGTGCCTAGCAAGAAGTGTGAGGAAGGCAGACAGCTGTCCACTCATTTTTAAAGAGAGATTATTTCAGAACTGGAACAAAGGATTTGATGTGTCTGAAATGAATGAGCTTCACCCAGAATCTGGCCTCTCCTGTTTCAGCAGCATTGTGTGTCATATGATATGAATGGGAGAAACTGTCCATCACTCATCTGAGTTTAGTGTGGTATCTTATAGGCTCTGTATTCAGGAAAAAAGGAATATTCTTACTTTACATTAGCTAAAGCGTGGTAACTAACACGAGGTAAAAAATCCTAATGAAGACACAGCTGTTTATAGTTTCACATGAGTTAACCTTTACCTTGACCTGCTAATTCCTATTTAACCTACAACTTGCCTTGTCGTCACTAGGATTTTACCTCATGTTAGTTACCACGTTAGCTAACATGAGGTAAGAACACATCTCTTTTCCTAGTGAAGACACCCACCTAGCGATTTCTATTATTAAAGGAAACTGACACTACTGTATTCAATTTCCAGGAATATTATCTGTACCGGTTGTGGAGGTTCCATGCCACATTTTATTAGGGGATGCCTTCAATGCAACAAATTTGCCAAGCAACACCACAAAAGTAGTTGGATGCTGCCAAGATCTCTTTAACAGGTACTTATGAGCGCATCATTCTCTCTCATAGTCATTCTGTGAAGTCAGTTATTCCCCAGGGCTGCTGTATTTTCATGGCAATCTTTTAGGAAACCGTGGTAAATAAAGGCATAAGTAATAGAAATATAAGTGGGGGGGAGGGAAATCAATATCCACAGACATTGCTTTGGAGCCAAAATAACATTTTCCATTGTAAATAACCAGAACAATGCACGTGGTGCCTCAAAAGTATGGAATATAAGAGTTACCGTCTAGAGCATATGTAACTTTTTCACTCACTTGAGCTCTTTAGCTTTGCATTTGGACATCCAACAGCCTGATTTTATTTTGAATATCTGGGTCAGTCTCCATCCACTGGCTGCAGGTGATTTTTGCACGCCTCAAAGAAATTATTTTAACCCTGTTTGTTTTTCTTGTAATTGTGCATTTCCTCTCCATCAGATATCAACTAGAGATGGGACAGCTGAGAAGTTCAGAACAAAATGTGAAATTCAAGTGAATTTTAGATCTGGAACTCTCATTTGCATCACTGTTTTGACGGTCACATTTTTGACCCAGAAGCACATGTCCCCAAAGTCTGAGTATTATTGGATCCTGTGTTATGATTAGGGCTCATCTCTAAAACTACTAAAACCTTAAGTATTTAAACTACCACAGTACATGACCATAACCACATATCTGAGATAGGCCAGGGTCTTTTCCTCCAGCAGTCTGTGTGTCTGGTTAAAAAGAGAACATCTTTTCTTCAGAAAATATTGTAAACATTTGAACCAAAACAGGTCTAGAGGTAAATTGTATATTTATATAACTTTCCATAAAATATTTAGGGGGACAAAGAAAATATATTAAATAAATAAGGAGTATATTAAACCAAGTTTAAATTGTGACATGAGGCAACAAAGGTCTGTGTTTTCTGCGTTATGGCAGGCACATATTTTATTCACTCTAATATGCCTTTTTTTCACTTCCACAATAAATCTATTCTCTGTTAAGAATCAAGGGTCTGATTCTTTATGCTCTTACACAAATGTAAATCAAAGGAACCTTATGGAGTTTTCTGTCTCCCTTCATCGTCCACTCCAGGTTTCTCTGGGGGGCGGGAGAGGATGTAACCCTTGTATAATTGCAGTGATGACTGAGAAAGACTTTAGGATAAATCATAGAAACACTTCCATAAACTTGGTTTAATATAGTCCTTATTTATTTCATATCTTTATTTACTTTGTCCCACTAAATCTTTTATGGAAAGTTATGCAAATATACAAAAAATAATTTATAAAGTAAATACCGTATAGATGCTGCTGTAATGTAGCCTGGCTGTATTCTCGGGCACAGATCCTCAGCTGGTGTAAATTGTACTAACTCCACTGACTTCAATGGAGCTATGACAATTTACATCATCAAAGGCTCTGCCCCTCTGTCTCAGCCTCTGCTATTCATTCCTGTCCCTGCATGCAAGAGTCTGGACATGTGATCTTGCAGAGTGTCCTGCAGGATTTGTGGCAACTTAAACTTCCAGCTGAAATTTCTCTCTTTCTAATACAGATCTAGGTCACAGTCCTAACATTAATTTTCTATTTTTGTTATTTTAAGATTTCTAAATATGTTTCTAGCTTGGATGACTTTATATGAAAAGTAGCTTTCAATATTGCATATGCAATGGGAAAGATGACCATATTTTCAAAATCAAAACCTTGTACGCTTTTATGACGACATTTTTATGGTTACAAAAACTCATAGGCAAAGTACACGGTTTTGTTTTTTTAAACTAGTATGTTGGTGCCATTACCACCAGCTTCTTCTGACTAAATGCATATTACTTGGAGTGAAGGACTATTTCCTGTAACTTAGTGTTCTGAATGAGTTTATCATAAAACAATGAACAGATGTGGCTAACATTTACTTAGAGCAAAAAATCCAGCTCTGCTGGGATCCTCTCTCATTGGCATATTCAGGGCCGGCTCCAGGCACCAGCAAAACAAGCAGGTGCTTGGGGCGGCACATTTCTAGGGGCAGCATTCTGGCGCCGGCCATCATAGGCGCCGACTCCGGGGCATGGGGAAAAAGTGCCCCCGCCACCCCAGCTCGCCTCCGCCTGCTCCCCTGAGCACGCCGCTGCTGCCACTCCGCTTCTCCCCCTCCCTCCCAGGCTTGCCGCGCGCGGAACAGCTATTTTGCGCAGCAAGGCTAGGAGGGAGGAGAAGCCGAGCGGCGGAGGTGAGCTGGAGTGGGGTGTGGTTCCTCTTACCCCCCGTTACTTCCTGCGGCCCCCCGCCCCACTCTAGCTCACCTCCGCTCCGCCTGCTCCCCCGGGCGTGCCGCCGCTCCGCTTCTCCCCCCTCCCTCCCAGGCTTGCCACATGCGAAACCACTATTTCGTGCAGCAAGGCTGGGAGGGAGGGAGGAAGGGAGGAGAAGCCGAGCGGCGGACACTCGGGGGAGGCGGCGGTGGTGGAGCGGAGGTGAGCTGAAGCGGGGAGCGGTTCCTCTACCCCCCCGTTACTTCCTGCGCCCCCCCACACTAGCTCACCTCCACTCCGCCTGCTCCCCTGAACGCGCCGCTGCTCCGCTTCTCCGCCCTCCCTCGCCTGAGAGGAAGGGGGGAGAAGTGGAGCGGCAGTATGCCCAGGGGAGCAGGTGGAGCGGCGGTGAGCTAGGGCGGGAGGTCACAGGGGCCCACAGGAAGCAATGGCGGGGGGGAGAAATGCGGCACGCCGGGGGAGGAAGCGGTGCTGGGGATTTGGGGAAGGGGTGGAGTTGGGGTGGGGCGGGGCCGGGGGCACAGGGACACGAAAAAGAAAGGGGGGGCAGCCAAAATTTTTTTTGCTTGGGGCGGCAAAAATCCTAGAGCCGGCCCTGGGCATATTCCATTCACTCCAAGCAATGTTCATCACACTGAATGTTCATTCCACTTGATTCTTTGTTCCTGGTAAACACAGAGCAAGTTCTACTCAGTATAGTGATATTGAGCAGACAGTTTGAAGATTAAAAAAAAAAAAATCTGATTGAAAAAATGAAACAGTGGAATATTTCAGTTGTCCTGGAAGAATTTCCTGGGGCACAGGGATTTCCTATGGAAACCTGGGACTGCCCCAATAAAACCAGGACATATGGTCATTTTAGCATTGCAGGGGTTTAGAACTGTCTATTTTAAGTCCCATTTCAGGTATGATAATTTAACATTCTAAACCCCCTGGCCAAAATATGTATATTGTGAAAATAAACTTGACTTCCTTTTTTTCCCCCTCCTTCACCAGCACCAGTGCAAACAATTCTCAAGAGATCTTCTTAGGAGGAAACTACAGCCTAAACTCCTTGAGAGGATGTTGTCAAATACTGGAATCTCCCACTTTTAATTGCAGTTGGACCACTCCATTATTTTGAACTGGGACCAGTCATAACCAAGAGGCTGGAATAGGGTCACATCTGTTTGTTGGACAGGTGGAAAGAAATTAAGAGTGGAGACATCTTTTTCTGCTTAAGGAATGTGCAATAGTTTGAGCCTTAGTTTCCTTTCACACCAGTACAACTCCTTTGATTTGAGTGGAATTACTCCGGGGTAAATAAAAAGACAACCAGGCCCAGACAACTGGATCAGTTCTCCAGTCATGAAATCAGCCTGAAGAGAATGTCAGAACTACCATCATGGGCCTAGCTGCTGGATCTGATTCCCCATCTCTCTTGCGCCAGTGTAAGTCAGGGTAACTCCACTGAATTTGATGGAATCTGTCTAGTGTAAAACTGCTGTGAGGGGAGAATCGAGCCCAGTGCATTGGTAGCTGTTCAGTTTTGATTCATAATTTTCCCGTGTTCAAAATTGTCATCTACTGCCATTGGTATTTCTTCTTTTTATAATATTGAGTCTAAAGTTTTTTACTATGCTAAGACAAATGACCTCGTTTGCTGTCTGAAATCTCTGTAGCAGGATTCTTCGTGCTCTTGCAGAAAGATGGTAACTATATAATTGGAAAGGTCCAGTTGTGACTTAATTTCCAAATCAGATGAGATTCCTGGTGAAATTCATTGTATTATCACTACTGGTTCCTTTGTTATTGCAATTCTGGGGTCTGATTCTGGTATTACACCAGGCTAAATCAAGAGTAACTCCATTGAAATCAATGGAGTTAAGTTGATGTAAATCCTGTGTGAATGATACCAGAATCAGGCCTCTGCTCTGTAGGTCACTGACATGGGGAGAACATCTGTGAGTCTTGAACACTGAAATTAACCATGAAAAAAGAATAATCTGTCAGCATTACAAAAAAACCTTCTTTTGGGAAAACTAGCTAATTTTATTTGTCACCCGGCTGTATATATTTTAGTAAAATGTGTTGAGATTAAATTGACAGAGCAAACTAAAATATTTTGTGCCTTTTCATAATAAAGCTATTCTATATTTGAGAGATCTGGGCTTTTTTAATTGTTATTTAGAGAAAATATGATAATTAGCCTATGTCGAGAATTTTCTTTTAAAAAAAAAAATGAAGAGTATATGTGTCATGATTTAGGCTTTATTCTTTTCACATGATAAGTTACACCAAGGTTTTTTGAGCCTGAAAACATTTTCATGGAGTTTACTTTTTTAAAGCTTGTATATATTTCCACAGCACAAGACCATGTTAATGCCAAAGATGTTACTATAAAGCTAAAATGAAGAATTTAAATATGAAAATCTGAGGAAATTGTTGGTTGAGATTCCCACACCAACCTTAACTCATACAGGTATGGGATAAGTCAACCAGTTCTACCAAAATAAGAACTAACAAACCCTTCACTTTTCCATCTGAACACCTGAGAACCTGTTTTTGGCACTTCTGATTGGTTCATTAAATTTTTATCCTTACATGGCTGTGTCAAGCCCTTAGGCCACTGCTGCTAGCGCTATTTTCTTGGGATTTATGATAGTCACTTCTGATTCTAGGTTCCTTAAGAAAAGTGTCCACATTCTGTAAAACTGAGGAGGAAGAGTGTGTATAAAAGGAAGGATGTCTATTACCTCAGCCCCAACACAAACAGCAAATGCCAGTGCTGCCATCGCTCATTATTTTATTGCAAGGCTCTTTTTGCTTGCTGTTTTATTTTTTATTTTTTTAAAAAAAGCCCCAACTGTTAGAATCAGGAGATTGCTTGAGAATCTCAGCTTTTTCTTTTTTTAAGGTAAGTTTATAGCCCTCATGGGTTGCAGATGACAGCTTGAAAACATGAAATAAGTTCGCCCTAAAGGCTCAGAAACCAAAAGGAAGAAAAAAAACCCAAAATGTTTTTATCCCATGACTTTTAGTCAATCTCATGATTTTTGGTGGAGCCTGACTTGTGATTTTTGAAAGTTTAGGGTTACTGAAATGCAGAAACATATACTCTTAATAAACAGTAAATCAAAAACATTAGCTATACAGAAAAGCAAAGTCAGAGCTACTCCTGAAATCTCTTTCCTAGGTAGCAATGGGACTTGGGACCAGAAGTAACATTCCTCCAAACTTCCCTGATGTAGAACCTCTTTTCCTATCAATGAGAGAGGGATCCTTTTTAATAGGACCCACAGACTCTCTCTACTTCTCATTATTTCCGAGCATGCTCCACCCCAGTTCAGCCTTCTAAAATGGCTGCCATTGCTGTGACTGCATTTCCAAGCATGGCTTGCAAGACCACTCTCTCTAGTAAAAGTACACAATTGGTAAGTCCCTTCCTACTTTCAAAAATGGCTTGAGGGAGTAATCTTTTTACCACTTGGTTGATTTGGCATGTTCCCTTCCTAGAGGAGTTTTCTACTGTTCTGCTTGCTTCTGGGCAAACAGGTCAGCTACCTGGTCTCCTGTACGTTCAATTAAAGGAATCTAGTGACAGAGAGGTGTTCAGCCCACCCTGTTCCTAGAGCTCTTAAGACAGAACAAGGGAGGCAGAGAGAACAGAAGGAACTTATCAAGGACACTCATGCTTTCCAAAAGACCACTTTCTGTCAATGACAGTCTCCACTGTCAGAGCTTTCTGTGGTAGTGGTGTGACAACGTGCTAAGGAAGCTCCAAGTCTCATATATTCTAGGGCTAACCCAATAAACTGGGAAAGCCCAGAGCAGGCCAAATTTCTAACAGCCTAGCTGCCAACAGTCCTGCTTGTCTCAGAGACCAGAGTTTCATAAAAAAGTGGTGCTGGTCTCCTAACCACAGTCCCAGGATGTTTAGAAGCTCAGGATCCTTTGGTGATAACATTTCTAGAGTCATTCCGCATGCACATTGTCACACAGCAAACATCAGTCTACAAGTTATCTTCTAAAACAGAATGGGGGAGGGGGGAGAATCAACCTATTAAAAGTTTACATAGTGTATATATACACACAGCATATATTCCCTGTTTATTGCCATACTGTTCCTACTTTTTTAATGGTTGCTGTAAAAATGAGTGATTGTTATTAATCAGTAAATCATGGCAGAGTGTGAATTATTGTGGAATAATTCATACTAACTATGCATCGGTAGGCAGCTAAATAATAATAGTACCTCACTAGTACATAGCACTTATCAGTAGATCTCAAAGCATTTTGCAGATGAAGAAACTGAGGGACAGAAAGGTAATAAATAAATGTTTAAAAAAAAATCAAATTGCCAATAATACTTTGTTTAGCATTGTTCATCTAAGGATCTCAAAGCACTCTTCAAATGACATCTAATTAAGTATCTCAGAGGATGCAATGAGGTCTAAGTAGTAGTATCCCCATTTTACAGTTCCCACACACAAGGGAAGGTTGCAACTTTATCCTTCTATGTTACTGACAAACCAGAATATAAAGTGTTGGATCTAATCCAGGTGCTTTGTTAAAATAGGCTCAGTTATATCATGTATGCTAACTACCAGATGCAAGGATGTATTCTAAGGCCCTGAGGAGTTTTGTTATATAGTATGGTTAGGAAGTTAGCTAAGCTAGTCAGTTGATTGACTATAATTCCAGCAAACATATTAATACTCTTTATAATGCAAAAGGAATATACAATCAAATGAAATTGCTTTCGTTTTAACACAAGTTCTCTCTGGGCACAATCTAGCAAAGCATTTAAGAGTCTGTGTAGCTTTAAGCACATGAATAATCCCATTTTAAATCAAGAGGACTATTCACATTCTTAAAGTTATGGATGTGTTTAAGTATTTTGCTAGATCAAGGCTTCTGTGAATATCAAAAACCAGGAAATAATCCATATTAGCAGCATAATTGTTACACAGAAAAAAATCTGAGTAAAAAAAACAAATGCTAACATTTATTTTTTGCCTTAGAATATTGTTAGCCCTTTTTGACCCCAGCGGTTAGCCAATCTGGGGGGACTGGTGGGTTGTTTTGGCTAGTAGGAAAGATTCCGGGTGAAGTCAGGTATTTCTCTGAGGCAAGCCTGTTTATTTACAAGGAATGTACATAAAGTCCTGTTTCCTTCAACATAATAAGAAGGAAACAACAAGAGATTTTCTTCACTTACATTTCCAAACATCTTTCATCCAAAAGCACTCTATAACTTCCCCTACCATCCCTCCTCAGGATAACACTAACAGGGCTGTGTCTTTGGCTTTCTGCTTCTTCTTTTGTGTTTCAGCTATCTGATTCAATTAAAAAAAAAAACACTCAATTGCTTTTCACATTTACCCTGAATGCAACTATGCAGCTGTTACACCCACTACATTCAATGAAGTTTCACCCAACCCATAACAATCTATTGTATTATCAGACAAGTATTGTGTGCTACAGATGCACTTAAAATAGCCTTGCAAAACTTTGGGCCAGCTATTTCAGTTCTTACTCCTGGGGGAATTGTGTGCCAAAAAACTATGTGCCAAAAATTAAAAATTCTGCACACAATATTTTAAAATTCTGCATATTTTATTTGTCAAAATAACAAAATATAATCACACCAGTTTCAATTATTTTGGTAATTTATTTCAATATACCCATCAGCAAGTATGTCTGTAACAATACAGACAACAAAAAAGATTCAGGAAATGTTTTTTGACAAATAGATTCCTTACTAGGGATATTAATACAGAACTCTGAGTAATAATTAATTTAAACTACAATATAGACCCATATTTCCTGCACCCCTCCAAAGCAGTGAATAGGCTTGAGGGAGTCAGGGGTAACGGAGGAGCTGAGGGAGAGGGAAGTAATTGTTGGGACGGAGCCTGGAGGTGAACTTGGAGGGCTGTTGGCTATGGGTGGGGAAAGTATGGAACAGGGTTTTGGGTGGGGAGGCGGGGAGGGATTGTTAAGGAGCTTCCCCCATGCACACCTTGGCTGACCCCTAGCCCCTCCCATTCAATCAGGCTCATCTGCCCCTGCCCCCATGTGTCCCTACGCCCCCATGTATCATTGCACCTCCTGTCCACATGTGTTCCTCCACTCCCACTCCGACACCCACTCCCAACCCACCCGTGTCCCTGCACCCCATCCTGTGTCCCCATGTGTCTCTGTGCCCCCACTCAGCCATCCCTCTTCCCCTATGTGGCCCTGCACCTCCCTCTCCCATTCAGCCTCTGCCCCAGTCTGTCCTCCCCCATTAGCCCTTACGAGCCCCTGTCTGACCCCCCAGCAACCCCATTCTATCTGTCACTCCATATCCCCTGTCTCCTGACCTGGCACGAGAGGCGCTGTGAAGAAAGCACTGCAGGCTCTCTCTCTTCCCTAGCTGTCTGGGAGCAGCTGCTCTGTTCTAGCACCATAGTGCCCTTTAGTGGACAAAAGGCAGAACTGCAGCAACCCAGAAGCTACACATTAATTACGCACGCCTGCTGTGGTGCAGAATTCCCCCAGGAGTAAGTTCTCTGGCAGAACTTCCACTGAAATTAAAAGGACTCCTATTGCCATTAGCATGGCAGTTTGGCTTAAGTTAGAATTGCAGGAGTAGGTGGATTTTTTTTAATAGCCCTTATCAATTTTAAATCTTGTCAATTTAAAACTAAGTTAAGGCTAGCTTCAGGTACTATACCTGCCACTGTGTCCTCCTGGGAATTTTTGTGTTTTTTCTAATCCCATTTTCCTAAGTTTTTAATTGGCTTTCCCCCAGACTGTCCCACCCTCTGTTTTAAAAAGTAGGAAAACATGATTGTAAAACCACAACACTTAGCAGTGGAACTCAGGGGCAAGTGCAGTACCTGAAATTACTTTTAACATTTAAAAAAAATATTGGCTAGATTTCAAGTTGATGATGTCCCTTAAAAGAGGGTGAGTATCTTCTATGAGAAATTCGTTCTTACCCACTAGAGGGTACAAGAGCTGTATTTGTGTATATTTAATAGCTTATATTAAAGTTAAATATGGAGAAGTTGCTACCCCTGTAAGAGAGACGTTTCAGCAATGATATGATTCAAGGGCATTTATTAAGCAAACAGTTTTCTTATGATCTAAGACTGGAGCAGTTAAAAAGACTGCCAAAAGACGCTGTCAGAAAGCGGAATAATGAAACTAGAGGGAATGGCATGTAGTCTATAAAGTAACAAAATAAACACAGGATTTTAATTAAAATGAGTTGCTTTTTCTTCATACGAAATGGAAGGGAGCTCTGAACTGCCATGCATGGGAAATATGCAGTGGTGTTGTAGCATTGTTGGTCCCAGGATATTAGAGAGACAAGATGGGTGAGGTCATATATTTTATTGGCCAACCTTCTATTGGTCAGAGAGACAAGCTTTTTGAGCTTACACAGAGCTCTTCAGGTCATGGATGGGAAGATTAACTGTGCCTGATTCTGCATCTCTTACTGGTGCTAAAAAAGTAGTTACATGAACAATGCCATATTCAAGTCATTGGGACTGTTAGTGTGAATAAGGTTGAAAATTGAGTCCCTAAACCCAGACCTTTACTCACAGAGAACAATGTCATACTCTACAAGTAGCCTGATGGGATGAATGGAACTCCTTACAGAATAAGGCAATACTCAGCATGAATGTGAACAACGGACTCAAGCCTAAAATGTAAATTCTTCAGGTCAGGGACCCTTAATTAAAATCTACTCCCACTGACACCAGTATAAATTTGGAATCATTCTACCGAAGTTAGTTACTCTGCATTTACAACAGTGTGAAGGAGGGTAGTCTGACTCGCTGGGCTTGATTCTGCTCTCATGCTGGTTTAAATGGGATCTGAATCCGGTCCAGTGTATTTATACACACTACTGTTATCTTTCCTTGTGTAGCTAAGTAAATGCAACACAACAGAATAGGGAGTATCACCAAGTCTTGGCTCAGGATTAAACAGGCTTTTTAGGTTGCCTTGTAAACAAACAAGAATTATGGCATTTTCTTGTTGCTATAGTATACTGCAGCATAGGGACTCACTATAGCAACCAGCATACAAACCAGAGAGACATTGATTACTATGCATGGGTTGCCATGGTGAAAACAGACCCAGGGATTTTTTTTCTCCCTATTGACTGTTGACTTTGGTGCCAGGTAGCTAGAAATGTCAGGCAGCTACAATAGCCTTTCATCAACGTGTTAGCATGTAGGTTTGTGTTCAGTTGTGGTGAGTGTGGGTTGGAGTTCAGGTTTGGGTTTCTCAAGAGGAAACCAGAAAATAGGCTGCATTTTACTAATAGTGCAGAAAAATGTAATAAAATTATTTCATCTTTAAGAAACTTCACATTTTTGTAGCTTTTTCTTTCTGAGGCTTTTCCTAGGTCTAGGAGAATGTTTCTTTCACTCAGCTTCAAAAATCATATGACCTAGTAACATTAGGAAAGTGAGTTCCCCATTTAGGAAGAATGGTCTTGTGGTAAAAGCACTGGACTTAGACTCCAGGACAGTTGGGTTCAATTTCTGGCTCTGCTCTAGACTTCCTGTGGAAACATGGGCAAGCTATTTAATCTCTCTGTGCTTCAGTTTCCCAGCTGTAAAATGGGAATAATACTTCCCCGTCCCATAGAGGAGTTGTGAAAGTACATTCATCAGTGGTTGTGAAGTGGTCAGCTAGTACAGTGATGGGGACCAGGCCATTGCTAGATGGATTGTGAGGGCAGGATCATTGTACGCATGTGAGCATACAAAGGCACTTCCTCAGGTCTGATGTTGCACCTAGGAGTGAAGGAAGAGTTAGAAACCACAGAGCAAATACTTTCTCCCCACCCCAGTCATAGCCTCAAATTCAGGCTTGATATAAGCAGAGGCAATTCTATTGTCTTGGGCCTTCGACTTAGAATAGGACCACTCTAGTCCACAAAAGGAGGAAGTGAGTAGTCCCTTAATAGATGACAGATAGAAAAATAATATTATCTAATGCAACACCAACCAATTACTATAGCACCTGGTTGAAAATGAGGCAGGAAACAATAACAGGAGATGCATTTAAATTCATTCAGTAGCAAGTAGTCACTGTTTACCATCATGTGATCCACAACTGCCGACTCTACCTAGTTTATTAGCTCTGTGGGCCAAGTGTTCAAAACTGGGTCCCATCATTTGCATATACACTTGCATGCAACTCATTCAATTTTGCCCTAATCTGCCACTGATTACACAGTTCATAGGCTCCATAATATCTCTTCCATGTATCTTGAATCATTTGTGTTGCATGCACTACCCAAGGAGGCCACTGGAAAGATTCAGTGACAGTGTGGTAGGTGTACAGTATTGTATGAATGAAACGTAGCCCCATAGAGTCTGAAAAAAACTGCCCATGGATTTTGCTCAAACTGTTTGAGAGCAGAATTCAGCTCTATAGCCATGCAGTTATTCTAATGGAAGTCCAGAGCAATGCTACCATGTAAACTGAATTATACCGGATTTCCCCCAATGTAACTAGTTCAGATTCTGGCCCAGACGGAGTTTGATCTCAATTATCCTGACCTGACCGCACCCAGAGAATCCCCTGCACCAGAGGGATTCCCTCAGAATGGTCAAGCAGCTCTTTACACCCTCTTTAGGATGGCTGAACTGCCATAATTAGTCCACAGTGCAGCCCAGAATGAGACCTGCAGTTGCACTTTTCCTCTATGTCCATGTGACTTTCATGCTACTAAGATTGTGGCTTCCTTTCTCCCAAACGTCTTTTCCTTTTTCTGAAACATGTATTACTGGTACTTTGCAATGACACCTTTCATGTACTGTGGTGCAGTCAGTACATGGTTCTGGGTTATTTTTGCTTTGATTCCCACTATCCCCATATGGCAGAATGTTTGAATGTTTCCCTCTCAGATAAATATCACTAGAGGGCAGAATATCATCAATGAAAGTCCTTCACAAGAAAACCTGCATACTGTAACAAACCAGTTCGCTGTATTACTCTGAGACAAGTTGTTTATGTCTGTTGCCCACGATGAAAGCAGAAATATTTTTATTAACTCAGTTCAATACCCAGTTTAATACAAAAATACCATCAATTTTGGACCACGATTTTGAAGAGTGACTAGTCACTTTGGCTGCCTCACTTTTAGGATGCCCAACTTGCGACTCTTTTAAAGGGGCTGATTTTTAAAGTGCAGAGCATCCACCCTCTGAAAATCAGGCCCCTCTACAATGACTTTCATTCATCACTCACAATCACTAGTCACTTTTGAAAAATCTTGGCCAGTGATGTTAAAAGCTGTTTTCACTGAGGTTGTTGTAGAATTATGGTGGCAAGTGATTAATATTACAATTAAAAACAATTAGGGTGAGATTTTGTGTTATACTAAGAGACATAGCACAAAACTTGCAAGTAAGGAGGGGGTGGACAGGAAAGTTGGTTTTATGCCACTTTTGCATCCTCCTAATTCTGGGCTGCTTGTAGGAGCCAAAATGGCCCCCAGTAATATTAAGAAGCTGGGGAGAGGGTGCGGGCTGCCTGAGTTACAGCAGCCCTGCCACACTAGCTATAGGCAGTTATATGACCCAAATAACTCTAGCAGCCTCTGCTCGAGTCCCACCCTCCAGGCCTCAGCATGCCCCCTACGATGGCATTTGCAAAGGGGCCTCATAAGACAACCTGAGGTGCTTATCAAGTTTGTGCACTGGGGAATTCTCCCCAGCTGGATTCTAATTGTAAGGGGAAGCTGATGTGGTCAAGCCGTTTAAGAAATGGAATAAGATATTAAAGGTGCCAAAGCTAGTGGCTACAAAATATTAGCCTGGGCAATGAGAGGGAGTTGGAAGTATTGCAGAGGGATAACGAAAAGGAACTTTAGAAAAAAGTATGATCATTGACCTCAACCTTAGTCCAGATGGAAAAATGTTATGTTTCTTGAAAAGCATTAGTTGTCAATCTTGGTAAACTTTTATATAGAAGGCTGAGGAAACACAAATAGCCTTGCCCTCCAAAGATGCTAGAAACCCTACTCGTGGGCTTAAATACTTATCATGCTAAATATGGAAAAGTAATCCACTTCACGGAACAGTAACCTGTTTTCAGTAAGATGCAAGAGCTTGTACAGTACAAAGAAGGCTCTTTAATTCTTATCAAATCTTTTCAGAATAGAAGTAAGATGGTGTCCTTCATTTTTCTCTCTTGGAGAGAGACTGAGATGTTCCACCTTCTAACGTGTAACAACAAACCACAGTGTTGCTTACTTGGCTGTTCTTGTCTCTTGTAGCTGTGGCTGAATTATTTACAGCTTCAAGAAAAAGCGGGCTTGGAGGTGAAAGTATTCTGAGAACTAATTCTTACCTCATGGAAAATTATCCTGAAACCATTCCGAAAACACCCTAAAAACATGGAAAGGCTTAGAAACTGGAGGTGGTATGGCTGAGATACAAAGCCTACAAGCTTCTCAAGCTGCTGGAGAAAGCTTTTATATACACACATTAGATCTGCTTAAGTGAGCTGTTTTCATTTTCTAGTACTGTTCTAGCTAGGTTCTTATGCAATACTCATTACCATGGTAACCAAGCACCTAGTTTTCGTAACATAATTCACTCCACTTACTTCAGATGCACTGACTCAAGATGGCTACTTTACTGGACCATCTCCCATTGAAACAATTTAGCCTCAAAAGGGCTCTTTTGCATACACCCCTTTTTTCAGCTGTACCCACCACTTCTTGGTGCAGCTGAGACACTGGTACCTAATCCATTCCATAAACACAGTTTGGTAATGGCTTCTCTATCCTATAAGATTAGAAATGTTATGGCTGGCCTATAGATATCTATTTAATCAGGACAGCATATGTTCTAGAGATGCTTTCAGTTGGTACCAAGTGGTGCAGTTCTGAGCTGCAGGCTTGCAGACTTTTCAGCTGCCAAATAAAGATTAAAAGAAAAAGATCAAGTAAAAATAAAATAGAGTGAGTACCGCGCTAAGTCATTGCAGTATTTTTTCCTATTCCTTTTGTTCTCAGAGACAGTACCAAATATATTAATATCTTTCCCTTCTATGAAGCATAATGCTAGAAATTCTTTCCAGAGTGTGTTGCGCATTGGGGATAATGAGATAGACCTCCCGCTCCAGGTCAGGTCTATCTCAATAGCAAATAAAAAAAAATGTTCAGCTAATCATTGCTATTTCCATCAGTATTGGTGAAATTCATCACTGTGCAAAAGGCCTATTTTGAGGGTGTAAGCAGGACTTCAGATCTGCATATGCCTTGTTCTGGCCTTCTACCTAGGAGTGAATTTCATTCTACTTTACTTTAAATTACTGATACCTAAAGTCCAACATTTGTATCCAAAGAACAGCTGTGCTGAAAGATAAACAAAATCTGTTGTTCTCTGAAAATGGATTGTATTGTTCTTATTAAGGCACAGAGAGCTTGCATTTAAGAATCAAATTATTATTTGAACTTTCCATAATACAGCAATGAGAGCCAGCTAAAAGCTCCCAGCAGTCCAGAACCCCTCTTCAAAAATAGAGGATGACTGTAATGGGGTTCACTCACCACTCTGGCACCTCCTGCTGGCTGTGTTGGGGATTAGCACTGCATGTTAGTGTGCCCTCTTCAGGTGGTGCCCTGCCACCATCACTTCTCCTCTTGGACCCACATCTCGCCAAAGACCACAGCGTCCTCTTCAGCGACACAGCCCTCTGGCCGTGCCACATACTGTGCTCCCCCCTTCCAGGGGACCCACAGTCCACTGTTCAGTCACTTCCCTTAGTGGCTACTGCAGCAAATTGTCTGGCCACTTCCTCATGGCCCCAGCATTCTCTTTGCCCTGGCCTCCGCCTGCAAACCCCAGCAGCCAGCCAGAAACTGTCTCCAACTCTCCTAGTCCCTGCTAGCAGCACTGCTCTGTCCAGGATCCTGATAGTTTTCTCAGTCCTCCAGAGACACAGCCCTTCCTCTCTGGGCTCCCAGCACAGAACTACCTTCCTCTGACCTGCAGCTCCCTTTTTATATGGGCCTGGTTGGTCCTGATTGTCTGCTTCTTTCAGCCCTCCTCTGATTGGCTGCCTCCTGCACAGCCTCCCTAGGGCTCTATTAACCCCTTAGAGCCCAGTGTGGGGCAGGCACCCCATCACAATGACCTTTGGTCTCTGCAGCTGCATATCACATCCCTACCTAACAATATTAGCTGGTCCACAAAAGGACGTGGCAAAAATGGTCTCTTCTTACTCAGCAGAACTGTTCCTTGGGTGTAGTCAGTCATATCTGCTTATTTAGGTGGCAAAATTAATAGTTTACTGCTTTTCACTCCCGCTAGCACTACAGATTCAACACAGCGAGGAGGCAATGAGCTGGATTCTGTTCTTCCTTGTGCATCATCAAAAAGAAATGTTCCAAGCATCTCTGTGCACACCGTTAAGGTAATAATAGTTACACAGATGTCTCTGGTGATGTACAAGAGTGGAAGGACCTAACTTGATTCTCAAAACCCTGTTTGAGTTTGCAGCACTAGCAATTAGAAGAAAAATCTCTTTTTTTCTACATGTAAACATCTAAGACCACCAAACAGTGTGCCAGTAAGACCTGACCTGATATTCCTAATGTAAAAAATAACCAGAGGGAAAAATGATAATCTGAATATTTTATTTTCATTTATTCTGAGGGGGAAATGTTGAGACTTACATTTTATTGAAATGCACAGCTCCCTCTTTTTTGCAGGTCTCCTTTCCCAATACAGAGGGATCAAGGAGACAACACTTAGGCCAGGTCTATACTCAAAAGTTAAGTCAATCCAGCTATCTCACTCGGTAGTGTGAAAAATCCACACCCCTGAGCAATGTAGTTAAAAACAGCCTAACCCCCAGAGTAGACAGTGCTAATCGATAGAATAATTCTTCCATCAATTTAGCTACCGTCTCTCAGAGAGATGGATTAACTATGCCAATGGGAGAACACTCCCATCATTGTAATGAGTACCTAAACAGAAGCTCCGCAGCTGTGCTGCTGGAGCATTTCAAATGTATGCAAACCCTTAGCCCTGAATACATATGAAATGAGGTTTATCCAGGGCTGGATTTCCAATTAAGAACAGTAGACATGTGCCTAGGGGCACCAGCATTCTAGGGCTGCCTTACCTCTCTAAAACTGTGTGCAACACAAAGATCAGCTGTAGGTGTGGGGCAGGGGCGCGGAGCTGAAGATGCTGTGCCTAGGGGTGCATAAAGTGTAAATCCAGCCCTGGGGTTATCTTGGCGGCATTGTAAATTATTAAATTTTCCCACTAGAAATAATCCACTCAATACTATTGTTATGATTTCAGTTGTTGGTTCTGTGGGATTCAGCTACATCTGGTAAAGAGCCCCAGATAGTAATATGTCCCAGCTCAAAATGCTGCATTGAGACATTTCTTCCTGAATAGGCCAAAGTACGTCTGTGTTGGTCTTGACACTGTTCTGTTCAGCAGCAGTGTTGGAGGCAAACCCTATCCCAAAACACATTACGAAAATAATACACTATTATTATTTATTCCTAAGGACCCCAAATAGGGACTAGGCCCCACTGCACAAACAAATAACACAAAGACAGTCCTGGCCTAAGAGAGCTTTCAATCCAGTTGTTAGAGCAGAAAAAGCTAAAGAAGGTGTGGCGGACAAGTTAACGAGAGACAGGTTTGTTTGTGTAAATTAGTAATCATAGAGGTGCCTTCCTGATTAAATTAAAAACAGTACAAATGAAGCAGCCACTGATGGTACAATATTGAAGTATAGTGCAAATATACTCTAGCCTCTTTCCAGTCAAGAGAATGAACATCCAGCATTGTTTTAAACTAGTTCTATGGCATATTCCCTGGATTTTAATGAACTACTACACTGAGCCGAATAATATCTCTCATTTACTATTGTGTCAAGGGTATAACACAACACTGTGGGTGTGACTACACCAACAAACTCCAGAGCTGTCATTCAGCACTGGTGGTGAATTGCAGCTTCAGTTTGTTCAGATGGACAAGGCCATTGAGACTCTGTGTCCATGCCAGACAACTCACCATGATGATACACTATAGTTTTCAAATGTAGGCAGACCACGGGTTAAAGCTGCTGATGGCCACTCCACAGTAGTACTCCCAGTCTTGCTTGCATTGGGGGAGCTGGAGTGGGTTTCATTTTACAAATATTGGGTTCTATGGGGTTTTTAATATACAGAATGTTGTTGTGTGCTATAGTTTTGCAGAAAATACAACCTTAAACATACAGCCAAATGCTAAAATGAGCATTGGGCCCAATTCACTGGTCCCCTAGTGTAGTTCTGCACCAGTCTCCCAGCAAAAAGCTTCCTTAAAACCTCGCAGATCTGGCCAGTGGAGGATTCTTTTTACGTAGATGGTGTAGAACTGCCAAAGGAACTCCAGTACCACCAACCAGCCCTTGCCCCTGGAGTAGGGTGTATGCCATTGTTTGCGACATCACTATATCCCAGAGATCCCCAACTGCCAGAACCACTCGTGGAGTCTGTTGTCCACCAACATAGCTTAGAGAAGCCCTAAGATTGTTGCTTCAATCTACATTGAAAACTGGAGACTGGAGATGGGGATGCAAAGGGCTCTTTTGCATACACCCCTTTTTTCAGCTATGCCCACCACTTCTGGGTGCAGCTGAGACACTGGTACCCAATCCACTCCATAAACACAGTTTGGTAATGGCGTCTCCATCCCATAAGATTAGAAATGTTATGGCTGGCCTATAGACTTCTCTTTCAAGGACCTGAACCTGCAATCTTCATTCATGGGAGTAGTCCTTCGCTCATGTCTCAACGTGCCACTCCTGTATGTAAATGTTTCCAAGGTTAGACCCTAAAACCGCTTTGGTAGGCCCTGCTCATTGGAGTTTAAAACTAACAAACTCCAAAAGCCTAAATGCTACATATTAAACAAATCACAAACACACTAAATGACTCTAATGGAAATATCACTGAGTCATCACCTTAATTTAACTCTCTGCCTAATCAGAAATACAAAACTACCTTATTTGACTATTAGTTTCATAAAAATGTGATACAGGTGCAGGTCTAAGGCCTCTAGTTAGTGCAACCTCTATCCCTGTTGTTTTCTCATTACTCTGACACAAACTATTGGAGCACTTAAGGATAAAATGTATTCTTTTTAATCTTGGTTACTTAGTTACAGTGAATTTCCTGACTAGGTGAAATCCATTTTAGAGGATCTGAAGGGGACAAGGGACATCTGCACAGATGCCTCTTGCTTCCACTCTGGTGTCCATCCTCCTTGCCCTGGATAGCTTGTCTATGCTGGGTTTTATTTTTGCTGAACTGATACAACCCCTAACGCAGCTACGCTGCACCAGTGTAAAAAGTGACTCACCCTAGTGCAGCCACACTGGTATATTTTATACCCAAACAAAAAACACAGTGTAAACAAGACTTTGAGGACTGATTTTCAAGAGCTCAGCTCCCTTTTAGGCATCTAAATAAGGGACACATTTTCAAAATGCTCAGGTCCCAGCAACTCGCAATGTGATACTTGTGGCCAGATATTCAAAGAGCTCCATACCAAATGAGCTGAAGCCTTCTGACAATCTGGCCCTTATTTAGGGAGCTGAGTTCTTTTGAAATTCTGACCCTCACACCCCAAAGCCACAGTGCAGAGAAGCCCTTAGTGACTCAGCAGCCCCACTGGAGGCAGTCAAAGTCCTTTTAGAGTGGTCATCTACAGCTACAGCACCTTTATCTTCCAGCCCCTTAAAAATTGCCCTTACTGTTGTCTTTGTTTGAGCTTTCCAGATGGAAATCAGGTTCTTTGACTCTCACAGCATAAGCATTGTGGAAAAGCTAAACCCTGAAAAAATATAGCAAGGTCTGAAATAGTGATTTGGAGACCCAGTACAGGGGATTGTAGGAAGGGGAACACTTATTTCCTTAGCGTGAAGTATATGTGCATATTTCCTGCATCTATCCAATCAAGAAATAGTCCTGTCCACTCTCAGTTGAAGGGATAGTGACCACATGAAAGACTTCGATACTAGATAAGGAAATACAAGCAGTTTCTAAGAGATCTGAAAGGGGTGTAGAGGTGGTCCGTGGTTGCCACTGTATTATTAAATTTTCCTGGGACAATTTTCCAAGAAAACAGGGAGGCTGTGAGGTGTCCAGCTTGCAAAGGGTTATGTCCTCGTTATGTTGGATTTATTTTCTTTCCTTCTAAATACCAGTATTTTAATTATCAGCACATCAAAAATTAAAGTTTTCAGACAGTTCTTAAAAATTTCCCCAAAAAATTTACAAACCCCTTCATTCTATGCTTCTTATATTTCATCCTGATATTGCATCTATGTACAATATTTCATACCTATGATACAGTGTTGTAGAAATATATTGAGCTGCATATGAGCCTCAAAACTCCATCAGAATACCAAAACATGCTTAGTGATGTGGATCACAAAGCTTCAAGAGCATCCTAATATTGGTTGCTTATCTGAATTTATGGCCTACCATCAGGTTCTGTGAGACTCTCTTTTACCTGTTCACAAGATGTCATCTTGTGGAGAAGCCTAGTGGCTTGCTATCCACATCTGGTGGGATTGCGAGTGAGCTGTCCCACAATGTTTGCGCAGTTTTATGAACTGACTTCTCAAGACAGATAGGAGGACCTGGAACACAGGCCAAAAACTCAGGACTGTCCTATTCAAAACAAGTCTGTTGAAAAGTTTAATCTGCCCCAAACACACACTCCCCACTACTGGCCCCATAAACACCAAAATAAAGGATGAATTATTTTAAAAAAATGAGAGAGGAGTTTAAAAATATCAACTATTAGGAAATAGTCAAAGTATAAAATATTTTAGAATTGTTGGCAGAATTTCCATATTATAGCTATATTCTAAAACAGGAGAGTACTTTGTTGTCCTGGTTTGACTGAAGCTTTGCATTCATTAATATTATAATTCTGACTTTTATTGATGTTCTGTGTTTGGAATATCTAATATTAAGAAATATATATATGTCATAAGTCTGAAATACAATAGGTTCTCTAGGGGAAGTACAGTAACTGATAAAATCAATTTGCTTAAACCTATGTTTGTTCATGAGATAGTAAGTACATAGTGTTTGCATTTAAAACCTAGTTTGCTGAAAATATTTTAACAAGATTTATGCCCATTAAATGTTTATGGGGTCAGACAAGTGTTACAGCCTGACCCTCCACCATGAGACTCTCAGAAGTGCAAATACATTTATCATTCATTCATTCATTCATTATGTTGTCTGGAAACAACATTTCCTCCTGACTCTTAGATTTACCCAGTTTCAAAAATGTCATTGCTACAGAAAAAATTTAAGTGTGCCTTCTGTGGAAATTTTGTGTTTGGAATATCTAATATTAAGAAATATACATGTCATAAGTCTGAAATACAATAGGTTCTCTAGGGGAAGTACAGTAACTGATAAAATCAATTTGCTTAAACCTATGTTTGTTCATGAGATAATAAGCACATAGTGTTTGCATTTAAAACCTAGTTTGCTGAAAATATTTTAACAAGATTTATGCCGATGAAATGTATATGGGGTCAGACAAGTGTTACAGCCTGACCCTCCACCATGAAACTCTCATAAGTGCACATACATTTATCATTCATTCATTCATTACGTTGTTTGGCAACATTTCCTCCTGGCTCTTAGATTTACCCAGTTTCAAAAACGTAATTGCTACAGTAAAAATTTAAGTGTGCCTTCTGTGGAAATTTTTTAAGACTGGAATTAATGTTCCCTCTTTAAACTTTTACAACTTTGGAGAAACTTTTAGTTTCATTTTTCAGCTGCCACAACATCTCTTCAGTTAGCTAGTGCTTAGATACTATGGTGATGGGTACTCTAGAAATAGTTTAGATTGAGTTGCACTTATCCCCCAGACCAGGCACTCTATGAGATGGTGACCTCACTTTGAGCTTCCTGGCATTCCACTGTTAATAGTCTCATCTGGCTTTATCCTGTCTAGGCATAAGAGGATTCTCAGGACTGAAATGACAGAACATTAAGAGTACTCTAAGACCCTAGTTTTCCATCTCATGTGTTTGCTGGACTAATAATACTTGAATCCAAGGTGAGCTACTATTGTGCAAGCATACCACTAGAAAACATGCATCATCATGACCTTTATCCAGCTTTGATTGTCTCATGCCTCAACTATTGCTACCTTCTCCCTAGCCTCACCGAAACTCATCTCAGCCCTCTCTAGGGTGACCAGATGTCCCAATTTTATAGGGGCAGTCCCAATATTTGGGTCTTTTTCTTATATAGGCTCCTATTACCCCCTATTCCCTGTCCTGATTTTTTACACTTGCTATCTGGACACCCTAGCCCTCTCCAGTCCATGCAAAAATCTGTTGCTAAAATCATCTACATTGCCAGTTGCTACTGCCATGTTCAGCCCTTCCTAAAATCCCTTCCACAATTTAGCTCCCTCCCACCTCTCTGCTCTTGTTCCTCCTCCCCCACATCTCAATGTTACCCTATTCATGTTCTTCTCTGACTCAGGCCATGTCTACATGACAAATTTGGTCAACAAAAGTTATAGTAGCATACAACTGTTGAAGTTTGTATATCACTCGTGCATGCACACTTTGTTGCTTGCATTGGTGCGGGGCATACTCACCAGGAGTGCTTGTGTAGATGCAAAGTGTAGTGCATCATGGATAGATATCCCAGTATGCCATGTGCCACCCTCCAGCACAATGCCTTTGGGGAACTGATTGCAGTGTTTTGTGGGACAGAAATGAGTTGTGCTGGGATCTCTGGGAGCTAGGACTCAAGTTCCCAGCATGCAACTTTCTCCATTCCATAATGCCATCCATATCCCATCATGGCACTTTTTGGTGTCCATCATCTCTGACAAAAGCATGGAGCCCACAGAGCTCTGCACTATTCTCATCAATGTTACAAATACAGCACACATAATTCTCCTGTATTTGCAAATCCACAAGAAGTAACGCAACGACGGGAGACATGATGATTCCTTTGAGGACAGTTTGCTAAGAGACATAGCAAAAAAAAATTCAAGGTTTTTGGTAGCATTCAAAGAGCTGCAGCAGACAGTGAAGCGCTGCTTCTGGGTCCAAGACATGAGCACTGACTGATGGGATTGCATCATAATTCAGATTTAGGACAGCAAGCAGTGGCTGCAGAATTTTCGGATGCAAAAGGTCACATTCTTGGATCTTAAAGACTAACAGATAAATCTGCTAATCTTTAAGGTGCCACCGGACTCCTTGTTATTTTTGTGAGTAGACTAACACGGCTACCTCCTGATTCTTGGATCCGTGTGCTGAGCTTGCCCCAGCCTTCCAGTGCAGGGACACCAGAATGACAGCTATATTGACAGTGGAGAAGTGAGTGGTGATCACACTGTGGAAGTTTGTAATGCCAGATTGCTACCAGTCAATGAGAAATCATTTTGGAGTTGGAAAAATCCATAGTGGGGGCTGTGGTCACACAACTATGTAGGGTCATTAATAGTCTCCTGTTATGCAGGACTATGACTGTCAGCAGCGTGCAAGATGTAGTGCAGTGGTTTTCAACCTGCAGATTGTGACCCCGTACTGGGTCATGAAATGTAAGGCACTGGGTCGCGACGGCTCTGGTCAGCACCGCCAACCGGGCCGTTAAAAGTCCTGTCGGCGGGTGCTGCCCAGCTAAGGCAGGCTAGTCCCTACCTGTTCCAGAAGCAGCAGGTCTAGCTCCTAGGCGGGGGGGCCCTGGGGCACCATGTGCTGCCCCCATCCCAAGCACTGGCTCCGCATTCTCATTGGCCGGTGCCTGTGGGTGAGAGCTGTGCAGAACCACTTGCACACCTCTGTGTAGGAGCTGGAGCTGCTGCTGGCTACTTCTGGATGCAGCTCAGTCTGCAGTGCCAGGAGAGGCAGGAAGCCTGCCTTAGCACCCCCGCTGCACCACTGACCAGGAGCCACCCAAGTTAAGCCCATGCCCCAACCCTGCACCCCAATCCCCAGCCCTGAGCCCTCCCCAAACCCAGAGCCCCTTCCTGCACCCCAAACCCCTCATCCCCAGCCCCATCCCAGAGCCTGCACCCCCAGCCCAGAGCCCTGACCCCCTCCTGCACCCCAGCCCTGAGCACCCCTAAATCTGGAGCCCTCTCCTGCACCCCAAACCCCTCATCCCCAGCTTCATTGGGTCACGGGCATCAACAATTTTTTTCAAGTGGGTCACCAGAAAAAAAATTTGAAAACCACTGATGTAGTGGATAGATTTACAGCAATGGGATTCCTGAACTGCAGTGGGGCAATAGACACCACACATATCCTTATTTTGGCACAAACCCACCTTTCCCTATTCCCACCTATTAACAGAAAGGGCTATTTTTCTATGGTTATACAAGCATTCGTGGATCACCAGGGATGCTTCACCGATATCAGTGTGGGCAGCTCAGGGAAGGTGCATGATACTTGTCTCTCTAAGAACATAGGACTGTTCAGAAAGCTGGAATTAAAGACATTCTTTCCCAACCAGAGGATTATCATTGAAGATACTGAAAGGTCAGTAGGGATTCTGCAGGACCCAGCCTATTCCTTGCTCATAACACTGTACACCAGCCAGCTCGAGAGCACCCAGGAAAGATTCAAGTATTGGTTCAGCAGGTGCAGAATGACAGTTGAATGTGCTTCTAATAGATTGAAGGGATGCTGGTGGTGGTTACTCACTAGATTTGATTTCAGTGATTAAAATATCCCACTTGTTATAGTGGCCTGCTGCATAATATCTGTGAGGTAGAGGGAGAAAAACTGCCACCAGGGTGGATGGCAGAAGTGAAGCATTTGACTTTAAACAGCCAGACACAGTGGCCATTACCAGAGCTCAGCATGGAGCTATGTGGTTAAAGGAGGTTTAAAAGAGCACTTCAATGGTCAGCCACAGTAGTGTTCTGTCCTGGACTGTTCTCTGGGCTGCTGCATTGTGTGCTGCTAGCAATGGTGTAGTACTTGCTGTACATTTTATAAATATAACTATGTTTCCCTGAAGTTATGTGATGCTTGCGGTACATTTACAAGTACCAAGTGTTTTAAGTACTGCAATGCATTCTGCAGTATGTGTTGTGAACTTTATTGACTGGCAAAAATAGTGCAGAAAAATAATGTACAAAAACCAACAGGCAACACAATGCAAACTTTAAACAAACTAACAGAATGGGATTTTGAAATTGAAAAGGCAGCAAACATTTTTGTCAACTTCAGTGCACAAATGTAGTCTGTTGTGGCTACACATACACTGAACTGTGAGAACCGTTATTGGTGTACGTGAAGCAGTGGTTTTCCTTGCAGTCCTCTCATGTAGAGTGATAGGGGTAAGGATCCAGCCTGGGATGTCATGTGGTATGTTGGATGTAGGGAGCTGCAGCCATGGAGTTCTCCAAGGACTGCAAAGGATGAGGAATTTGGGATTTTTGGACCTGTAGGTCAACTAGGGTCTGCAGCATTTGAGTTTGCTTCTTGAGAATACCCATTATGTCCTGATACATCTCCCTCTTTTCCTGCTGGAATTCCTGGTCCTTTCTCCATGCCATCTGCCACGTAGGCTCTTTGCTTACAATCCAATGCAGCACTTTCTAGCAGACTCTCTCACTGAACATGTCCTCCTAGTCTTTTTCTTTCTACTTTTCATCAGGGTCATGCATTCTGCAGGTTTGGAGGAGGACCCCTCAAGGCCACAATGGCAAGAGGCTGCTGATAAAAACAGACAGACACGTTGTTGGATTTACAGTCACAATGGAAAGGGAAAGAGTTTCAAAACTTCCTTCCCTTATTCTCATAACTTTTAATAAGACATACTTATTGACACTTCAGCTTTGGAACACCCCTGCACAGCAGCTCTCCAGCCCCAGCCATTGTGAGTGTGGCCCACCAAGGGTGAGTTGGGGAAAGAATTTCAGTTGCATGAAACAAAAAAAATGTGGTCCCTATTCCATGGGTACAAGTATAGGGCAATGGTTTTGAATACTGACATTTTCCACAGGCAGTGATGGTTTAGTCTGATATCTCATTCCTGAAGTTAACAAAGGCACAGAGCTGCTACTGCTGTCCCAAAGTTGCCAAGGCCCATATGCTGTTAACCTGTTTACTGCAATGATGCCAGCTGAACTCATCATGGAGTAGTGTGAGAAAGTGTGACCTATCACAGAGAGAGAACTAAGGCTGCTACCCCTAAAAAGCTTCAGGAGAGAATTGCAGAGTATCTCCATGAAAGTTTCAAGCCCTCTCAGCAGGATAAAGGGGACATCCCTATGTACATAAACAAACTGCTCTGTATGCCCTCCGCCCCCACCTAATCCAACAGAAAAATGAAAAGCAGACGCCAACTCTACCTTTGTTTGCTGTACCTCTACCTCTTCTCATAAAAGTAAAACAATGAAAAGTTGATACTCGTGTCTTGTCAACTTGGGGGTGGTCTGGGCAACATCTTTATATTTAAACTTTGTAAGGAAAAATGCATACACACAATTACCCAAGGTCCTTCCCCTTCATTGGGCTCATCTGTATGTGGCTACCAGGACTGACTAGACTTCAGTGGAGCCTCAGGGCCTGGCTTATGGCATTGCTGGAGCCCACTCCCCCCAGCGCTTCTGCTCCTCCTTCTTCTCACGGCATGGGAGGGGTCTGTGTCTTGGGTTCTTCTAAGCTATCCACGGTGGTCTGTGAGGAGCTGGTGGGATCTCCACCCAATAGGACATGCAGCTCATTGTAAAATAAGCAAGTCTGAGGCTTAGCCCCAGATTGATTAATGGCCTTCCTGAACTTCTTGTATTCCTGACGAAGTTCCTTCACTTTCATGCGACACTGATGATGATCCTTGACCTAACTCCTTTGCCTCCATCCCCCGTGCAATCTTTTCATAGATGTCCACGTTTCTACACCTGGTCCATAACTATGCTTGCACAGCCTCTTCTTCCCACAATGCCATTGGAGAGCATCTAGTGCATGGAGCCTGCATGGTTGGTTGGACAGCTGCACACGACAAGGGAGAGCTGCTAGATGTGCCTCCCAAGGTGAGTAATCAGGAAAAGGCATTTCAAAAATACACAGAGGGCTTTAAAGAGGATTAAGGTTTCCAGTCTCCATGATCTCTGGGCAGTGGCATTTATAGTTATGACTACAGCAGTCACTGTTCCAAGGAATGGGGCATTGTGGGACAGCTGCTGGAAAACAGTTAGGGTTGACACAGGTCACACTCACACTGCCTCAGCAGGTCAACCATGGCTCCACACCATTCAGTGATACCGTTTTACTGTGTCAGTGTAACAGGGCTTACATCAGTCAGACAAGTTTTAGAGTAGATATTCACAAATAGGTTGATGCAAGTTAGGTCGACCTAACTTTGTAGTTTAGACCAGGCCTCACTTCTTTACTTTATTTCACACAACTCTCTGTTCTTGGAATGGTTTTTTTGATCCCATCAGCTACACTGCATTCCTCTCCTCTTTTAAATCCCATCTATTCACTTTAAACTTAATCCTTATATATAACTAAGAATATTTTAACCATGTACTAACCTTTCAAGTGACTGCATTATCATGTTGTCCTCTTCCTTATCCTATCCCTCCCCAACTCCTCTGTGAGTTGGCTCTTCCTGTTGTTCTTATCTTAATTTATAAGTTCTTCTGGGGGAGGGAATTCTTTACCTTTTCTACAAGGTGTTCTAGGTATTTATGGCATTATATAAACTGTAAAGACTAAAATATGAGTATACAAAGTACTCAAAATCATTCCAATCTAATGTATTATTAAAGGATCACAGCATTACTGTCTAAGTAGTGTAGGGCCTGATCCAAAGTTCACTGAAGTTAATGGAAATGCTTTGTCCTCTGCTCTTGGTGCAATCTCTCTAGGGGTCCCAGCTGTTTCCTAACTGGTCCCCTTCAATTCATCTGCAATTAGATCAGTCCATAAACTCTTAGCTCAATTCAGTTATCAGCCCTTAAGCTCCAGAGCTACAGTCTCATTTTGTCTCCTTGCTGGTTTCTCAGAGGCAGCATGACATGGGATTGTTGCCTTTCTGCTTCCTTTTCCCTCTCTGTCCCCCCTCCCCTATAACTGGGCTTGTTTTCTTTATTGGTCACAGCTGTGGGTGCATGTCTCCATGATTGGCACTTCTGGCAGCTGTGCAGGGTGTGATCAGCCTGATTGCCTGTAACATGGAAGACTCTCCTGTCCCTTGTGCCTATACCCAATATGGAGTTTAACTCCATTACAGGCTTCCACTGATTTCAATGGCTTTTTGAATCAGACTCAGAGTGTATAGTGTAGATGTGCCCTAAGAAAGATAGATTTATAGGCATGAAATATTGGTTAATGGTATGCATAAGCTATCCTTGCATTCTGTAACACATACAAATATACAGTATGAACAGTAAAAGAAATACACATAGACTCTACCAATGTTGCTTTCAGGGAAATATAATGCAGGAATGGGTTTAGTAAATTGCATGTGCTGTATATATGTTATGCCTGATGTAGGAATTCTGGAAGGGGATCTTAAAATACAATTGGTACATGTGCTTTATTACAGAAATATGTACTGAACTAACCAGGCCAATGGGCCATTCAGTATGCAAACAATTAAAAACTTCAATTTCTTCTCCTTTTAGGGTTCTACTGAAATGGTACCATGCAGTTCCTGTGTGATGGCTCAGAAGAAGACACCAAAGACTGCAGAGCCAAGCAATAGGGTCTTAGGTAAGTTACTGTTTCTTTTGGATGGGTTGGCTTTACTATTTGTTTTTGCTGTTTCCCAAAAGGTATACATTACTATTTTATTCAGCCTTGTATATGACTCTGAGTTGCTAAGAGACATTAAACTGAGGAGAGTGTAGCAGAAAAGTGTGTGATATCTCCACTGAAGTCCAAAGATTCTAGTTGATTTCATTTGTTGTTGTTTATTATTTGCACTACAGTAGTGGCTAGTGACCCCTACTGAGATCAGAGGTGCAGAGGCTGTTCAAACAAAGTGAGAAATGGGTCCTGCCCTGATGAGTTTACAATCTAAAGGTCAGATTCTAATACTTTTACTCACATTGAGTAATACCTTAATCCAGGTGAAGTCAGTGAGAGTATTCACAAACAAATGTGATTTCTGTCTGGCCCATAATAGACAAAAGGTGAGAGGGAAAACAGAAAAGTGGCTTTCCCAAGGTCAAAGCTGGGAATAAAACCCTTCTCTCCTGAGTAGCTGCACAGTGCTCTACCCATTAGACAGTGCTGCCTCTTTTCAGCATGCTTTGGATCAAGCCCTATGTGAATCAATGAATTGCCACCTGGATTTATTCTACTAGCTCAACATGCCACCAAAAACCAGGCCTTGCTGCAAAAGGAAGAATTGAAGTTAACGTAGGAAGCTTGACTCTGAATTTCCTGACTATTTAGGGATTAAATTCTCAAATTTAATTTTGTATTAACTGAGTATGTTTTGTGGGGAGAGAAAAATCACTGCTGTGAGCTATAATTCTGTGAAAACATATCAAGGGTCTGATGACATGGTAACCAGAAGAGTGACTCTCAAGTGTCTTGAAATATTATCAGGACCCTGAGGGGGGGTATGTGCATGTAACTAGCTTTAAGCACAGTTTATCTGCATTGTGGTTTATATAGAGAGGCTATCCCAATGTTTTTAAGAAGAAAAAGGTGTCCCTCGTCTCTTCAAAGGACATTGTATGCAACAACCCAAGTCAAAATTTAGTCTTGTTATTATATTTTGCTTTGTTGTTTTTGTTCTTCTTTTTTGGGGCGGGGGGGGGGGGGACGTATATGACTGGAAAGCTCAAGGGACTGTTGGTGGGCTACAGAGTCATTCTCCTCTAGGGCTTGGTCTACACTTACCCCCCAAGTCGAAGTAAGGTATGCAAATTCAGCTACGTGAATAACGTAGCTGAATTCGACATACCTTACTTCGAACTTACTGCGGTTCAGACGCGGTCCACACGCGGCAGGCAGGCTCCCCGTCGACTCCGCGGTACTCCTCTCGTTGAGCTGGAGTACCGCAGTCGACGGGGATCACTTCCTGGTTCGATTTATCGCGTCCAGACCAGACGCGATAAATCGAACTCGGAACTTCGATCCCCAGCCGCCGAACTAGCGCGGCAGTGTAGACCAGCCCTAGGTAAAATCCTCTTCAGAAAACTTTCATGTATGATTTGCATGGGATTTGAGGATTGTATACTATCTGGATGTTTCTGCTGAAATGATCAGCAGCAAAATAGTTAATATTGTAAACTGTCATCATTAGTTTTCAGAGTTCACCTCCCACTGAGATAGATGAATAACTCACATTTCTGAGCTGTTTCATGCCATCTACAGACTCACTGCACGGGTTATAAGTGGTTGATGTTTTAAATGCTTTTTTCATTACCATAAGGGCTAGAAAAAAATTGAATAGAAGTTTGGATTCTGGGGCACTAATCTGCAGCCAGGGCTGTATAAAGGTGCCACACCCTATGTAGCTTCATGGAACATGTGAGAGCTTTCTTGTGATATTCAAATAACAAACATTTAGGAAGCTAGGAAATGGGTTTCTTTTAATATTTAATAATTCACAAAATATGAAATGCACAGTTACGGTCACCTGAACAGTCTTAACTCTGCTCTCTTTGTAATGCACTAACTACCCTGAGACAAACAGCAACTACTGTGCAGCTTTATAACTTACAGGAAGGGAAGGGAGAAGTATGGAAGCAAGAGAAAATATGGGTGCTAGAGAAGGAAAGAAATATTTGGAGAACCAGAAGAGAGGAAGAAGAATGAAGGTAGAAAAGAGAAATCAGGGAGCCAGGAGAGAGAAAATTGGGGAGGAGGAGACAGAAGGGGGTTACTAGAAAAGGTGGCAGGAAAGAGTGCAAAGGGGTAACCTGGAAAAGATGAGAGGGGGAGATGAGTGGCCCTAAGAAAGGGTGACAGAAAGCAATAGAAGGAGAGAAAGAAAGAAGGAAAGAAAAGGGAAGATGAAATGCACATGAAAGTGGGAGGGGGAAATATAGGAACAAGATAACTAGAGGAATATTGAAACAAGGAAAGGAAAAGCAAGATGCACAACTGTACTTAGAATTTGTCTATGTATAAATCCTCTTGCTGTTGTTGTATTTTCCCATGAGAAATGTGCAGATGAAGGGAGAGGCAGAAAGTCCAGATTAAGCCCAGGGTGAGTCTTTGGGCAAACCTTGGCCTAGACAGGGTGGAGGGAAAATCTTCTATTTCATTATGGCCCAGCCACAGGGCTGGCCTTAAGCTTGGTGGCCCCAATGAGAAGTAACACCTGTAGGGATCCCCTAGCTCCTTCCCCTCGTATAATAGTGCATTCCTTCTCACTCACTCCACATACCAATGCCATCTCTGCCTGTGACCCACACCCAAGCTGTGGGAAGTTCCATACCCTTAGCCAGCTGATGAGGTCCTGTGGCTTCTGGCGATACACTTACCTGGCCCAAGAAGCCAAGTATAACTTTCCAACCAGGAGAATAGTGAGAGGATTCATTCTCTGTGTCCTGCTTGTCCACCAGTGAGGAAGACAACAGGGAGTTAAGGACAATGCTCCGACTTACAGGAGATGTATGTGGTAGGAAGAGCCTATGGTTCCTTGTAAGACACACAGCCCTCAGGTTGGGCCTGCTCACCATTGTATGCGGATTGTCTTCAGACTTAGAATCATAGAATCATAGAATATCAGGGTTGGAAGGGACCTCAGGAGGTCATCTAGTCCAACCCCCTGCTCAAAGCAGGACCAATCCCCAGACAGATTTTTACCCCAGTTCCCTAAATGGTTCAATCCTCGAGGATTGAACTCACAACCCAGGGTTTAGCAGGCCAATGCTCAAACCACTGAGCTATCCCTCCCCCCAAACATCTGTGGGGGGGAGCGGGGGAAGGGAGGCACCCAGTAGGAGTGCCTACAGCACTCCTATGGCAGCTCTGAGAGCTTAGTGATAGCTACAGAACCACTCTATCATCTGTTTGTGACCTGAAGGGCAAAGGGAACATCTTGCTTTTATTAAAAGTGATGACTCACTCCACGGGATGGAACAGACCAGCACTTCCCCCCACATCCAGATGAAGTGTTGTGCATGTGCTTTCTGTAGTCTATTCTAAATGATTCAAGCAATGGGGCTTCAACCATGTTACTTAGCAAGCTATTCCTCAGCCTAATAGACCTATAACCAATCCTACCCCCTGGACCACACTAAATCATTCCCCTCCCTCCTAAGTGTTTCCACCTTTCCACTGATTATTTTCCACCACTTTCTTCCATCCTTTCATCAAGTTTAATATATTTACAACAGTCCATTTAATCTTGTCTTCTAAGGAGATGAAGCATTTTTCTTGCTACAGTCTTCCTCTGGTTGAAGTGTCCATAACTCTAACCACAGGCTCAACAGTAGAGTGAAGAGGGAATCATCTATTCCCTAACATGAGGAAGAAAGGAAGGATGATCCGGTGGTTAGGGCCCTAGCCTAAGACTGTGAGGCCTGTGTTCAACTCCCTGCTCCACCACAGACTTCCTGTCTGACCTTGGACCAGTCACTTAGTCTCTCTGTGCCCCAGTTCCCATATTGTAAAATGAGGAGACTAGCACTTCCTTACCTCACAGGGGTATTGTGAGGGTAAATACATTAAAGATTGTGAAGCATTTTGAGATCTACTGATGAAAAGCACTGTAAGAGTTAGGGGTGATGATGCCTCTGGATCTGCCGTGCAGAAATGCAATGGCACATTTTTGTTTGTTTTTTGGCTGCTTTGTAACTAGCTGTATCTCTTTCTCTTCTAGCTGGTAAGTATAAACTTCTGTTATGTTTTCCCTCTCTTCTTCCTGAGAAACTGCCATTTTCTTAGAAAAATAGTCCCCCAAAATACATTTTAGATTTTTTTTAAAATCCTCCTCTGGGTCTCTCCCAGCATATACAGTCTTCTCTCTCTGTGTCTTTTTAGATTGTAAACTCTTTGGTATCAGGACAACTCCTATAGCAGAACAAGGACATTATCAGTGGTTAAAAAAAACCTCTCTGTAGTCAATGGCCCCTGTTGTATTTATTCTGATTAACATTTATCAAAGTTAATAAGTTTATTGTAAAAAAAAATTAACAAGCTAACCTGATTCTCATGTTTTACTGAATAATAGATTTCAGTTTTTTGGCAATACCTTTACAAGTACTTTGCTGATAAGCTAGATAAAGGCTACACGTCTGTAGCTTTACATAAGAATGCTCCAGAATGTCTTGGGCAATTTATCACATTCAGAGGCCACATGGAGTACTGCACACAAAATGGAGCCCTGAGTTTCTTTAAAGACTTCTGAGAATTTTCTTGGTAAACCATCCGGGCCCTCTGTTTTCCCATTATTTAGTGCATTAATGGTCTTCTCATCTAATGCATTTTCTAAGTTATCCTTTTGTGTGTGTGTTTGTAGATTGGGGCATCTGTAGATTGTTAAGGAATCCATTAATTTTTTTTATTACATCAGGATAATCATTTTCAAAGTATATATCTGCTGAGACTAGCCTACAGACTTTATCTACTTACTTATTTGACATTACTTCCCCATATTATATTATTATTGTTGCTCTGTTTTTAAGTGAATATGCCAGTAGGGCTGCCAGTTTTGGTTGGATATATTCCTGGAGTTTTCATCACATGACATAATCTTTAATTGAAGATTAATCTTTAATTCCAGGAGATTCCAGGACAATCCTGGAGGGTTGGCAACTATATGCCAGACATTTCCCTGGTTGCTCTCCATTTTCCAGCATCATTCCTTTAAGTGGCAATGCAGCATATAATGAACATTGGGGCTGGGGATCATTTTTACTTTATAGGTGCTGTGAAGTAGAAGATTCATTCCTTTAGAACAATTAATGTTTTCTAAATTTTAATTTTCACGAGTCACAATTTTTGGTGGATCAGTAATACTTGTATTTCTGTAACATCTTTCATCCAAGGAGCTAAAAGCACTTTGCCACAGAAATTAAGCCTCACAGTACCCTACAAAGTTATAATAATTATGTATAGGGTATTGCTTCTCCCACCACGTAATGTAGCCAGCTCTTGGGTGCAACACAGCCACTATTAAATACTGCATAACACAACAACACCAGTTTCTCCTGGTGGCAATGCTACTACTGTCACTGGAAACACATGCAAAAAATCTAGGAGGAGTACAAAGGGGAATGAAAACTCCCTTTGGTGGACCATAGAGGGAAGGAGAAGATAGGAGCTCTGCTGCTGGAGGGTTATCAAACAAGAGGAGAGTTAGCGAAGATGGTGAGGGAGTCAGTCTGTGATGTTTTGATTTTATTTTTTCCCAGATAAGTCTCTATGATAAACTTCCATGACAATCTCTTTACATTTTGAAATAATTTTATGATGGTTTTAAAGTTAACTCTGCAAGGAAAAGAGACCAACATTTTTGTGTTTTTGTAATGAAAGCTTAGATCTCCAGCAGTCATTTGGTATCATCTGGTTCTCTAGAACCTACAAGATTATTCTAACTTTCTAAGTTTCTTATACCTTTCCCCATCATGGTAAAGGATCTCATCAGGATGTTTCAAATGAAGTTCATGTCAAGTTTCTAATACAAGTTGTTTTGGGAATGAAATGTGGCAAAAAACCATTAGAAGAATTTTCCATACATTTTTTTTTTCCTGAGTCCCAGATTTCAATATGCTCTCCAAATCACCTGAGAATCAAGGGGAAAAATCTTTTCTGGACACAGAGCACACATGCAAACCCTGAAGTGAAAAGAACTTTTAAAAAATTCGACTTGTAATGGAAAGCTAGTCTCCACCATAACTCATGAGTTTGCCGTCCTCGCATGGCAAGACACCTGAGGTGTAAGCGAGAAATCAGGAGAAGTTCACGTTTGTGGGTGATCTGTTGACTACAAATTCAGCAAAATGGAATGGGAATCCAAACGCTCTTCCTCCCTCTGCTTTTGGGCAGGACTTCCAGAATGCAGAGCTCTTCTAGGATAGTCATTGGAAAAGCTTCCTTTTATGTCACCACACA
The DNA here is from genome assembly GCF_002925995.2 of Terrapene triunguis. NCBI lineage: Eukaryota > Metazoa > Chordata > Testudines > Emydidae > Terrapene > Terrapene triunguis. The sequence goes on along the minus strand of NW_020664464.1, from coordinate 18,086,579 downwards.
AATTCAGAATACAAATGTCACACAAGCATCTGCTGAATGCAAGTTGCACTTTCTGGATCATGTTTCAGTAGACTAAACCATGACAGTCCTGGCTGGAGGAGAGGAGCCTCCTGTTTGCACCTGAACAGTTTTCCCGGCACCAAAATAAACCTTTTCAGAACTCATGTAGTTGAAACTTTTTAGGAGAGAATTTTCAGAAGTTCGTATGTTGAACTTGGATTTTCCTGATGAATTTCTCTTAAATCTACTTGCATTTTATATTGATGTGCTTCTCCAGAAAGACTACATTTTGCCCCAAAGGGTTTAAGAAACAAAGATCCAACTGTTTTCTGGAGGCTCCCCTGTATGGAGGCCCACACAGTTTCCTGCTCCTCCATATACAGCTCTAAGCAGCCGCAGGTGCCAAATGTGACAGAGATAATAGACTTGGTTGATTTTGTAACATGAGAAACGTAAGGCTCATGGTTCATTCATTATGTGTTCATACAAAAAACAGCAGGAGCAGTTTGGTTCAAGTGACACTAAAATGTTCTGAAGCAATCAAGGTACACAAGGCAACTCCTTTTAACAAAATGTAGCAAAGTGAGTTGGGATAGAGAAAATTTAAGCTGTACTGAAGAGGCAAGGGGAAAGGCATAACCTTTCAACTATGCTGCAACTCCAGGAAAATTCCAGCTTCTCACCACCTCTTGTAGAGTGTAAACAATTCACCAGAAAAGCTGGGCAAAACTCCAGTTGTCTGTCATGCCTACTGTCCATTCCTAGTGGCCAGCTGCCAGGAGTCTTCCTGGGAGAGGGAGCCATCAGATATATTTCAGTGAAGGGAGAGAGAGACAAAGAGGGAGCAAAGTTGAAGCAGGAGATCAGAGAAGCTGAATGGTATCATGAAAACAGCTAGATTAAATGATTTTCTGTATGCTTAGGGATAGCACAAGTCATCCAAAGCATATTTTGTTTGATAACCAGCTTTTGCCCAAATTGTCTGGATAAAACTATTGTAAGAGGAATCTAAGATGTTAAGTGCTTCCCAATAGGCATCAGGAAGGGAGAACAAGCAGGGAATGGATATAATTATTGCCCAGAGGTTGTCAAGCACTCATTTTAATAAGGACCAACTTGAGTGAAATTGTCCTGCACAGAAAAGGGTGGGAAATAAGGGAATCTCAGGGTATGTCTACACTACCCGCCGGATTGGCAGGCAGCGATCGATCCAGCAAGGGTCGATTTATTGCATCTAGTCTAGACACGATAAATCGTCAACGGGAGAGCACTCTCCCGTCGACTCCTGTACACCACCACCGCGAGAGGCGCAGGTGGAGTCAACGGGGGAGCGGCAGCAGTTGACTCACCGCAGTGAAGACACCGCGGTGAGTAGGTCTAAGTACGTCGACTTCAGCTACATTATTCACGTAGCTGATGTTGCATAACTTAGATCAATCCCCCCCTCCCCAGTGTAGACCAGGCCTCAAGGAACTTTTTGATGAGGAACATTCTCAGGAGAAGCACTTTGTACAATGGGAAAGCAATACATGTTCTGAGCTTATCAGATTTTGACTCATAAGAAATGCAGTGTTTCAAAATGTTTGCTCTGGGTTTGTTCAAAATATACATTTTGTTTATCTGTAAATACTCCTATCCTCCTCCCACCCAGAATTTGTCATGAACTCTTCATGATATGGACCTTACAGTTTAAGGACTCGATCTTATTCCTATTAAAGTCAATTTGAGTTTTGACTTTGACTTCTATGGGAGCAGGGGCAGGCTCTTAAATTGAAATCCATTCCTGTTTATCTAGAAATGAGTGATAAACCAAGTGTTTCAAAATAAGCACAGTGCTACCATCCATGAAACACCCTACTATAATAACACACAAAAGTGTTAATAATACTAAGGTAAGAAACACAGAGAGGTGGATTAGGGGTTTGTGGGACCCTGGGCCAGAACAAGTGGGGGCCCCTCCCCGCCCCTTCTGCCTGCAGGAGTGCCAGGTGGGCAGAGTGGGTCATTGTGCAGGGGGCATCCATTTTTCTGAGGGCCCCCCAATTGGCCAGGGCCCCTGAGCACGGGTCTTGTTGCCCAGTGACTAATCCGCCACTGCTAACACACACTATTAAAGAGCTGTGAAATGTGTTATTGCTGAGTTAAGTGTACTGCTAGCAACATAAGTTACGAGGGAGCTTAATTGTGAATTGTCTGTCTTTGGTCACTTTGAGTAACTTTACTTAAATGCTGCTTTTTTCCCTGTGAATTATACAGGAATGGCCAGATTAAGTTCTTAAATACATGTATGCAACTGCTAACTTGACCCAAAGTATCACGGCAACATAAGTGTATTTGAGTATCATGTTGTATCCAGAGATTTTAATTATTATGATTAGAATCATAGAATATCAGGGTTGGACGGGACCTCAGGAGGTCATCTAGTCCAACCCCCTGCTCAAAGTAGGACCAATCCCCAACTAAATCATCCCAGCCAGGCCTTTGTCAAGCCTGACCTTAAAAACCTCTAAGGAAGGAGATTCCACCACCTCCCTAGGTAACCCATTCCAGTGCCTGTGATCCAGTAACTTCTGTTAGTTGCCAGAAGAAAGCCTGGTCCACCTCATCCCCCTGGTCTGCTGGTCTATAGCAGACTCCCACCATGACATCACCCTTGTTGCTCACACTTCTAAACTTAATCCAGAGACTCAGGTTTTTCTGCAGTTTCATACTGGAGCTCTGAGCAGTCATACTGCTCTCTTACATACAATGCAACTCCCCCACCTTTTCTGCCCTGCCTGTCTTTCCTGAACAGTTTATATCTATCCATGACAGTACTCCAGTCATGTGAGTTATCCCACCAAGTCTCTGTTATTCCAATCACATCATAATTCCTTGACTGTGCCAGGACTTCCAGTTCTCCCTGCTTGTTTCCCAGGCTTCTTGTATTTGTGTATAGGTACTTAAGATAACTCGCTGATTGTCCTGCTTTCTCACTATGAGGCAGGAGTCCTCCCCTCTTGTGCTCTCCTGCTCATGCTTCCTCCTGGTATCCCACTTCCCCACTTACCTCAGGGCTTTGGTCTCCTTCCCCCGGTGAACCTAGTTTAAAGCCCTCCTCACTAGGTTAGCCAGCCTGCTTGCGAAGATGCTCTTCCCTCTCTTCGTTAGGTGGAGCCCGTCTCTGCCTAGCACTCCTCCTTCTTGGAACAATATCCCATGGTCAAAGAATCCAAAGCCTTCTCTCTGACACCACCTGCATAGCCATTCATTGACTTCCACAATTCGACAGTCTCTACCCGGGCCTTTTCCTTCTACAGGGAGGATGGACGAGAACATGACTTGCGCCTCAAACTCCTTTATCCTTCTTCCCAGAGCCACGTAGTCTGCAGTGATCCGCTCAAGGTCATTCTTGGCAATATCATTGGTGCCCACATGGAGAAGCAGGAAGGGGATTAAAAAGTAATCTCTGGCTGCAATGGTGGTTTCAAGCTACTTCCTAATGGTCTCACTAAGAACTTGTCTACACTTGGAAATGTAGCAAAATAGCTATTCTGGAATAATTATTTCCATGTTAGCCCCCGTGTGGACACTCTTATTCTGAAATAACTATTCTGTTAAAGTTCTAAATGTAAACAATTCCTAACTATGTAAATGGAACAGATAACTCACTGCTCCTGAACATACCAAAAGTGATAAGGAAGTTCCTAAGCCTTCAGAGGATTTAATCTTAGGAACTCCAGACATTCATTTCAAATTGTATGTTTTCACTGCAGTTAATACTAGTGATTGGCTCTGGGGTCTGAGCAGCTGGATTAGCCTAGCCTGGGTGTGAGCAGCCACAGTGAAAAAGCCATATCTGAGTTACTGTTTTCTCTCCTGTCTCTCTCTCCAGGACAACTCAGGGCACATCCCACAGCTCTTTGTGCTGCAGTAAGCTGAACCACTCCAGGATTCTTTCCCAGTAAATTGTGGGAGAGCTTGTCTGTCTTTCTGGACACCCAGTAGGAATTAATTACCGGAAGGCATGGGAGGACTATCAGCATTGAAGTGGTTTAGCTTGCCTCTTCATTGGAAAGTGGACAGGCTACCAGCTTTTAGCTCATGCCCCCAGATGAGCCAGATAGCTTGGGTTTATGCTCTGATGAGAGGGTTTTGTGTGTGAATGAGAGGGAAGTTAGGGGCAACACCTGAGTAGAAGCCCAAGTTAAGTCTGCAGTGACGGCATCCCCAAAGAGGGAGACCATGAGCTAGGAACCACTATTGATAGGAAATAAATAGATCTGGGTTAATATCCATGAAGTATTGAGACCAAAGAATGATTAAATATGGTACCAAGGACAATGGAAAATTACAACTGTCCCAACATATGGTAACTGACAGTCCATCTGACAAAGAGCTTATACGCTAAAAGACATGACACAACAAGTTGATGAAACAAACTAGCCAAGCAGAGGGGCTCAAATTGAGAGGGCAAAATGGTAGTAATGCTCGTCCCTCAAGCCAAGCTATGCCCACCTGAGATACCAGGTGAGATGTCGCTCACAGTAGATTGTGCAGATATTCAAAATACGATCACATGGACTCATCTGGGCTCCTGTACGCTTGGCTTTCCATCTGTGAGGTGTGGTTACACCCTTGGGCAGGCCCAGATAAAGGCATAGGGTTCTGCCCATGTGATATGAAAATCTAAACTTCCATTTACTATAAATGTTTCTAGCTTTCATCTTTGCAAAGGGAAGCCCGAAAATGGGAACTGAGTGTAACCAATGCAGTGCTGTCTTCTGGAGGCTGCAGGCAGCTTCCAGGAGAAAGAGGAGTAGCTGGTCCCGACACTCATTACCAGAGCACACCACTGGGTGGAGTGGCTCACTGGAAGAGGGCTTAGATGCCCCAATGAGCTCTGCAGTGTTGGCTTCTTTAGTGGGTCTCAGGTACCCCTCTGGGCTCAGCTCCCCTTTGGCCTTTTGCTTCCATAGGTCATATTGAGAAGAAATAAAAAAAGTGATACTTGCCCAAGCGCCATCCTATGATCCTAAAATTAAATGTCAGGTATAGTAAGTAGATTGGGCAGATCAGTGATCCTGTCTCTCTTTTTACATGATTGCTCAGTAGTAACATAGTCACACAGTTGATATCTATATTATCATTATTGGGTGTCTGTGTTAATGCCTAACTGAGGTTAACAGAACAGTTCAGACCTCTCATAGCTGTGATTCCAGGCTCTCTGCAGATATCACTGTATTGGTTATAGCAAAAAGCCACACTCCATTTTGTAATCTCTCTCCTAACAGTAATAGAGAATGGCCCTTAGCAGGTGAAATGTCTCCCCCCATTCCCTCCCTCATTGTAATTAACCCAGAATGGCAGCAAACATCTTAACAGGCTATGATGCCAGACCTTCTGCCACATCCATCTCAAGTCTTCCCGCCACTTTGGACTTCTCTGTGAATAGGTCTTTGGACTCTGAGCCTAGCTCCAACTGCTCCAATTCGCCATCCTCTGGCTCTGTATGCTCCCCCATCCACCTAATCCACTGATCTGCCTGGTGCCTTTAACAGCCCAGTCTAAAATGGGGGTCCATGGTTGGGGTGTTGCTAATGGTACAATCCATCTCATCATAATACGGGCACATCATCATGGAATTACTGGCCTGGGAGCTATGGTCCTTGGCTATTCTGTACTGCATCTTAATGCCTTTGATTTTCTCCCTAAACTGTTATCCCATAGCTTCTTAGAAATTTAATAGTAAAACTTTGCATTTTGGTTCTTGCTTTCAATATTGTGGGTCTTGCTGTCCTCTCACCAGAAATCCACCAGTACCTGCCTGAGTACCAGCCTCTGTCTAGCTGACAGCACACTGAGATGATGTCAGCTTGGAAGCTATTTTCAAAATGCAATAGTCTGTGCCAGCAGTGTGTGCAATTCCTGCTACCAGAAGCTGTGTGTGCCTCAGGTGGGAAGAATTCTGAGCAGGTCTGTTTGCTATGGTAAGTGGCTTCTGGTCAGAAAATAGTGATTAGACAAGATGGCAAGAAAAGACCAGAGGAAAGAGGGGTTCTGGGGGATTGTGGGAAAGCATTGGAGGACTAGTGGCCTTAGATTGTTGTCATAGAATCATAGAAGTGTAGGACTGGAACGGAACCTCAATAGGCCATCTAGTCCAGTCCCCTGCACTCAAGGCAGGACTAAGTAATAACTAGACTATTCCTGGCTGGTGTTTGTCTAACCTGTTCTTAAAATCCTCCAATGACGGAGATTCAACAATCTTCCTAGGCAATTTGTTCCAGTGCTTCACTACTCTTGACAGTTAGGAAGTTTTTTCCTAATGTCCAACTTAAACCTCCCTTGCTGCAATTTAAGCCCATTGTTTCTTGTCCTATCCTCAGTGGTTAATCAGAACAATTTTTCACCCTTCTTCTTGTAACCACCTTTTATGTTCTTGAAAATTGTTATAATGTCCCCTCTCAGTCTTCTCTTCTCCAGACTAAACAAACGCATTTTTTCTTCAATTTTTCCTCATAGGTCATGCTTTCTAGACCAGAAAATGTGTGAATAGAATTGTTTCATTGAATTTTGCAGAACAATTTACCAGCCTTACCACATCACATGTACTTGATCACACGTACCACATCAACTTGGTTTTCAGCCACTGGGAGTTACTATGGGACTTTTGGTGGATATTTCCAAAGCTGACTTGGATTTAGCCACACAGCTCCCATTAATTTCAGTGGAGTTGTGTGGCTACATCCCCTAGTAGGCTTTGAAAATCTCAACTTAAAAAAAAAAAATGTTTAATACTAACAAGAATTTGAGCTCAGCTTGTTTTTTCTTGTGGATGTTTCAAATCAACAAGGAAAGACATTAGTGTCTAACCTTCTGTTCAATTACTCCACTTCTCCCCAGTTGCCTTTTCTTGTTTACAGTAATAAGCAAAATACTAATAATTGCTTTTTAAGCATTATTATGTTACTAAGAGCCAGAGAGAGAGCTGCTTGAGTTTACTTAGCAAGGTCCTTGTTGTTTGAGAACACATGTACCTGATGCTTAATTGTGAAATATAGCTACTGAAAAAATGATCCTACAATCAGAGGGGTGCGGAAATGGTTCATAAACTCTGCTTAGGCCAAATTAGCAGTGTGGGCAACAATACTGTGCTGTGTTTTCTTCTTCAATGCATATATTAGCAGCTACACATGCAAAACAAACTCTGCTTTGTGGAGAATGAATTATGTAAATGTAATTTATAGCATTAATTTGGGCTTGTAAATTTAATCCACTCAAACATAAAAAGCTTTTCGTGCAATGAATATTTCTGAGGTGGTTTAATACGTTTAAAATAAAGATTGAGCAGCTGACAAAAAAACATGCCCTCCACATCACAAAAGCTGTTTTAAAACAATAATTTAAGTGCCTAATGAATATTTACTATCCAAGGTTTTAACTCCTAAGTAAATTTTTGCTTCTAAAATATTCATTATGTAGTCTATACAGGTGGCAGGTATTGATGGTGTTGGATCACAATTGTTCATGCTAGAAGCATAGTGGGGAATAAGTGCTACCATATTAAAAGGTACCTTTCATGGAACCAGATTATTTAGTACAAAATATAGTTCAGTAAAGAACTATTATAAACATGTTCATGTTTCAGTGCTTTAGAATATGCAGTGGATTTTCTGTCACCCAATAAGCTTCCTGAAAGTGAAAGTTGCATAGTCTTCCCTGAAAAAAGGTTTATAGTTTTACAAAATGTTTATAATAAAGTCCTCATAAATTGTTTATTTGTAGTTGTTGTTGAAGGGAGCCCAATCCAACAAAGGGGACTGAGTGCATCCAATTATAATCAGTGGGACTAGGGATTGCTAAACAGCTTGCTGGAAACATTAGCCACATTGTAGGATTGGGCCAAAGTGTATAAAACTCCCTCTTAAGCAATCTGTCTCTTGAGAAGTTATTAAAAGGGCAGAAAAATACCGCTGTGAAAAACTTGGAAACTGATCCTATTGAGTAATTTTTTTAAAGCGTTTAAGTGACTTAGGAGCCTAAATACCAGTGAGTTGGGAGTTAGGATCCTAGTCACTCAGGCGCTTTTAAAAATTTTTTGTCTGTGGTTGTTACTCTGGAAAAACTGCCTAGCTTCAATGGAAGTTTTGACTGAGTCCTTAAGGAATACAGGATTGGGCCTTTTGCTTCTTCCTGATAAGTTGTATTGCAACTCAAACACTGTATCACCACTGTAGTCTGTATAACTGAAGGAAATCCAAGCAGCCATCATGCAGGCTGTATTTAGCTTTCAAAATTCTTTCTCTTCCTCCTTCTGTTTTTCTCTACTCTCTTAAACATTTATTTTAAAGGTAGACTGCAAAAGAGGGAAAAATGGAGTTTGAGCCCTTTTTTGTTTTTGTCCTGTTTGAAGAAGACCTGATATGATGGTTTTATCAACTTTTTTTGATCTGTGTTTGTTTTATATAAGAAATTCAGCTCTTGTCTACTCTTTCTTTCTTGAAAGATCCTATAGCTGTGTCTACACTAGGACTTTGTCCTCACTAGGAAAAGAGGTGTTTGTTTGGCATGTGTTATGTGGTAAAATCCTAGTGTGGACAAGGCACTTCATAGTTTTCACATGTTAGGTAATGAAGGCGAGCCCTCGAATTTCCCGTAGTCATCCTGCTCACATATGTGAAAACTAAACACTTGGATTTTATCACATATTAGTTACTGAGTGTTAACTAACATGGTGGTTTAAAAAAATCCTAACATGAATGCACCTAAAGGTTTTACCTGGAGTTATTTGTCAGTTAACTCAAGGTAGTTAACATGTTTCTAAAGACCACTCTGAACACTCCACACTCATTTGTTCCAGGCTACACATATTTGTCATTTACTCTATCTGCTATATAACTCAAATGTTTGAGGAATACTTGAAGGAAAAATGCCTTTGTCGTGGTCAAAGACATCCACGCATTGATTTTAGTTTACAGACTCAAGCCTGAGGCCAGTTTATTGACATACATACCAGTGCACTGGGGTGCAGTCCGAAGACTGACACACCGAGGACCGCTCGCAGGCGGCTTTTATTTCATTAAACCGCAAGCAAAGTACAAACAATACGTCATGAGTTAAGAAATTGGGGTTGGGGTCAGTCCCCTCTTCCCGGCACCTTCCTTATTATTTTCCGAGAATTGGGTGTTTTATTTGGGTACGGGGGCGCTTGGTGGTTTTCCCCAAGGGTGGTACTTGGCACCAGTTTTTGGGTACATTTCTCGGCAAGGTACATGTTATTTTCCGGGGTTTTACGGTTAAGGGGGTTACCATGGGATGCCTAAAGAAGATCTATGATTGGCTAATTTTGCAGATAGCTGCAACTGCAAGAGTGATCAGCTCTTTGCAAAAGCAATTTCTTAATGTATTTCATAAACTTGCTGTTATTATATTGCTAAAGCAGTTTCTGTTGTAGCCTTTAGCATTGTTCTTCATTTTTCCTCCCCCCTCCTCTGGCCGTTACCGTTGACCGAGTTTGGCAGAGAACTGTGTTGTTCAGTCTTGCTTAGGCCTGGGCCTGTACTGCTCTGTGTAAGGGTAGTCAGCATAACAGATCTCTGTTGGAGGGTTTATTTCGGGGCCTTCAGATTCACAGCTTTGGCTATTAAAAAGAAGGCCCCCCTGTTCTATTTCCCCACACTCCATTTTCTTCATTATAAATGTTCTAACTTGGCATGTGTGATACAATTTGACTGTGAGATCACATATGCTCTGCATGTGAGAAAATTCAGATGTATGGTGGACTCAGTGAACTTATATAAATAAAATTTCCAAATGTGAGATCATTTGTTGCCTATTGCACATTCAAATACATGCATGTACAAGTGATGATGAGTTGATCTGAATGTGTAGTCAATCACAGGTACCTTATTTCTTTTTTTTAAGATGAGGAAGTTAAATGCAAAGGACTACAGTACACTAGCACATCATCACACTTTTTACATATACAGATGTCAGGAGATGGAAAGTCACTGTCACCCTAAAAACCATAAAATTCAGCCACATTTCATCAGCTGGACTGCATATTTTACTTTTCTTTCCTGTTTGTTGAATCTCTTGGTGCCTAAGAATTAAGAGTTGTGATCAAGAGATACTAGACATCAATATAGCATTCTATAATAGACGAAGGATTTCCTGCCAAGGTTTGACAGGAAGTCCTGTATTATATTGGCTGAGCATATTGAGCCGCCCTTGCATAGTATGAATGACCTAGTGAGCCTGGTATGCTGACTTGTGTGTGGGCATATGCCGTTATAACACAGCTGTTACAAAGGGCTTGATACCATAAAGTCACTGGGAAGTTAAGCCAATCAGCTCCAAAGACTGATCACCGTGTCCACAGAATTAGACGTGCAGTAGGTAGTTATTGTCTTCTATTTTCTTTCTCCTTTTTTAGTAATGGTTGATTGTTATAACTTAAATACTTTAATGTGAATAAAAAGAGAGAAAAAAATGTGATTGTATGAAAATAATAAATGCAAAGAGCACCTTCTACTGTGCTCCAGAGGGAACAGCTGCAAGCTCCCCTCCTCAGGCCACTTTTGGATGCTGCACCAGTCCTGCGCTACAAGCTGTGTTCTGCTTTCTCCCTGCCCTTCCGCACCTCTGCTCTCCTGAATGCAGGGACTGCTATTATGCCTGACTTTGTAGTGCTCTACCTCCACCTTGGCGGGTGGGAGTGTGTGTGCATATAAGGCCCATGCATAAACAAGCCATGAGTAGGGAGCTTGGGATTTTGCCCTAAAATGGAATGGGAATCCAACTTTTCTTCTGAGGGGGAAAAAAAATGTGCACAAATATGCATCACTTGTATTTCAGCAGAAAAAACATATTGGCATTTCCTATGGCTGATTTTTCTTGTATAACTGATTCATCATGAAGGTGAATAATACAACAATTTTTTCTTATCGAAGGACTTTAAATGCAGGGTTTGTAATGTAATTAGAACATGCTCACTGTATCCTCTCCTGGAATTAAAATGTATGTCATTTTGCCTACCTCCAGTATAAATAATGACTGAAATATAATAATTCCACTTTCTTGGTAGAAAAACACTGTCCAAATACAAGATAAGCTACTGTTTTTGTTTTGTGTTTAATTACCAGAAATGTGTGTATCTCTAAGAGATACAGAAATGTGAAAGGCTCTTCCAAGAGACACCATAATTAGAAATGAATTGGAGCTTTAGTTGGAGTTAGAAGAAGCACTCTGTTTACAGCCAACAATGGTATATACTGTTCATTTAATATTGCAGACCATCTTTCAGCTGCACTCTTGTAAATTGCAATTTAAAAAATCATGTTTTGCTCCTTCTAAATGTCTTTGTGGTTTGCTTCAGGTCTCAGATGGTGTCTTTAAAACACTCCAGAATGCACTTTCTGAATTTTAAAAGAGCAGTTTTGTTATATTTATAATCACTTAGGCATCAGAGAAGACATGAGTGCATTATGGATCCTCCTTTTCTTGCTATTTACAAGTAATTTTAACATTACTCCTGGAACTTTCAAGTGAAAATACTGAAATACAAAAGCAGCTGATCCAATAATTCTCAGACAAAATCTATTTCCAGCTGCCTTTTTTTTTCCCCATGTCTGTTTCGGGTGTAATTCTCCCACCCTTAGTTATGTTCAGTACTTTAGGCCCTGATGCTACAGAGAGAGGCAGGTAGACACCTGTGCCTGCATGGAGCCCCACTGATTCTAATCGGGCTCTGGGTGATAGAGGGATCTGCCTGCATGCATCTCCTTTCATAACTGGTGCTTTACTCATGAGTTGTCCTATTTAATCTGTGGCAGAATTGGGCCTTTAATCATTAGTGGAAGCAGGGTAAGGTATCTGCAGAAATAAGTATATATGTGAAAAAATCATCAGAGAATTGAAGGCAAATCACCAAAAGGTTTTGGCACTTTAAACATATACTGTACCTGTTTGGTTCAGTCAAAGCTTTCCAGTTTATATGAAGGAAATCTAACAAGACTTCTTCAGAAAAATTCTGCTTTATTATATTATTATCAGAATAGCTTTCACAGAAGAACTTATTTTATTTATAGTAAATTTGCTGCTCATGAAATTGCCAGATTTCTCAAGGTCCAGCACATGTAGCAAAAGCACCAAGTGTCCCCCACACTATGCAGCCAATGTGCCTCAGTCCCGTTTGGCAAGACCACCTTTCTGGGCCAAGAGAAGAGTTCAGTCTCCATGTCTCACTGCTCCCTCGGTGCTCTGCTGAGATTAGTAAGAGAGGTGCCAGGGATGGAGGTTAGGTTTCTGTGGAAGGGTCATTTGTTCACTTGAAACTGAACTGAGACCACATACCCCTTTCATACAGACCACTAGCCAACAATCAACAATGATCAGTTATTAACAAACAGACTGGTGACCTAGAGGCAAAAGGTTCAGCATCCTATTACCAAGTCCCTGAGTTATCCAGTCCCTTCATACAGAAATATTTGTAAAGGTAAAAAGTCTCCAGACCTGGTGTAACCTCCCCTTATCTGACTCCAGCTGTGAGGAGAGGAACAGATCCTGACAGGATTTCTTTTCCTTCTTTTAAAGTACGGGTGTATTTTGAGACTGATGATTAAATTGTGAAGATTTTCTATGGTTTTAAAGTTAGGCCCAGTTAAGGAGGAAAGAGGGCGGTGGTTCCTTTTAAAGAATTCTTTTTTTTTTTTAATTAAATCCAGACTGCCAATTTCATAGGAAGTGAAATATAAATTTGACTTTTCCTGTTTTTTATATATATATATATAATGTCTTCATTTATAATGATGTTTTAAAGGGTTTTAGTTCTCAATGTGGACTTTTGGTATCTTTTTTAAAAAGAAAACTTAAAAATTTAACTGAGGCACAGTTTTTGAATATTACAATAACAAAATTTTAAATATTTTAATATGCATAGCTCTATTAGCATAATAATGGATTCAAATTGTAGAGCAAGAATGTATTACAAAGAGGGAGCTTTTGTTTTCTGAAAGCATTAGGAAGATACAATTTTCAGCAAAGAAAAGTAATGGCTGAAATCCTCTATATTCTACAGCCCCTGCGGAGAGCCCATACAAAGCCTGATTACTTCAGGTGGAAGGGAGGGTGTGTGGTGATGAATCTCACCCTAAAGAAAATGTGGAGGGTTGGGCCTTGAAGGAGACCTGTCTCTGGGCCAGGGGTATTAGGCACCTAATGGTGCAGATATGCACACAGTGGGATTTTCAAAAGTGCCTATCTCTATTTATAGGCACATCTGGCCCCTTGTAACTATAAATATAGCTCTCCCCTGTCCAAGTCTGTACGTCCAGATCTTCCAAATATTTATATACATGCTTAACTTTATGCAGATGAATAATCCCATTGGAGACAATGAAGTCCCAATGACATCAATGGAGCTTAGCATGGGTGTAGGGATGAGGTGCCTGTTGCAGAACTGGAGTCTTAAAGCCTGTCAGTTCTAAATATTTTGTCTCCATCTAATATAATGGGGCCATGGTCCTGATGGGGCATTCTCTGGCTACTACTAACATATAAAAGTTAAACAATAATAAGTTAATTGTTATTTTGGCTATCAAGCATGTTTATTTTGGTGGTTGTTTTATATTTTTCTCCTGATACTTTATTTTTTGTGTGCTGCATATTGTATTTATATTCATCACCCTTAGCATGTTGGAAACTTTTGCAAATTAATACAACTTTAGGGGCATTGCGTACATTTTAAAAGGCCTGTGCTATATTTTGGTCTTTGAGTTCTGCATTTATCAGTAAAATACATCATATGTTAATAAAATTCATGATTCCTTTTAGTTTCATATTATCATAAAAAATTCAATACAAATTAAATAGACAGGAGAAATATGCAGGAAAGCAGGTTTAGAATTATGTCACTCTCTAGCACAGAATGCACTGTGAGTGCTTGCAAAATGTTCAGGCTGCAAAGATTGGGAGCAACAAGAATAACATTAAGATATTTCAGTCTAAACCAATATTTACTGGCATATCTTGATAACAAGGTTTTTAAATATCAATTTAATTTTAAAACTGCAAGTATTAACTTACAACTTATGTAAAATGCATGTGTCATTGCCCCTTCTGAACTGTTATGCTCTGGCTATCTAAAACAACTATTTATCTAAAAGGTGCCTAAATCCTACAAAAGAGCTGTTACAGTTTAGTAATTAAATAACATGGGGCCCAATCATCCTCTCCACTCCTAAAAGTATAGGATGCATCCTGCTGGGGGCAGCTGCAGTTCCATGACATCCTCTCTCATTCCTGGGGACCTCACTGAAGTCCCTCAGCTAGAGCTCCATAGGGTCAGTGCTCCATGAAACTATGGGAAGCAGAGTTGTGAGTGGGAGGAGTTGGAGGCAAGAAGCAACCATTCTCCACACCATATTCCCATCTAAAGGTGGGGAGAGGGATTTTGCTGAGTAAGAGCAGGGTGTGAGGGAGGGACCCTCCATGGAACTAGAGCTTCCTTAACCAGGGACCCCTAGGTTCCATAGGGTTATGTGGCTGCATCCTCTACCTACTCTAAAGCCCATCCATACCTTTTGAAAATCAGCCACTTTTAGTTAAGTGCCGAGATCTGCATTCACCTCCCACCCCAAATCCTGCTCTTATTCTAGAGATGAAGAAATGAATCCATATCTTGTCACTGTGTACAAGTGCCCTGATTTTCAAAAATACTGACCACCTGCAACTCCCCTCCACTTCAGTGGGATCTGTGCATTCTCAGAACTTCTGAAAAATCAGACCACCCTCATTTATGTAACAAATGTGTGGATTTAGGAGCCAAACTTTAGGCACTCAGATCTGAAAATATTAGCCAATGTGTGTAAATTATTTGCAGAGTAGAGTGGGAACTCCACTAGTTTACAAGCACACAATGGCCATTGTTGAAATGGTCTAAAACTATACAAGTGATGTAATTATAATGACAGTAGTAAGTAGGGTACGTCTACACAGCAGCAAAAAAGAAAAAGTTTCAGCAAGTATCAGCCCACGTCAACTGATTCGGGCTCACAGGACTTGCGCTGAGGGGCTGAAAATTGCAGTCTAAGACCTCCCCCTTTCGTAGGTTTCAGAGCCTGGGCTTCAGCGTGAGGCCAGACATCTACACTGCTATTTTTTAGCCCTGCAGCATGAGCCTGAGTCAGTTGACCTAGGCTCTGAGACTCACTGCGGTGGATCTTTTTTTGCTGTGTAGATATACCCTGGACTAAAATTTCCCAGTATTGAATCACGTTCAGGCAGGAATGTGGTTTTATTTCACCTAGTAGTCAGCTACATTTCTAAAATATTTTTATTTCTTCATCATGAAGTTGATGTGTGTGTACTCACTCACTACAGCTCCTTTGTGATATTCAAAAGTAATGTTATGTTAAATCCCCATGCACCCTGCATATTGCCTGAGTTGAATTTAAGAACATTAGTAAACTGATTTCTGAAGAGCTCCTGCTCCCATTTAAGGGGTAAATAAGTGAAGATGAGACTATTTTGATCTGCAAATAGAAGTGTTTATCTCCATAGCCCCTATCCTGCTCTCATTGAAGTCAATGGCATTTTTTCATAGACTCCAATGAGAGCGGCATTTGGCTCCTGATTAGATTGCGGCTGAGCAAGGAGGAAACCTAATAAAAGTGGAAAGGGGATTAAGGGGGCAAATTCTAATTATCTAATCTATTAATCCTCACTTATCAAATCTAATGTTTTAAACCATATAGGGCTTGACCCCCATCTCCACATCCGCCCTTCCAGTAAGGTACATTAATAACAACCTCCCTTCCTCAAACAAACAGAACTAGGATGTAGCCCAAGACTAATTGGCTCCTAAAATTGAAAGAGAAGAACATGTAGTAACATATGTATGAGGAGGTGTTTTATGCAGCTTAGCAGTGATTTGAAATGGTCTGGTTCACCTGGGTCTCTGTGGTTTTTAAATGTCAGAGGCAAATGAAAACTGATTAAATGTAATGCTGTAGTAAACAAGAGGGCACTGTGGAGAGGGCCAGAGTATAACAACAGATGGTATGTGTTAAGTCTATTTATTAGCAGTCACTTGGCAGTGAGATTGAAAAAGAGGAAGAATGCAAGAAAATAGATAACATGTGGAATATAACATTGGTATAATGATTCCATAGCCTTAAGACCAAAATGCTCTACATTCTTCTTGCCCCATCCTTCACCCCTCACAAGCTTTTTCTTTTTCTGAATTATAAATCTAAAAAGAAAATTACATTGCATTTACTCTAAAATACCATTGGTTCAAGTGGTTTTCCATTGCTGAAGGGGGGAGTTGTTATTACTTGACTGGAAGGTAAATGGACTCATGAGTTGTGCACAGCAATCAAGATGCAATTGGAGAACTAGTCTCTCTCCTGCCCCTTAATTTTTCTTGGAAAAATCCTGTTTACTCATTTGAAGACACAGCAAAATAAGATGTGCATCTGGACTGACTGCCTATCAAGTGCTTTCTAAATAAGGTATACTCCCAACTTCATTGTTTGTTACACCTCTGCCCTGTAAAGATTAAAATGCTGCTCTCTGCATACATCTCTTTTTTTAAATGTGAAATTTATGAAAGGGTGGAATTACATTTTTAGTGTTTTAGTTTTACCTTTAGAAACCTAAAGAGCAATACAAAGGTCTAGGAGTTCAGAAGATAATCACCATGTTGTTATTCCCTTAGAGCTCATTAAAATGGCAACACTTTAAGGGGATCAGGGTGCTCGCCATGGTGCTAATAATATGATGATCATCTCTCAATTTTCTTTCTCTCTTCCCCTCCCCCCCCCCCCCCCCCCCCCCGGTCCCCTTTCAAAAGGTTTTGGGCTTATGAGAAATAGGGTAACTTTGGTCACCATTAAATCAATCTCACCTCATATCCTTTCATAAGTGTGAAATTAATTCTGAGTGATACTGATTATAGCAACTGTATCCTGGCCCTGGTCAAACCTAATTACAATTTCATGCAGTGTCACACTCCATTATTGTTTCCAGGTAATGTGGCCTCTTTTTCACACAGCAGCCTTTACAGACAGCTTGTTGTTGATGAATAGATAGTTGAAAAAACCTACACAGAGTCTCAAATGACCTCTTTTGCATTGTAAAAAGATATGTGGATTGATAAATAGACTAGGATGTATTATTATCCATTATTCAGTTTTACAATCAGTGAACACCTGGCATGGGGAAAGTGAGATGGCTGTTTGCTTCCCATCAGTATTAATGTTGATGGCCCAGAGGAAACACAGAGCAAACCAATTTCCTCTTGTTAGAGGAGAGAAAATGTGAAACAAAACAAAAAATTCTGCTTAATATTTAGAGTGTACAGATTTAAATTTTAACTTTGTAAAGGTTATGGGTTACAGCTGCTGTGCATATGCCTTTATTAGGTATCATTTATTTAAGGTTTATTTATGGAGTCAAAATAAAAAGATTAACAGTTGCAAAAGGCTGACATATTTCAAGTCTAACCAAATAACAAGGTGGTACACCAGGAAAAGAGAGATCTTAACAGTCTGACTTGGTATCATCAGACAAAGGCGAACATCTTGTTTTGTTTCAGAGTAGCAGCCGTGTTAGTCTGTATCCGCAAAAATAACAGGAGTACTTGTGGCACCTTAGAGACTAACAAATTTATAGTTGATATTACCTAGTGGGACTCAATTAACCTAATTTTCAAATAATCTTTTTTAAGAGAGTTGTTTTAAATCACAGACGTGAAAGCTTAATTTTACTTGATTGACCACACTCGCTTGCAAACATTTCTCAAACATCTTTGATCTCTGAATTTATCATTTTCTGTGTGTTTTTTATAGTCCTCCAGCCCCAGAACTCCACCGCTAGCAGTTAGACAAGAATTGTCTGGCTACATTGTATTATCAGATTTAAAATTTTAATATGAAATTAAGGCAGAGAGAAACAATTTTAAGAAAACAACAATTAGACACCCAGGAAAGCTAAGGTTACAAGTAAATATAACCCAAACCTTTGAAAGTATATAAATCCACAGTTTAGAACACCCAAACAACTTTGATTCTTCCCCCATAGTGATGCCAGGCTCCCGTCGTCCCCTCAAAAGTGTTATGTTTGGATCAAGGATTTTCTAAGAACTTTAAGACTGGTTCCCAACCAGAGGTACGTGTACCCCTGGGGTACGCAGAGGTCTTCCAGGGAGTACATCAACTCATCTAGATATTTGCCTAGTTTTACAACAGGCTACATAAAAAGCACTGGCAAAGTCAGTGAAACTAAAATTTCATACAGACAATGACTTGTTTATACTGCTCTATATACTGAAATGTAAGTACAATATACATATTCCAATCAATTTATTTTATAATTATATGGTAAAAATGAGAAAGTCAGCAATTTTTCAGTAATAGTTTGTTGTGACGCTTTTGTATTTTTGTCTGATTTTGTAAGGAAGTAGTTTTTAAGTTAGGAGAAACTTGCGGGTAGGCAAGATAAATCAGACTCCTGAAAGGGGTACAGGAGTCTGGAAAGGTTGAGAGCCATTGCTTTAAGTAGTCCATAGACTATGGGCTTGATTTTGCTCCCATTCCAGTCAATGAAAAAACTCTCATTGACTTGAATGGTGCAGAATCAAGACGTTATGGCTGTGGACATCTTACATTTGGAAAAGATTTCTATATTGATACAGTGACTTTACCACCACTATCTTCCCTCCATCTTTTTTCACAAGGGCTTTAAGAAGTCTGCAGTCTGTGCACATCTTTAAATTGAGAAAAGACAATGTACTGTACATCTTACAGATAGAGTATTGACAATAGCAACCGCCAAACATCATTTTTATCATTGGTTTCAAATTTTAGAGAGAGAGTCTTTCCAATACTAAACATGTTTCATCCTGTTCTAACCTTTGTTCTTTTCTTGCAAGTTCTATACCAGGGGTCTCAAACACGCGGCCCGGGGGCCGCATGTGGCCCGCGGGGTTATTTTCTGCGGCCCGTGAGCCCCTCGCAGCCCCCCTGCCCTCTCCCAGTGTTTACCTAGAGCGGCTCTAGCCGGACGTGCACCGGGGGCAGGGCAGGCTCCCTGCCTGCCTGCCTGCCCTGCCCGGCACCACTCCGGGAAGAGAAGGCGGGGCAGAGGGGCTGTGTGTTGCTGTTGCTTCAGGCAGCGCCCCCAGCAGCTCCAATTGGCCGGGAATGGGGAACCGCGGCCAATGGGAACTGCTGGGGGCTGTGCCTGAAGCAACAGAAACACACAGCCCCTCCGCCCCCCCCCCCTTCCCCACGTTCCAGCCTGTTCCCGGAGCAGTGTGGGGGCAGGGCAGACAGGCAGGCAGGGATCCTGCCCTGCTCCCGGTACGCGCCGGGCCAGATCCTGCCCCCTGAACCTCTCCTGCAGCCGAACCCCCTGCCCTGAGCCCCCTGCCACACCCTGCACCCCAACCCCCTGCCCTGAACCCCCTGCCTCACCCCGCACCCCTCCTGCATCCAAACCCACTGCCCTGAGCCCCATGCCGCATCCCTCCTGCACCCCGACCCCCTGCTGTACCCTGCACCCCTCCTGCACCGAACCCTTGCCCTGAACCCCCTGCCTCACCCTGCACCCCACCTGCATCCCAACCCACTGTCCTGAGCCCCCTGCCACATCCCGCACTCCTCTTGCACCCCTGCCCTGAGCCCCCTGCTGCACCCTGACCCCCTGCTGTACCCCGCACCCCTCCTGCACCCCACACCCCAACTCCCTGCCCTGAGCCCCTGCCACACCCCACACCCCTCCTGTGCCCCCTGGGGGCAGGGAGGGGGCAGAGTTGGGGTGGGGATTTCAGGGAAGGGGTTGGAATGGGGGCAGGGAAGAGGTGGGGCAGGGGCGGGGCCTCATGGAAGGGGTGGAGTGGGGGCCGGGCCGAGGGCGGCGGGGGGGGTGGTGTCAGTTAATGCGGCCCTCGGGCCAATGTACTAGTCCTCATGTGGCCCTCGTGGTCATTTGAGTTTGAGACCCCTGTTCTATACTGAACTGGGTCCAGGATATCTGTATAATATAGATACACAATCTGTGTTTGGTTATACCTGTATAATTGATGCCACTTACAATTTAAATGATGAGTGGGGAATGATTGCCTTCAGTATGCTAGATATCTAATTAGAAATTTTGAAAAATATATTTTCTTCTTCAAATTGGATACAATTTGTGGACACATTTGAAATGAGAAGGACCACCTTGAGGATTTTAGCAGGTAAGCCAAAATCAGGCTTATAATGGAAAGAAAGAAAGCCTCAGCCTTCAAGATGGAGCCGCTAAATTAAACCCTGGACTAGCGTGGATCAGATAAGCAAATACATGGCCACATTAAATGTCAAAGCAGCTGCAATGCCACATCACCGCTGTGCAGGGAAATTCTGCAGCCCCTGTAAATCACACAGCTGTGCTCCACAGTGGTTCTCGCCACTAGGGAAATGGATTGGGGGCAGATGAGAGCTTGGTCAACGTGTCTATGCACATTCCACATGTGCTAGCCAAAAATCCCAGATAGTGGAAAGCAGTGGACTGCATCCACTACACTCCTATAGATTGGCCTGACTGTCCATCCACTACTACAAATTAGGGCTGAGGATTCAATATGGAGAGTCACTGGCATCCTGGCTACTGTAGAAGTCAGGCTGTGTAGGGGCTGGGAGGCAAGTGACTATGTGTGGAAGCCCTTTTCCTCATGTGGTCCCTCAAATCCATGCAGATCTTTGAGGATTCTCCTGACTATTTTTTGGAGTGAAGAGGGGCAAATCCCCATGCTCCTCCCAACGGAGAATTATCAGGAAACTTCCCAAGTTTGAATTTGTGGATTTTTCATTCACCCTATGAAGGAATAACCCAGGCAGGGGAAAAGCTGACTATTGGTCTATATTAAATTATAACATTATTAAATGCAAACAAGATACACAAAGTAATGTTTGTTTAGGAACAGAGCATGAAGAACTGCAGCACATAATTCTCATTCATGATAATTGGAGATACTTATCCAAGTCCCTCTGAAACAGCTAAACAGCAGTCCTCCGGGAACTAAGTCAAACTGACTCAAGCTAGAAAATTCCTAACTAAGTCTGACATTTATCCTTGACTCCCTCTGCTGTGCTTGCATATACTGCAGCCCACAAGAACAGTGGGTGATCTTACATTAAATATACTATAAGCTTTTATGCCTTTGCATGTCAGAGCCACTTAATGGAACCAAATTCTGAGGGGTGGTAGGCACCTGAAATGTTTGTCTTCTCTTCTTCCGTGTGACACTTATCACCATCACAGATTATTGAAATTGAAATAATTTTAAAATCTGATGTCCTTTTTCCCATGTATGATGTTGCTTTTTGCATTTCATCCATTTTTTTATCATAATTTCACTTTTCTTTTGGTCATTTTTTTTCTTTTCTGGCTGTTATGCACTAGGTTATAAGCACTGCAAGTGAATGTTTTAGGAATACAAAGAATTTCTGGAAAGATTTCTGTGATATTAGGTTTTATCAAATATTTTCCCAAATTTTAAGAAAAAATATTCGATATTTGAAACAAGATTCTAAGTAAACGTATTGTCCGTATAGGTGGGTTGCTTGTTTATCAATCCTGGGCCAAATCTTGAGGGGTTCTGTTAAAGATTACATGATTCATAAGTTCAGATTTGGTTCAAATTCAAGAAGTGTTTCATTCAACTTGAAACAAAACCAAAAACTGGCAGGGAAAAAAAAATTGGGGGATAGAACAAAACATTTGATTTTACCCGAAACTTTTTTTTTCTCACTTCAGTGAGGGGGGGATCCCAAAATTAGTTTTGGCTGAAATTCTTTTCAGATTTTTTTCAGTTTGGCCCCTGAACTAAATAAATCAATTATTCACTTAGCTCTAGTCCAAAAATGGAATTAAATCATGGCCATATTATAGACTAAGCCACTGCATATGCTCAAAGTACATGGTATATGGGGGTAAGGAACAATATCAAAATCACAAAAAAATTCTACTTTAGTATCTCCTAAAATCATAAAGGCAGAATATAGGCCACATCCCTTCAAATAGAGCTGGATATACAGGCCCTTGCATCCTCATGGAGTTCCATTGACCTCAATGGGATGCTGTACTGGTGTGTGCATTAGCAGAATTGAGGGGTTTATGTCCAGCCTCTATGATTAAAAGATAGTGGTCACAGGAAGTGGGTTAGGTAAATCTCATATTGTACAACATAATATATTACAGCTAATGGCTAAGGCAAGATCACTATCTTCATAGCCCCCCCTCCCCCCCATACTGAACATGTAAAGGAGGAAAAGAGAGAAACAAAAATATTTTGTCTTCCCTACAGTTTCCTGTTTCCACCTCACATTCAAAAGCCAAACCAAAATATAGTATTCACAGATTCATCTGGAGGCAACAGCTTTTGAGGGAAGGGCAAGGAATAAATACCACTCACTACCTGAATGTCACCTCTAAAGGTTAGGGCCAGATGCTGATAGCCCGGAGCTCAGCATGACCAAGTGTTATTTTTATTTATTTAATTTTTAAAAGCAGACCTACGTTATGGTCCTAAACAATTTGACAGTGCCCCTTAAAGGACACAATAACAATAGCTTGCTGGCTTCAGACATTTTACAGTTGTATTTGTATTTAATTCCCTTTGCTGTTTTAATGCTCCTATAAAATAACGAATACAAAATAAACATGTTTTTAAAAAAAGTCTCCCACTGACATCTCAGTCTCATTTGCATTGACGTCTTTATGGCTTTGATGTGAATGCAAGTCCATGAGACGTTAATGTTGTAAATAAATCCTTTTAACAACTTTTCAGGTCCATGGGTCAGCTGGAGCTAATATACATGAAACTGTTCTAATTAATCCACCGATCACATTGACTCCATTTCAGTGAAGATGACATAAGATGCCCCCATATCAGCTCTGTGGGCCTTTTGGACACAAAGCAGTGTTTGCAGTAAGATGGTTTTCATTAGGGAGGTAAAAGCTACTCCTCTACTAACAAAGCCTTCAGGGGTCAAGCTCTGTGTGGGGAAACTCCAGGGAGGTTGGGAAGATGGAATCCATGTGCACACAAACACACACCCTTGCAGGGCTGTAAAGAGCAGCCCCTCTATGACCCAGAATAGAGGCCAACCATTAACCTCCATTGGTTTTAAGCCACTAGCTCTGCAGTAGTTCCTCCAGCAGCACACCCTTAAAATCTTCCTCCACTTGACCTCTCCCTGCATGGGAACAGGGCAGGATTTAAGTGGTGTAGAGCACCCACAAGCTCTCATTGCCAAACTGAATTTCATTCTGGTGCAATACTGCTGGTGTAGCCAAAGAGGGTCCCTTGGCAGTGCAAGAGATGCAGTTCTGCTTCACAAAGAGAAGAGGGTTTGGGCTGATCAGAAGTGGTGGAGGATGGGCACCTCCTACACTGTGTAGATATGTGGGCCTTTCAGTTTCAGCAAACACGGGAAAAGGTTCTAAGAGGGGAAGCAGTGTAGTCTTGTGGCTAAAGCACTGGACAGGGAGTTAGGAGAGTTCAATTTCTGGCTCTGCAATTGACTTGGTGTGTGACCTGGGGCAAGTCACTTTACATCTCTGTTTCCTCTCCCACCCTTTGTTTATCTTGGCTAGAAGATGAGCAATTTGAGGAAGGGATTGCCATTTACTAGGTGTTTGTACAGTGGCTAGCACTGGAGGACCCAGTCTTGGCTGGGGTTTCTAGGTGGTACAGTAATACAAATAGTAAATAGTTATAACAGAATGATAGGTTTAAACAGCAGTTAGAAGCCTGCACATCCCACTTCACAGAAAACTCCCGCACACAGTTCTGTCTGTGGATGGACAAACTGTTAGAAGCTAGTGTATTTGTTCATTGTTCCCAGACACTTCTTGCCAACTGGTACACTGGAACTCAATAAGAAAGAATTCTGCTCTCATTTACACAGAAGCCATTCCCCCTGAAATGAATGGGAGTTGTACCCATGAGAGCAGAATTTGGCCTGTTGACTCCACTATAATTACACAGGCTTGAAGTCGGTACCTCTGTTTGGTAATGTGCTTTCCTTGTTCATTTAAAAATGAAATGTTAAACATCTCACTGCAACTGTAGTACAGAGTTACAATACATTAGTATTTTGCAAGCGTGCACACACGCTCTCTCACACGCACATATTTGGGAAATGAAGAAAATAATACTTTGTCCATTTCAAAGTATTTATAGATTGCTGTTTAGTGACCAGAGTATCAGTAAGTACTAGTTAGTCATTATAAGGCTCTTATTATTAACTATTACTTATGGAAGTGCCTAGAGGTCTGGGTCATAGATCAGGACCCCATTTGCTAGACACTACAAACACAGAACAAAGAGATGGTCCCTGCTCCAAAGAGCTTACAATTTTCTAGTGTCATCTTATGAAAAGAAGCTCTTCATTAAGATAAATTCGCATGCCATAACTAAGGATATGTCTGTAGTGTGTGTACTTGCATCCTGACTTGTGCACATGCATTCGCGTGTTAGCCAAGTCCACTGCCAGAGTCCACTCTGCAGACTCTCACATGTGTAAGACCCCATGTAGCTGTGTCCATACTGGTGCTGTAGCTACAAACATGTGATTCGTGCTTGGATTTATGGGTGCATATCCCATAGTCCTGTACATCCTCACCACCTGGAGCCGCTCTAATCCTTGATTTGTGGCGTGTTATGGGAGAATTTGTCTGTCCTTTTCAGACCCCTATGCATAAGTGCTTTCAGCCAGCAACATTTCAAATGCAGTTTTTTTCTGAGGCACATCTGGCTGTGCATGCTCCTCACTTCTGTGCATTCCGACCCAGAGACAAGGCATGGATCTATTTGATCAGCTGCTCCTGCTTGTGGGTAAATGGTTTATGCAGCAGAACAATCAGCAAGATGCTGGATGGCATTCCAGGAGCTCTTTCTGAGACCAAAAAAAAAAAAAAAAAGTGGTGGTACTCGGAGGGGGATTAATTCATGGCAGACTGGACAGGCCTAATGAATGCCACAGTTGGTGCTTATTTTCCATGGGTAGACTAGTGTTTCTGTGAAAGACAATTACCACAGCACGATGGGAACAAATTGTCCTGCAGATCTGGGATGACCTGGAGGGGCTCTAGATCTTCTGCATGAGAAAGTAAATGTCCCTGGAGTTGTGTGAGGAGCTTGCACCAACCATCCAGTGCCAGACCACTTGAGTCAGGGAGGTGATAGTAGTGCAGAAGTGGGTTCCAATTGCCTTCTGGAAACTGGCTACCATTTGTTAAAGAGCATGAACCAATTAGTTGCAAGATAGGGTTTCTCTTTACTCTTTTGGTTGTAGAACCCAAACTGGTTGACTGGGGGACGTGTGGTGGCACTCAGAGTACAGAGGTTGAGTAATAGTAAAGAAGAGAACAAAAAATAAAGAAGCAGGAGAGAGTGTGGCAAGGGAAAAGCAACAAGTTTTGATACATGACTATCTCCAGCAATGGACTGTGGTCACCCAATTTTTTGACCAGTCTTATCATAAAACATGACCAGAGAGAACTTGAAAATAAGGTTCTTCTACTTGCAGCAGCAAAGAGGAGACTGGCCTCTTTTGCTGTGCTGTTGGCCAGTTACAGGTGATTCCTCCACTTCAGTGCACACTTACCTTACAAGTGGCTTCTTGAAGCAGATGTTTCCATGTCAATAACCTCCTCCCCTGGCGACACGTCTCTCCTCTTCACACCATTAGTATAGTTTGCAAAAGTTTTCTCTAGGGATGAAAGAGCCTATTTCCCCTACTTTCACTGAGAGTTTTTAAATATTTTTTCCTCCAACTCTCTGCTCCTCCCTCTATTGGGTGAGATCAAGCACTTCATCATCTTACTTTTCACAAGCCCTGTCCTGCCTTTCCCCACTTCAGTTGTCTCCTTTCGGATGTTACTATTTCCTGTTGTTACATGAGTACCTTTTCCATTCCTTTTTTGTTCCCCTATTAATGATGCTTGGAAGCTTGTCCTTTTTACCAGTTCTCCCACTGAAGGAAGCTGAAGACACTCCACACATATAAAGAGGTACTCAGAGCACTGAATGGCAGTTAGAGAGTAGTACACCAGGAGAGAGAGAGAGAAGGCTTCAGACAAGCGGCATAGTCATGTGTTAATAGAGTTGTCTCCCACAGTCAAGGACATCCATGTTCTAGCGTGGTTTTTTTAGTTATATAATTATTGTATAACATCACCACCAGGGATCTCTGTGCTCTAACCATTTTCTTTAATAGGACTGTGGATAGGACAGCATGTCAGTGGTAAAGCTAGAATAGGTCTGCTGACTAGCCCAGGATCCTTATATAGTTAGGTATAGAAATATGTTCTCTTATCCACACTAGCTTATTAGAACTAGACATCCCTAGCAGTCGAAAATACATACATGTAGTGTGGAGAGGCTGTTAGATGCACATCTACAGCAGGCTGGTGTGCCTTCCCTATTTAATAATAATGCTGAGCTCTTATGTAGTGGTTTTTGTCTTTTAGCTCTCAAAGTGCATTACAAAAGAGGTCAGTCTCATTATCCTCATTTTACAGATGGGAATAGACGTGCCCACAGTCACTCAGCTGGTGCGTAGCACAGCTAGGAATTGAACTGTGGTTTCCTTGGTCCAAGTCCAATGCTCTAGCCACTAAGCTATAATGCCTTCCTTTACCACCACTTTCAATAAGCCCTATTGGGGCAATGGGGTGGGGAGAGCGAGAGTGTGAGAGAGACTATCCTTCAACTGCATTTTGCTGAGACACTGTATAAGAAACATAATTCCCTGCTCCTACTTACTCCTCTTGTTTATCATACAGTATGAAACAATTAAGAAAAGACTCATTAAAATGTTTGCTATAATTTTATATCTAGCCCCATTTGGAAAACATTTGATTCTTTGTCTTCCACATATAATGTCGTGATTCATCTGAATGCAGTTCCTTCTTGTTTGTTTCAGTATTGCCATAGCAACATTTGCCATTCAAGTACCATGTAACTTGTTGAGAAATACATTTTTATTTTAATTATATAAACAGCATGCTCCTGTAGAGGTAAATACTTTATTATTATAGGCACAAACATTTCATTCATTGTACCTACTCTCCCCTTTCTCAATACAAGCATATCCATTAAAATGCAGTTTTTTCATTCTTTTCTCACAATGACATTCAAAAGATTTGTTTCCAAGAATGCCCAGTAATCAAATTAGAAATTGGTGGGGGGTTAAAATTTACTTTTTTAATTAATCTTCTGTAATATCCCTGTGCAACTCTAGCACTTAACAATGAAAAGCCCAACAGATATATGCAAGAATTCCCATCTAGCATCTCTATGTAAATGGAATTACTTTATTTCTCTCTCTGACCCAAATGCAAGACTTCCAAAATATAGAGAAAAGCTTTAGAAGATACATGGCTTGAAAATGATTGTGGGATGGGGTTTCCACTCACAAAATCAGTGTCTTATTAGGACTGCAAATAAATATGGAGAGAGGAAGGGAGTAAACAGTGCATGCAACCTGATTGTCCTTAACAATCCATATTGCGATACCCATTGATAAACAGCAAGGCAGAGGACATCGTTTCAAAAAATAAAGTATTTTACAGAAAGCAAGGTAACTTTTGGGGAGTCAAATATGTTGAAACTAAAGACTACCTTGCAGTATATCCATCTAGTTAGGTTATTAGACTATGTCCATCACTGTAGTACCTGAGTGGCCATGTGATAATAACTACCATGGTGTGGCTTGGGCATAGTAGCTATCTTTCCAACTGCTGATGGGTTGTCATGCAGCAGCCAGCCAAGTTTTGCTTGTATTGTACCCTCTCCTTATATTAGTGAAAGCATGTTCAGTTTTTATGATCTAAAGACTCAGTCCTGCATTGAAGCCTGCATGGATGTAGATGCCACGCTAGCAAATCCTGATGCACTATTGGACCCGACAGAGAGTAACACTGACTCATCCCTTACCATTACAGACTTGCTACTTCTGTTAGCCAAACTCCAGTGCCATTAGATACCCAATCTGATCCCCAAACCTTGATTCCACTCTCTAGTTGGGTTCCATGGTGGATGTGGTATTACTGGCATACTGCATGCTGGGACATTTTAGGTAAGGGAGTCAGAATCATGGCTTTTAAGAACCTAAAAATAATACTTTGTGCTTCTATAGCACCTCTATTCAAGCATCTTGTAGCTTGAAGTCTAACAGCGAATTAAACCTCATACTGCCCCTCTAGGAAGGAAGTATTAATATCCCAATTTCACAGCTGTGCAAACTGAGGCATAGATAAGGTAAGTGAATTGCCTGAGGTGATTTCCAGTCCTATGCTCAAGTTAAAAGACCAACCATCCTTTACCTAATAAAATAACAGTTCTTTTAAAATCTACCTTTTCAGTTCCCCTCTTTTGCTATTGGGGCAGTCAGCATTTAAACAAAAAATCTGTAATTATGGAGTTAAGACTTTGCTAATGTAACCTCTAAACATTTTTTTTTATTCAGATGTTGCATGCTGCTTACTTTTTTATTTTTATAAAAATTATTAAATAAACTGAGTCGGAAACAAATTTCAATGTCAGACTCTCAAAGAGTTTTTATGAACAACAGAGAATGAAAATGAATTTTAAACCCTATTTAAAAACATTCTAGGCTGCATCCTTTTCACAAAGCCTCAGAAATTGTGTTTAACCTATAAACCTGTACTAGACACAAACTGGCAAAGGAAAGTATACCAAAGTCCTTGAAGGACTAACAAATGTAATCAGCATCTGAACTCTCTGACAAAGACATATCCAAATGCTTAGAAATTTCAGCTGTCTTGCTATCAGTAGAAGAATTATTCCCCTTCATTTGAATTAGAAGATAGTTCAGAAAAATTCCACTTACAAAACCTTTAACAGAAGAGTCTGTTGACAATCCAGTGGCTGAAGGTTGAGGCTAGACAAATTCAGATTGGACATAGGATGTAAATTTTTGGAAGCGAGGGTAATTAACTGTTGGAACAATTTACCAAGGGTCCTGGTAGATTCTCCATTGCTGGCAACTTTTAAATCAAGATTAGCTGTTTTTCTAAATTATATGCTCTAGGAATTATTTTGGGGAAGCTCTATAGCCTGGGTTATGCAGGAAGTCAGACTTGATAATCACAGAGGTCCCTTCTGGCCTTGGAATCTATGAATCTAAACAATTAGAATTACATTCCTGGGAGCAGATTTATTGCCCTACTTCTCTCCCTTTGTTCTCTTTGAGTAATGAAAAAAAACAGAAAGTACTATATCTCCCCTGCTGAGGATTAGCATAGTATTGGAGAGTCACCAGACAGCACAGAGCTGGTAAAGTCAGCACCTACACCTCCATCCCCTGCAGCCCTACTGTAGAGGGTGGGGAAGCATGTGAATGGAGCATGCTGCTGCTGAACAATTTGCCAGCTGGTGTAAGTCAAAGCAGCTCCCAAACTTTACTAGTCAATGTTGCAGAGGAGCCAAACGAATCAACCCATCCCCTCCATTGCATTGAGCAAAACTCATCAGCAGAAGAGAACCTGCCCTCTGATTTACGGTTTCAGACACAGTATATTCAAACAGTACATAAAGAAGCAAATGTCTTCTTTTTATAGGTGATATGAGTCCAGTGTGGTATAGTTGTATCCGAGGTGTTGTCGTGGAGTGCTCTATTCACCACTGGGTGGCACTCCTTTCTGGCGATTCTGGGATTAGCTCCACCCAGTTCAGCACCCCTTTTCTTTTCTTCCACCGTTACACTCTCCTCCCGCTCATGGAGTCGCAGTACGGCTGCTTCATGACTTGGCCCTCCAGCTGGGTCATACTGTGATTTCCCCTTCCGGGGGAGTCTTTCCAAGTCACTCTGCACAAGCAGTGTCAGACAGTCTTTATGCCTGCTGCCTTGACTATGTCACTCCTGCAGTGACTCTGACAGTCTTCCTGTTCACTGCCCCAAAGAATGCCACTCTGCAGCGAACGGTAGGGGAACCCAGGTCTCTACCCCTGGGTTCCACTCCAGAGCCCGTTAGCAAGCAGTATATACAAGGCCAGCATGATGTAGTACTGCAGTATCCCTCGGTTGCTTTTCTGAACTTGTGACAGTAACTCTAATACTTTTTCTGCACCCATGTTATGTGCCTCTGTTCCTGCCAGTCTCTGATCCCCACTTCCATCTTTCCTAGATTCTTATCAAATGTAACTCTCCCTGTCTGCTACTCAACAAGCAGTTTGTTGTGTAAGGGTATGTGTGTGTGTGTGTGTGTTTCTGACCCAACTAAGTTTGGTGCAGCCATTCAGTGCCCTGAAATGTTTTTTAAAATAGTGATTGAGCGCTCATCCCTCAAACCCACTTCCTTGGAGCACAGGAGAACCAGGCATTTGTCTGTGACCATAACCAAATTAGAAGTGGATTTTGCCATTTTCTCCAGGATCTAAACTTTAATTTAAAATAAATAACACTTCTGACTTTTGGTTGTGAAGATAACTTTGACAATGTAAACATAATACTGTTATTGTATGTCATGTCCCAATGCAATTGTCTTGTTGTGTCTGCAGCTAGAAAGTCTGAATCACCATAATTAAAGTACTATTCTAGTCTGAAAATAATCTTATAAAAATGTCATCATGGAGTTTCTTATTCATTGTGTCTGTATGATTTCCATAACAAATCTGATCAGTTTACAAGTTTAAAAACATTTGTTCTACCTCCCAATCCTGCAAATTCAACCTGGATGTCAAATTGTGAGGAGAAAGGTCATGGGGGCCAAATTTAGGCTACTAGGTAAAGTCCTGGACCTCCATGACAGCATTCTCTGAAATGCATCCCGTTCCACATGTAGGGCCAGAAAGATAGGCAGAACTGGAGGGTCTCAATGCAGGAATGAGACTATGGTGTAGGGAGGCGGGTTTTAGGTTTATTAGGAACTGGGGAACATTTTGGGGAAGAAGGTGCCTATACAGGAAGGATGGGCTCCACCTAAACAAAAATGGACCCAGACTGCTGGCATGTAAAATTTAAAAAGTTGTAGAGGATTGTTAAACTAAGGGCTGGGGGAAAGCTGAAAGATGTGGAGGAGCATACGTTTCAGACACAGATATCCCTTAAGAATTAATTTATTAAAGGGGAAAGTCTATATCCTAGTAAAGAGGACAGGAAAGAAGTTAGTAAAGTACAGGTAGGAGCTAGTGAGCAACAGACAAACATAAGAGTCCCGTTTAAATGTAACGCATGAAGGCAAGCAACTGAATATTGACAATATGTACAAATGCTAATATATAAAGGCTAGAAATCTAAATACTAAGATGAGTGGATTAGAGTGGCTGGTACTAATGAGTATATTGATATAATAGGCATTGTGGGAACTTGGTGAAATGAGGATAATCAATGGGGCATGGTTATACCAGGGTATAAAATATATAGGAATTACAGTAGGTCATGCTGGTTGGGGAGAGGCACTATATGTAAAAGTAAAGTAAAAATCTTAACTGAATCAAACTGTACCATGGAACCTCTATGGATAGAAATTTCAGGCTTGAATAATCAAAGTATAGCAGTGGGAATATACTATTGACCACCTGACCAGGATGGTTACAGTAATTGTGAAATGTGAGGAAGACTAGAGAGGAAATCAGGAAGATTAGAAAACACAGTAATAATGCGGGATTCCAATTATCCTCATATTGATTGGGAACATGTCACCATAAAATTTCTAGACACCATAAATGACTGTCCTGGAACCCACAAAGGGAGAGGCAATTCTTTATATAGCCCTAAGCGGAGCACAGGATCTGGTCCAAGAGATTAATATTGCTGAACCACTAGGTAATAGCGACCATAATGTAATTAAATTTAACATTGTTGTAAGGGGTGGAAATGCCAAAGAAACCCGCCACAGTAGCATTTAACTTCAAAACTACACAAAAATAAAGAAGCTCTTTAAACAGAAATTAAAATGAACAGTCATGAGAGAAATGCCTGCAAACTGCATGGAAACTATTTAAAAACACCATAATAGAGGCTCAAACTAAATATATACCCTAAATTAAAAAAAGAGGTTAAAAAATACCACCATGGCTAAACAGCAGACCAAAAGAGGCAATGAGAGGCAAAAAGGCATCCTTTAAAAATTGCACATCAAATCCTAGTGAAGAAAATAGAAGGGAGCATAAACTCTGGCAAGTGTAAAAGTATAGTAAGAAGGACAAGAAAATGTTTGAAGAGCAGCTAGCAAAAGAGACAAAAACTACCAGAAAAATTTTTTGGAAGTGCATCAGAAGCAGGAAGCCTGCCAAACACGTGGTGGGGCGACTGGATGATTGAGATGCTAAAGGAGCACGAGGTAAAGACAAAGCTGTTGCAGAGAAGCTAAATGAAATCTTTGCATTGATCTTTACTGCAGAGGGTATGAGGGAGATCCTCACATTTATCACCTTAAAAAAATGGCTTGCGTGTGGGGAACTGTCACAAACTGAGGTGTCAATAGCGGAGGTATTCGAAAAAATTGATAAGTTAAACAGTAATAAGTCACCAGGACTTCTGAAGGAACTCATATATGAAACTGCAGAACTACTGACTGTGGAATGTAACCTGTAACTTAAATCCAGCTACCAGATGACTGGAGTGTAGCTAATATAATGCCAATTTTTGAAAAAAGCTCCGGGGCAATCTTGGCAATTACAGGCTGGTAGGTACTTCAGTAATAAGTACATTAGTTGAAACTATAGTAAAGAATAGAATTCAGACTCACAGATAAACGGGGAAGAGTCAACATAGCTTTTCTAAAAGGAAATCATGCCTTACCAATCTATTTGAATGCTTTAAGGGTATCCACAAGCATGGGGACAAGGGTGATCCAGTGGATATAGTGTACCTGGACTTTCAAAAAGTCTTTGACAAGGTCCCTCACCAAAGGATCTTAAGCAAAGCAAGCAGTATTGGAATAAGAGGGAAAGTCATCAGTAACTGGTTAAAAGATAGGAAACAAAGGATGGGAATAAATGGAAAGAGTTAAATAGCAGGATCCTCCAAGGATCTATACTGGGGTCTGTGCTGTTCAACATATTCATAAATGATCTGGAAAAGGGGTTGAACAGTGAGGTGGCAAAATTTTGCAGACAACAAAATGGGGTCTAAATTAGCTGTTACCTCTCAAGAAAAAGATCTTGGAGTCATTGTGGATAGTTCTCTGAAAACATCTGCTCAGTGTTCAGTGGTGGTCAAAAAAGGTAACAGAATGTTAGGAGCCATTAGAAAAGGAGAAGATAATAAAACAGAAAACATCATAATGCCACTATATAAAGCCATGGTATGCCCACACCTTGAA
Source organism: Terrapene triunguis (assembly GCF_002925995.2). Taxonomy (NCBI): domain Eukaryota; kingdom Metazoa; phylum Chordata; order Testudines; family Emydidae; genus Terrapene; species Terrapene triunguis. The sequence continues at coordinate 18,053,252 of NW_020664464.1, read as the reverse complement.
TATTGCGTGCAGTTTTGGTTGCCTTCTCTCAAAAAATATATATTAGAATTGGAAAAGGTACAGAGAAAGGCAACAAAAATGATTAGGGAGATGGAACAGCTTCTATCTGAGGAGAAATTAAAAGGAGTGGGACTGTTCAGCTTAGAAAAGAGATGACTAAGAGGGGATATGATCGGGGCGGTTCCAGGCACCAGAGCAGCAAGCACGTGCCTGGGGCGGCAAGCTGCGGGGGGTGGTCTGTTGGTCGCCGTGAGTGCGGCAGTCAGGTGGCCTTCAGCGGCATGCCTGCGGGAGGTCCACCGGTCCCACGGTTTCGGCGGCAATTCAGCGGCGGGTACGCCGAAGCCGCGGGACCGGCAGATCACCCACAGAAACGCCTCCGAAGCTGCGTGACCACGGACCGCCCACAGGCATGCCACCGAAGGCCGCCTGAATACCGTGCTTGGGGTGGCAAAAAACATAGAGCCGCCCCGGATATGATAGAGGTCTATAAAATCATGAATTGTATGGAGAAAGTGAATAAGGAAGTGTTCGCATAACAGAAAAGCCAGGGTTCACCTGATGAAATTAATGGGCAGCAGGTTTAAAACAAACAAAAAGGAAGTACTACACATAGTCAGCCTGTAGAACTCACTGCCGGGGATGTTGTGACGGCCAAAAGTATAACTGAGTTCAAAAAAGAATTAGATACGTTCATGGAGGACAGGTCCACCAAGATGATCAGGAATGCAACCCCATGCTCCAGATGTCCCTAAATCTCCAACTGCCAGAAGCTGGGAATGGACAACAGGGGATGGATCACTTAAAATGCCCTGTTCTGTTCATTCTTTCGGGAGTATCTGGCACTGGCCACTGCCAGAAGATGGGATACTGGGCTAGATGGACCATTGGCCTGACCCAGTATGGCTATTCTTATGTTCTATAGTTTTTTTCTGACTCACACTTCACTGGCAATACAGATTCTGCAACTGGAATGTGGTTAACAATTCCTTTGCTGATGCATGAGCCAGAATAGAACCCATCTTACTTTCCCAATGCTCTGCAGAGCCAAGAAGATGGAAAAGGTTTTACGAACTAACTTAGTAAAGTCTGCTGATATGATTCAATACATGTGCTGGGTAAGTTGGTTGAGCAGAAGCAGTCTTTTTAAGCAAGAGGTAAACTGCCTTTATTTATCTTAATAGAGTACTAACATCAAAGCCTTATTTTTATTGTTTAAGTGCTAACAGGCATCAAAATATATAATTAAAAGTGGAGTAGAATAAAACGGAAAGAAGGCCAAATTCTGCTCTTCTGCCTCATGAAAGTTTCTTATTGTGCCATGAAGTAGTAAGATTGTTTTGTATTTTATAGAAAGTTTGCTTATTATGACATTTTGAATCAGATTTATTGTTGGTTTAGCTAATTCTAGCAAAAGAATCTGAAAATATGGGCAGGGAAGTCATACCTAAACTACTTTAGATCACCCTTTTTCAAAAGTTGTCAAAATATGCAGGCATGTTGTAAATGCCATGTTCTTTCTTCTTACTAATTAGTAGCGCTTGTTGGAACATTTTTGACAAAATGTATTTTCATTGAAATATACTATTTCATTAAAGTTGAAACAATGAGACCTTGATTTTGATTACATTTTCAATGGTAACGTTTCTGAGGTCCAGGACTCCCTGGTCACCTCTGGGTTCTGACCAAAGAAAGCGAGACAAAGAGAAATTGTTTTGAACCTTTTCAGTCCAGAAACAGATGTTTCAATATCATTCTATTTCATGATAACGTTCACAAGCTTTTGTTTTTGTTCTAATGCAAAATGAAAACAAATTCTGAAAACTCAAAAGTTTTCATGAAACTGAACTGTAATTCTCCAGTCAGCTGTAACGATCAGTAAAGATGCTTTGCATTTCAGCTTTGCCTTAGTGAGGACTACATGATTGGATTCAAAATGTCCATCTGGATAATAATACTTTTCTTTTTAGAGCATCTTTCCTCCAAGAATTTCAAAGTGCAAATAGTTAAGCCTCACAACACCCCTGTCATGTAAGTATGATTCCCTTATTACAGATGGGGAAAATATGACACAGTGGTCAAGTAACTTGTCCATAGTGAAAGGTAAAGCCTGCTGTAGAAATCGTATTTCCTGACTCCCAGTCCCATGGACTGATCACAGATCACTCTTTCAAGATGTGGAAACTATTGACTAAAGTTAAGCCACAACCTCAATTATTGTCATTGTCCGGAAAAGCCCAAGTCACACTATAGGCTTGAAAAAAGAGACAAATGTTATTGTGAAAGCCAAATTGTGTTTAATAAGTGACTTACTGTCTGTTGACAAAGAAAAGTTCAAAACAATTTATTTCCTATTTAAGAAAAAAAACAGAAACTGTTTTAGCATTATGGTCATCAAGTGCTGCACCTCTGATTTAATAAATAAGACAGCACTATTACATCTGAAATGTGGACTAATTATTCTAAAAGCATTAATCAATTTGTTAAGAACTCTTGAGTAATAATGCAGTTTCTTTACTGCTACCATGGTAAGATTTATCCCACATAACCATAATCTGCTTATTGATACAAATACCTCCTCCTTTTAGTTAATTTAAGGAAAACATTCTCGAAGTGCTCTAGGCTGAAAGGGATGGTAAATAATGTTTAGACAGAAAGTTGAAGTGGATTGATTAGCAGCAATTTTTTATGTTTTACACAATAAAAAGATGAACTACATGGTTCGCAGAGCCAATTTGCAGAGCAACCTCTTCTCTCTAATTGCTGCTAGACTAATGTAGAAGCACACTCCTAGGAAGGAGAGAAATCCATTTACCCAACCATGTCATTTAAGTAGTGAACACATGTAGTGGATTTTTCCATTACCCTTCATATTAGCCCTGCTACATTCCACCTGTGACCCTCATTTTATGAGGGCAATGCTCTTTTATACAATTCTGTAACTATAATAAAGGTCCACTTTAAATTTTTTCAAAGTAGACTAAGGACATTTTTTAAAAAACATAATTAGGAACATAACCAATCTCACTAATTCCCGGAAATGTACTGTGAAACCAAATTATTTGATAAAAGGTTTAATAAGACCACATCTTCAGGAATAGAAAATACCATTCCATCTCCTCCAGCACAAAAACCTAGTGACTATTCTCATCTGGCTACTTGCCCCACCTACTGCGAAACTGCTTTCAGAAACACTTTTTGTAACAGGAAATGGATAGATTGAAATGGATGGATCTTCATGAAATCAGCATAGATTTACTTATTTCTAGTTCTTATATGAAAATAGATAAAACAGAAAAGACATAACAGTTAGAGTATGTTTACACTGCAGTTAAACACCTGTGGCTGGCCCGTGTCAGCTGACTCAGGCTCACGGGACTGGGGCTGTTTAATTGTGGTGTAGACATTCAGGCTCGGGCTGAAGCCCAGGCTCTGGGACCAGCCAAAGCCAGAACATCAACAATGCAATTAAACAGTCCTGTAGTTTGAGCCCTGCAAGCCAAAGTCAGCTGACATGGACCAGATGTGGGTGTTGAAGTGCAATGTAGAAAAAGACTTGTACATTATCCTTAATACTGCCCATTATAGCACATATCATAGAATGTCAGGGTTGGAAGGGATCTCAGGAGGTCATCTAGTCCAACCCCCTGCTCAAAGCATAACCAATCCTCAGATTTTTGCCCCAGATCCCTAAATGGCCTCAAGGATTGAACTCACAACCCTGGGTTTAGCAGGCCAATGCTCAAACCACTGAGCTATCCCCCCCCCCCCGGATGACATCATTGGGGATTACAACAATAGACACAGTATTCCAAATCTATTCTTGAAGGCATAATCCTTATTCACCTAATTAATTTCATTCACTTCAATGAAAAAAATAACAAGAATAAGAACTCTCAGGGAAGCAGGGGCTTGCAGGATTGGGTCCAGTGTACAATGCTTCAGAGTCTCTTCATTAAGAATATTTGAGTCCAAGTTATATTAATCATAATTATAATAATACTTAACTCTCATATAGCACTTTCCATCAGTAGATCTCAAAGTGCTTTATTAGTGCCATAAAACATCTAGGAAGAAAACAAAAGTAATTTAAAATGAATTGTTTGAACTAAATTTTCTGGTTATCAAAAAAACAAATCCTCACAGTATCAGATTGTGATATACAAGTTCCCCTTAAGAAGTGAATTATTTTTATATAGCACTTTCAGTTCCTCTGATGAAAGGTACTATATAAGTACAAGGTATTGTAACATTATTACTTCAAAATATTTTCTATGCCTTACCACAGAGTCTAAAATAAGGAGTTGATTCAGCAAGAACTATATCCTGTTCTAGACAAGATGTCTTTTAAAATGTTTTAGCTAACATGTTTTAATTAACACATTTTAAATACATGTATAGACACGGTTTAACACTTTTAAAAAGTGTTAGCACCTTGAAAAAAATATTAGCTGGTCCTGGTCAACCTCTTGACCTTGACCACCTAGCACATTTTTAAACCCTTTTCTACACTAGGTATTAGATGGTGTTTGAAAATGTGTTAATGCCTTTTTTAAAATACCTTTTCTCCAAGGCCTGGTCTACACTACGACTTTAATTCGGATTTAGCTGCGTTAATCCGAATTAATCCTTAACCCGTCCACACAACGGAGCCAGTTACTTCGAATTAAAGGGCACTTAAAATCGATTTCTGTACTCCACCCCGACGAGCGGAGTAGCACCAAAATCGATTTTGTTAATTCGAATTAGGGGTAGTGTGGCCGCACACCACCGAATTAATGTGGTTAAAGTTAATGGGGTAGTGTGGCCGCACACCACCGAATTAATGTGGTTAAAAACCGAATTAATGTGCTTAGTGTGGCCGCGCACAATCGAATTTATACAATCTGTTTCCCAAATTCGAATTATCTAAATTCGAATTAATCTCGTAGTGTAGACGTACCCTATGTCTAGACAAGGCTACTGCATGCTTCCTATGCAATGCAATGAGACAGCAGAGAGTATCTTCCTTGTGAGTATGCCACTTCAGCAACCCAGAGTGAGACCAGGGATATAAACTTTAAAGTAAAACTCTCTTTATTAGTTATATAACAAGATGGCTCCTACAGATGCTAGTCTCTGAGCATGCAGATCCAGATTGAGGCTGAATCATGTGAGAGATCCATTCCACTGGGAGGCCCTCTGGTGATTACACGACTAATTTTAAACAATTAGTACCACAATATACTTCAGGCACTGAAGTCAGTGGAGAGCTGGGTAGAAAACCAATGTGAAGTCAGAACTGGGCTTAGAGGTTTTACAGTCAGGGCAATTGACCAAATTATATGGCCTGATTTCCTCTTATCAATACCAATTTTACATCAGTGTAACTTCATTGTCTTTGGTGGAGTTACTCCTAATTTGCTTCAGTGAAAGTGGGAGGAGAATCAGGCCTGTAATATTTATCCAGCATTAATGTGAATCTTAAACTGGAATAAACTTCATTCAAGGAAAAATAAAATCTGTAAATCTTTTTCCTTTATTCTTTTCTGCAGTGTGGTTCATAGAACCATCTCATTCACTGACTTTAAATATAACATACATTTATTAAATAAATAAGTAAAAAGTTGCTTATGCATGAAAACAATCTGATAGTGTAAGACATAGGTAAAACACAATTATTAACTACTGGATATATTAAATAGCTAGTAATTAGATTCTTTACGCATTTAATTCAAGTAAGGTGACAGTATCTTCTTGAAAACTTCTGCTAATGATATTATAGGTGGCAAAGGTAGCAATGCTTATATAGTTAAGGTTGCCCAGTACAAGATCCTGCTTTCAGTTGTTTATACCTTTGTAAAACTTTAACTGTTTAAACTGAAATTTTCCATGCTGGGTATCTGTCTGTCATTCTGGCAATCCCCAGCTTGCAGAGGCTGCTTTAAACTGTGCCAGCAGCCAAAACAATCCCCAGATTCCCCCAGGATTATGGGTGGTGGGGACAGATTGAAAGTTGGGGTTCTTGCTTACCTGAGAGTCTAACCCACTGACTTACCTGTTCCTGAAATAGTGAAAGCCTGCAGACGGGACTATATGGAACCATAGGTAAGGCAATCTGTTTTATTAAACTGTATTATGGTAGCGCCTAGATGCCCCAACTGACATCAGCACTGACTTGTATGTTAGACACTGTACACACACATAGTAAGAAATTGTCCCTATCCCCAAAGAGTTTACAGTCCAAATAGACACAGAAAGGAGGGGAGAACAAAAAGGATTGTCATATCCCTTTTTGTAAATGAGAAACTGAGACACGGGGAGATTAAATGACCTGCCCAGCCATGAACTGACTCCAATGCCCAAGCCCAGTGCCCTAATCACAAGACCATCCTTCTTCTCAGTAATATAATTAGTTTTTTAAAACATATTTTTTTCAATTTAGGCTTGAGTTAATTGGTTTTCAATAACTAATTATAAACTGGATACTGAATACTGTCAATGTGATAAACCATTTTACTTGATATTACTATACATATTAAGTTGTACTCCATATAATTATTATTTCCCATTACTATGCTTAAGCCTGTTTGGTATTGGTTAGCAATGTTTAATTAGTTATGTTTTATTTAGTTGGTTGGTTAGTTATGATAAGTTATCCTGCATTAAAAAAATCAAAAATATATAATAAAACCACTATGAAAAAAATATTGTTTTAAACCAGATAACATCCCTTGATGACTTAGACCTACTCTATGCTGTGTAAAGCCTCCACTCAATCCAGTAGAATGCGATTGTAAGATTTGTAACTTTTCAGTCATCGCTAGTATAATCATTAAGTTCTGTAACCTTTTGCAAACTTTGTGACTTTTAGTCATTGTTAGCATAGCCTTTTAAATTTTGTAACTTTTGCAAGCTTTGTAACCTTTTCAGTTACCACTTGTATAACCTCCAAGCTTTGCAATATTCCGTCATGCGATCAGGGAGAGTGTGAATAAGGGAGTGTGTGTGGGAGATAAGGGAGTGTGAACAAGGGAGTGTATGTGGCACTGGGCAGAGAGGAACTGCAAGGAGAAAAGAGCCTGTAGACAGGAGACAGGTGTGTCTGATGTAATCTGCCCTGAGAAGGCAATCACGGGGAGCTGTAAAGAAAAGAAGAACCTAGTATGCGTGAAAAGGACGAGGTCTGGGAATGCTTCTCGGTGATGGACACAGAAGGAAAATTCAGTGTAAGTGACAGGAGCCGCCCAGTTCCAATAAATAGAAGAAAGCATGCTCACAAGCTCTCTTTTTCTTGACCTGCTCGCTGGCCTGGATCCGTGTCCACAGGCGGACATACCAGATCTGCTATGCTTCGGCTTCTCGGCTTCCTCTGCTGTCTCTGGTAACTCTCCACCTGCGTGAGTGTGTGGGTGCATGAGGGTATGAATGCATTGAATGTGTGTGTGCATGAATAAGCTCCATCCCTTTTCTGTTTGATCCAGTAGCAGCATTTAATAAAACCAATATAAGTGTAACCCTGGGTTGGTTTCTAGTGAAATCTAGGTAACACTCTACACTACAAAGAGTTTGCCAGTATAGCTATATGAGTATACTAGTATAGCTATACTGTCAAACCCCGGTAGTGGAGATGCAGATTATCCCAGCCAAAGAGTTATATTGCTGGTATAAATTGTACCAGTTCCCAGAATGAAAAACACAGTTACCTTTTCTGTAAATGGTGTTCTTTGAGATATGTTGCTCATGTCCATTCCATATTAGGTTTGTGTGCTCACAGGGCTGGTGCTACCATTAAGGCGAACTAGGCGGTTGCCTAGGGCGCCAAGATTTGGAGGCGCCAAAAAGTGGTGCCCCCAATTTTTTTTTTTACAGCATTGCTCCCCGAGCGCACGGTCACTGCTCCACTTCTCCCGCCTCCCAGGCTTGCGGCGCCAATCAGCTGTTTGGCGCCGCAAGCCTGGGAGGAAAATTAGAGTGGGGGCAGCGTGCTCGGGGAGGAGGTGGAGCAGAGGTGAGCTTGGGTGCAGAGGTGCCGCACAGCTCCCCGGGTGGGGAGCTGCCGCGGGGGTGCCTCAGGGCGGAGAGGGGAGCTGCCGCAGGGCTCCCCACCCCAGCTCACCTCTGCTACGCCCCTCCCCGAGCACGCCGTCGCTGCTCCACTTCTCCCGCCTCCCAGGCTTGCAGCGCCAATCAGCTGTTTGGTGCCACAAGCCTGGGAGGGGAGGAGAATTAGAGCGGGGGCGGCGTGCTCGGGGAGGAGGCGGAGCAGAGGTGAGCTGGGGTGGGGAACTGTCACACGGCTCCCCGGGGGGGAGGTTGCCGCGGGGGGGGCGCCTCAGGGTAGGGGGGGAGCTGCCGTGGGGAGGGGGCGCCTCAGGGTGGAGGGGGGCGGGGAGCTGCCGCAGGGTTGGGGGGGGCGCAAGGTGGAAGTTTCGCCTAGGGCACGAAACTTCCTTGCACCGGCCCTGTGTGCTCGCCACATGCACCTAATATGCCAGAAGTTTTTCCCTCGGCAGAATCCGTAGGGGACTGGCTCTGGTGCCCCCTGGAGTGGAGCCCGCATAGCGCAGCACAAGGTGCGCCACTGGCTCCCCCCACACTCAGTTCCTTCTTGCCAGCAGTGACGGTGCTGGAACATCTGCTGCTTTGCCTAGTATTGTTTCATTTTCTGTTCTTGTGAACTTTGAAAACCTGTAACATAGTTGTATATAGTTAGTAGTTTCTTAGTTACCCTTAGTAGTAGTTCTCAACTTTTCGTTAGTACCAAACGGGACTCAGCTGGGGGATGGGGCATGCCCCAGTCCCCAGGCTTTAAGCCCTGCAATCGCTGCAAACAACCTATGCCCGTCAGTGATCCACATAACAGCTGCCTAAGGTGCTTAGCCGAAGGGCACATAAGTGACAAGTGCTGTATCTGCAAGTCCTTTTAACCTAGGATGAATAAGGAGCGCGATATCCATCTGAAAGTGCTCCTAATGGAGTCGGCACTCACTCCGGCACCGGAGCAGCAGTCCAACTCCGCACCGAGCACCACGGCTTCTGTGCGCAGTGCTCCACCAGCACTATCCACGAGCCAGCGCCGGTCCCCCTCCATGGCTCTGGGGAAGAAGCCAAAAAAGACTGGGAGGGAAAGATCTCCTACCTCCCGGAAGGGACAGGAGAGGGCTGGGGGTGAGCCACGACCCGCACCAGGCAGCTCAACACCCCCTTCTGGAAGTCGGACCCCAGCTCAAGTTGAGAAGTGCAGCCCATCCCATGCTTTGCCTGCGACCCCGGATAGTGGTGCAGGCCCTAGCCAGCTTCAGGTGCCATCGACGCCCGAAGCTCTTCGAGCGGCTCAAGAGATCCTGATGCTCCTAGTGCCACCCTCACTGGCTCCCGTGGTACCCCAGTCTCAGGGAAAACCCACATTGGGACCTATGCGTGAGTCCCCGCCTCAGCGGCACCATTCCTCATCGAGGGGGACGTCCCGCCAGCGTTCTCCCACCCAAAACCATCATGCCTCAGAATGGGAGAGGCAGGCTCAGTGGGGCCCTCTTCGGTCTCCACACCAGGGGCAGTGATCAAGGGACTCAAGGCATACCTCGACGGTAGATTGGCGCAGACCCTCTGAGGCACGTGCCACCCAGCAAGAACTCCGGGACTGGCCCTGACCATCTCCAAGAGCCTGGTACCGATCCTGGGACCAATCAGACCCCAGAGACTGCCGATCATTGGGCCATCACCTGTCTCCAAGAAGGAGGTCGCCCTACTCAGGATGATCCTCCCGGCAACCAACCCATAATAGTTCCCGGTCCCGTTCGACGTCCCGGTACCGGTCGAGCAGCATGAGGTGTGGATTGCCGGGTAGCCGACACAGAGCCACCGAACACTGTCAGTCCCCGAGAGCCCAACCAAGACAGTGTCGCTGTAGTGAGGCGGTGTGGCTCCCCATCGCCCCGAAGCGGGACGAGCCCATCCGGAGGCTGGAGTGGGTGGAGCTAGGGGGCTCTGAGCCCACCCCTCAGAGGGTCCGGCGGCGACCCGGAAGTATAAACGCTAACCCTTAGAGCTCAGTAGGGCCCCAGCCACCGGGTAGGCCAGATGCCTCCAGCCTAGCCTGCGACTGGGAAACCCTCGCAGCCCAAGGTGCCCACCAGAACTGGCCGGACCTGCCCTGCGGCCGCTACCCAGAGGAGTTGCCAGACCTGACCTGCGCTCGCTACATGGTGGAGCTGCTGGGCCGGCCGCTGGACCACTACTCCGAGGAACCCATGGTGCTGGACCCCCCGGAGGACACCACCGTGACTCAGGGAGCACAAGAGAGGGAGTCCGGAAGTAGCCCGGGGGCAGCCAACCCTAGTCTGGCTGCAGCACTGCCAGAGCCCATGTCAGTGTGTTGCCGCCAGGATCCCCACTGACTCAGCAGCGGGTCTTCTGCCACTGCTAGGGCCCCGGGCTGGGACACAGTGGAGTGGGAGAGCCTGCGTCCCCCCTGCCACCCAACTCGTGGGTGGCAGTCTCCCCCCTCCCAGGCCTTGGAGGCTTGGGCCTACTGTCATTGCTCAGCCCTGCCTGAGGGCCTGAGCTCCTGACTCCGTATTGCCCCGCCCTGACCCAGGGCCTAGGCTTACGGTGCTTATTCCAGTTACCGCAAGGGCCGCCAGGAAAGACTCCCGTGGCTGGACTAATTCCCCAAACCTCAGCAGTGTGCAGTGAGCCGGTGTGGCTACCCTCCGCCCCGGAGAGGGTCGAGCCCCGGCCAGCACCTCTACAGTCGCTCAGACAGGTCAACTTTGCGATGCAGTGACTGGCACCAGTTGGACAAGAGCCACCGCTCAGCCCAATCCTGGCTGCCCAGAAGCGACTGCTCCACTGGTAGCTCAGAGCGAGGTTCCCTGCTTGTGGGACAAGCCCCGGTACTGGCGGTGCCATCTACATTATCGGCACCAAAACTTGCCCCACGGCCCCAAGCGCAGTAGCCCGCGCCATGGTACCTGTGGAACCCCTGGGGGTTCACCCAACCTTCCCAGGCTGCCTGATCAGTGTTGGGAGCCTCGGAGAGGCCAACGGCCTCGGTATCCCATCCCCCTCCAGTGCTCAAGGCTTGGGAGGTAAGACCCCGCAGGTCCAGGAGGACCCAGGGGAGCAAGCTGCTGGACCACCAATGGACATGGAGGTTCCCGCGGCACCGGCATCATCCTTGTCGTTGCTGGACGAGGCTATCATGGGACCCCCTCATCCAGTTCCTCAGAATGACGCCAAAGTGCACCAGGAACTTTTGAAGAGGGTTGCTTCTAACCTGGATCTTCAGGCAGAGGAATTGGAAGAGCCCTCGGACTCTGTTTGACATCTTCTGCTCCTCAGCTCCTACCAGGGTGACTCTACCCCTTCATGAAAGGGTTTCCAAAATCACTAATGCCCTGTGGCAGACCCCTTCTTCCCTGGCCCCTGTCTCTATAAGGGCCAAACGCAAGTACTTCATGCCAACTAAAGGGCATGAGTACTTATACTCACACCCAGCCCCTAGTTCCCTTGTAGTTGAGGTGGTTAACCACAAGGAGAGGCAAGGACAACCTGGGGCCACCCCCAAAAATAAACTCGAGCAGGCTGGATCTCTTTGGACATAAGGTTTATTCGTCTTCCAGCCTTTAGCTGAGAGTGGCCAACCACCAAGCCCTCCTTGGCCAATATGACTTCAATATGTGGCAAGCCATGGCCAAGTTCAAAGGGTCGCTCCTCGAGGCTTCCAAGAAGGAGTTCCGAGTGATCTTCGATGAAGGCATGACTGCGGCCAGGGCGGCCCTCCAGGCAGCGTCGAATGCTGCTGGTGCCCGCACCATGGCTTCCGCTATCTCCATGCGGCAAGTCTCTTGGCTGCTCCTCTCTGGGTTGTCCACCAAGGCTCAACAATTGTTGCAGGACCTGCCCTTCGATGGCAGGGCCCTATTTGTGGAGCAAACAGACAGCATGTTGCATGGCCTCAAGTACTCCCACACCACCCTGAAAACCCTGGGTCTCTACGTCCCAGCCCCGGGGCATAAACGGTTCAAACTGCAACAGCCTCAGGGCCAGGGGAGCCAGCCTCGGCAGGACCAGCCCCATAAACCAGCCAAGGGTTACAAGTGCTGCCTGAGCCACCCGCCTCCACCCTTGGCCCAGTCGGGCTCAACCCGTAATAAGCAGGAGGCCAAATGGTCGTTTTGAGGGTACGCCCAAGGGCGACCTACCAGACTATTCCCCAGATCCATATTTCCCATAGGCGCCAACTTTCCCCGGCGCCGGTGGGTGCTTGCGCCCGCCCCCCGACTCCACCCTTTCCCTGCCCCACCCCCATTCCAACCCCTTCCCCAAAGTCCCCGCCCCAACTCTGCCCCCTCCCTGCCCCTATCAGACCTCTTCCCCAAATCCCCACCCCGGCCCCGCCTCTTCCCCGAGCGCTCCGCGTTCCCCCTCCTCCTCTCCCCTCCCAGCGCTTGCCGCACGAATCAGCTGTTTCGTGGTGCAAGCACTGGGAGACGGGGGAAAAGCGGGCACGCAGTGCACCCAGGGAGGCAGGGCTGCCCGGGGGGGGGAGGGGGGCAAGTGGGGCAATTTGCCCCGGGCCCCCAAGCCCTGGCTGAGAATCCCTTTCCTCACTCGGCGGCAGTCCGGGTCTTCGGCGGCATTTCGGTGACGGGGGGCCCTTCAGTCGCTCCGGGTCTTCGGCGGCATTTCGGTGGCGGGGGGCCCTTCAGTGCTGCCGAAGACGCGGAGCGACTGAAGGGCCCCCCGCCACCGAAATGCCGCCGCTGCCGCCGCAGACTCGGAGCACCGCCCAGTGAGTACAAGCTCCCCCGCTTTGCCCCAGGCCCCCTGAATCCTCTGGGCGGCCCTGAGGGGAGGAGGCGGAGGCAGAGCAGAGGCGGAGGTGAGCTGGGGTCGGGGGGTGGGGCAGGGAGCTGCCGGTGGGTGCTAAGCAGGCACCAATTTTTCCAGCCCCAGAGCACCCGCGGAGTCAGCACCTATGATATTTCCCATTGTTCTCTGACTGCATTTCTCCTTTCTATAAGGACTGCTATAAATTTGAACCGCTGGATCCTCAGCACAGTGGAACGGGGTTATACCCTCCAGTTCCTTTCTAGCCCCCCTTCCCACCTGCCTTCCCCATCCCTCTTCAGGGACCCCTGAGTCTCCTCATGCAGGAGGTAAAGGGGTTACTACAGCTGGGTGCAGTGGAAGAAGTTCCTCTCAAGTACAGGAACAAGGGGTTCTATTCCCGGTACTTTTTAATCCCAAAGGCCAAGGGTGGTCCATCCTGGACCTGCGAGACCTTAACAAGTACCTACAGAAGCTAAAGTTCTGCATTGTCTCTCTGGCTTCTATTATCCCTTCCCTGGATCCAGGAGACTGGTATGCCATCCTCGACTTGAAGAACGCATACTTCCTCAAAGCGATCTTTCGAGGTCACAGATGCTTCCTCTGGTTTATGGTGGGGCCCCACTACTACCAGTTTACGGTCCTCCCATTCGGCCTGGTGACAGCACTGAGGGTGTTTAGCAAGTGTATGTCGGTGGTAGCGGCTTACCTTAGGCGCCAGGATATCCAAATCTACCCGTAGCTCGATGACTGACTCGTCAAGGGCGGCTCCAGGTCTCAAGTCTGAAGGGATGTCGCGGTGCTTCAGGCCACGTGCCGCTCTCTGGGCCTACTGGTGAACAACAAAAAGTCGACGTTAGTGCCAGTGCAGAGGATAGAGTTCATGGGAGTGGTCCTCGACTTGACCTGCGCCAGTGCATTCCTGATGCTGGAAAGGTTCCACACGATGGCGAACCTCATCGCAGAAGTCTCTGTGTTCCCTCTGACTACAGCCAGGGTCTGTCTGCGCCTGCTGGCCCACATGGCAGCATGCACTTACATGGTCCGCCATGCAACAATGGCTGGCAATGGTCTATTCCCAGTCCCGAGACCCCCTGGAAAAGATCATTACCATTCCCCAGGCGAGACTTACCTTGCTGAGATGGTGGACCGACCGCAGGACTGTCCTGGAAGGGGTTCCATTCGACAACCCTCCTCACTCCATTGAGTTGGTGTCAGACACCTCGGACATCGGCTGGGGGGCACATCTCGGCAACCTCCAGACAGGGGATGTGGTGCGCAGAGGAGGTGCGGTTATACAAACGTCAAAGAGCTCCGAGCAGTCCGGCTGACGTGCAGAGTCTTCTCGCCCCACCTGTCGGACAAAGTGGTGCGAATTCTGACAGACAACACAGGCTTGTTGTTCTACATCAACAGGCAAAGGGGTGCACACTCGTCGGCTCTCTGTCAGGAGGCGCTCTGTCTATGGGACTTCTGCATCAGCCACAAAATCCACCTGGAAGCTTGTCACCTTCCCGGTGTCAGGAATACGCTGGCAGACCAACTTAGCAGGGACTTCTCCTCTCACCATGGGTGATCGCTCCATCCAGAGGTAGCTGGCATGATCTTCCAAAGGTGGGGAACTCCTCAAGTGGACCTGTTCGCTTCCAGACAGAACAGGAAATGCCACCGACATTCTCGCCAGGGTCTGAGCAAGGACTCCCTCTCCGATGCCTTCCTCCTGTCATGGTCAGGGAGCCTGATGTACGCATTCCCTCCAATTCCACTCATCAGCAGGGCCCTGGCAAAAATCAAGAGAGACCAGGTGCAGGTTATCATGATCGCCCCAGTGTGGCCTCGTCAGCACTGGTTCGGCACGCTCATGAGCCTGTCAGCAGCCCCTCCTTGGCCTGTGCCCAAGAAACCAGAGTCAGCTCTTACACCCCAACCTCGGGTCCCCCTCCACCTCTTGGCATGGATGCTGTGTGGCTGAACCCGGAGGAACAGACCTGTTTGAAAGGAGTCCTGACTTACCTGGCCAAGTGGATGAGGTTTCCCACTGGGCATCTGAACGAGGCATCTCTCCCTTGCGTTCCTCCATACAGGCTGTCCTGGACTACCTGCTCCATTTGAGGAACCAGGGCCTGGCACACTCTTCCATCAGAGTGCATCTTGCGGCCATCTCCGCTTTTCACCCACTGATCCAAGGACAGGCAGTGTTTGACCGTCATGTCATGGGAAGATTCTTGAGAGGGCTGGAGAGACTCTTCCCGCAGGTGCGGGCTCCTGTCCTGCAGTGGGATCTTAACTTGGTCCTCTCTAGGCTCACTGGCCGGCCCTTTGAACTGCTGGGGTCCTGCTCCCTTTCCCATCTGTAATGGAAGGTCGCGTTCCTGGTGGCGGTGATGTCGGTGAGAGGGGTCTCGGAAATTAAAGCCTTGACCTCAGAACCACCATACATGGTCTTTTACAAAGATAAGTTTCAGTTGCAGCCCCACCCGGCCTTCCTGCCAAAGGTGGTCTCCGCCTTCCATATGAACCAGGACATCTTCCTTCCAGTGTTCTGTCCCAGACCGCACAAGGCCAGTGAAGAGAGGCGTCTTCATGCCCTGGACATCCAGAGGGCCTTGGCTTTTTACTTAGAACGTACCAAGCCTTTCCGTAGATCAACTCAGCTCTTCATCGCTATAGCGGATAGGATGAAGGGTCATCCGGTGTCCTTGCAGAGGATTTCCAATTGGATTACCTCATGCATAAGGACCGGTTACATCCTGGCGGGGGTTCCGCCGCTGCCGATTGTCAGAGCCCACTCGACGAGAGCTCAGTCATTTTCAGCGGCCTTCCTGGCGCACATCCCTAGTCAGGATGTCTGTAAAGCTTCAACATGGTCCTCTGTTCACACATTTACCACTCGTTATGCCATCATTCAGCAGGCCAGCGATGACGCTGGGTTTGGCAGAGCTGTGTTGCAATCTACACATCTGTGAACTCCTACCCACCTCCAGGATTACTGCTTTGGAGTCACCTAATATGGAATGGGCATGAGCAAGCACTTGAAGAAAAGACAGTTACCTTTTCCATAAACGGTGTTCTTCGAGATGTGTTGCTCATGTCCATTCTATGACTTGCCCTCCTTCCCCGCCTTCGGGGCAGAGGAGGGGTCAAGCACCCAGGGGAAAGAGGGTAAGTCGGCGCCTGTGTGTGCAAGCACAGCTATGGACTAGCTATAGAAACATAAACATCTACCAGCAGATTGCATGGGGAATGCAGGAGAAGGGGTACGACAGGGATCAGCAGCAGTGCTGCCTGAAAGCAAAGGAATTGTAGCAGGAATACCAGAAGGCCAGGGAGCCCAACAGTTGATCTGGTGCCAAACTGCAGACCTGCCCCTTTTATAAAGAGCTTTGCATGCCATACTTGGTGAAGACACCACCACCAGCCCACACACCACCGTGGATACCTCAGAGAAGTCTGAGTCCCAGGCCCCTGGCAGGAAGAGTGAAGATGAGGGGGAGGGGGAGGATGAGGGACATGCAACCAGGGAGTCTGGCTATGCTGTGTGAGCCTGGCCTTATTTGAGGCTCCACCACAATCCAGTCAGTCCCAGCAATCAAGCAAGATGAGCCTGACACAGGGGAAGAAACCACGGATCAGTGTGTAAATTTATTTCCCATTAGTGTGATGGCACCAGGGCCGGCTCTAGGCACCAGCAAAACAAGCTGGTGCTTGGGGCGGCACATTTTTAGGGGCGGCATGGCCGGCGCCAGAATGCCACCCCTAAAAATGTGCCCCGGCCGCCCTAGCTCACCTCCGCTGCTGCTGCTGCTGCTCGCGCGCCGCTACTCGCCCTCCCTCCCAGGCTCTCAAACAGTTGTTTCGCGCGCCGCTGCTCCCCCTCCCTCCCAGGCTTGAGAGCCTGGAAGGGAGGGGGGAAGCGGCGCCCGCGCCGCGGCCACTCGGAGTCTCCCCCCCCCCAGGCTCTCAAACCTGGGAGGGAGGGGGAGACTCCAAGTGGCCGCGGCGCTTCTCCCCCTCCCTCCTAGGCTTGAGAGCCTGGGGGTAGGAGGCAGGGAAGGGGCGGAGTTGAGGCGGGGCCGGGGGTGGGGTAATTAAAAAACGGGGCGGGGGGGTGGCCAAAATTGGTTTTGCCTTGGGTGGCAAAAATCCTAGAGCCGGCCCTGGATGGCACCCCCGACTTAGCAGGACACAGCTATCAACTTTTCACTCATACTAGAAGAGGTAACAGTACAACAAAAGAGAGGCAAAGTTATCATCTGCTTTTCATTCTCCTTTAGGTGGGGCAGAGTGTGTGGATCAGTTTGTGTACACAGGGACGTCCCTTCAATCCTCCTGAGAGATCTCAATGAAACTTTCATGGAGGTACTGTGCAATCCTCTCCCCAAGTTTTCTGGGAATGGCAGCCTTATTTCTTCCTCTGTGGTAGGACACTTCCCTGCACCAATTAGCAATAAGTCACAGTCCTGTGTAGCAGGAGATGATTAACAGCCCTGCGCACTTGCATGACAGTAGCCCCCAAGGTGGATTTTCCAACTCCAAAATGAATTTCCACTGACTGGTAGCAAGCCACTGTTGAAAGTTTCCACAGTTTGATCATTGCTTGCTGCTCCACTGTCAGTGCAGTTCTCATTTTGGTGTCCCTTGGAGGAGGGCTGGGGATGAGCTTGGCACACAGATCCAGGAATGTGGCCTTGTGCATCCAAAAGTTCTGCAGCTACTGCTCGTTATCCCAAACCTGCGTTACAATGCCATCCCTCCAAACAGTGCTCGTTTCTCAGGCCCAGAAGCGGCACTCCACCATTTGTAGCTGCTCCGTGACCACCACCAGCAATCTTCAATTGGTTCTCATTATGTCCCACAGCAATCTGAGTCCTGGAAATTGTCATATTCCCCACAGCTCTTCTTGACTCTGTAAAAACCGGAGGATCATGTGTCTTGCGCTTGCAGTGCTCATGATAACAATGCTGTGCGGTCTCCATGCTTCAGAATCATGCTGCCTATGAATGAAGACAAAAGGCTGTTTCAGTGTAACATAGGGTGGAGAAAGGCACTCTGTATCCATTCACAGAGCAGACATCTTGGGGAGCGGGGATGTTCTCATGAAAAATTGGATCCTGGTTCTTGTGAAGGCAGCCAGCTCTGCAAGAGACTGAACTTTGGTGGGGGGAACCTACTTTATTAGTTAGGAAAGGTAACTGTTAATAAGTGTAGACCCAGGTTTGTGTTTGATTATTTTGTTGTGTATTGTAACCATTTGTTTCCATCACTCTCTCCTGTTTCAAGCTGAATCTTTATTCTTTCTTCAATAAACCTCTGGTTTTACTATAAGCGCTCACAAGTTCTGTGTGATTTTCACATGAATAGTTTAAGGTAAAACTAGTAATCTACATTGCTCCTCTGTGGGGTGAGGATCTGGGATTTCTGTGAGTAGCCAATGTCAGGGGCTGGATATCAGAGGGGAACAATTCAAAGGGATTCGGGGACTGCGCTGCACCTATTGTTAACCTGCAAGGTGAAGACAGGGCTATCATAGTTCCCTGTCAGAGGAGAGTGCTTGAGTGGCTAACAGGCTAGTAGCATTAGGGAGCTGACACCCCGCTAGGCACAAGCAAGACTGTCATGCTGGACGCAGGGGGTAACAAGGCGACTCTCAGTTCTGGGTGCCCCGAGAATCGTCATGCTGAGAAAGGGACATTTTTGCCATTATAACTGTGTCTACAATAGGACTCTAGTATAGATTCATAGATTCTAGGACTGGAAGGGACCTTGAGAGGTCATCGAGTCCAGTCCCCAGGGCCAGCTCCAGGCACCAGCTTGCCAAGCAGGTGCTTGGGGCGGCCACTCTGGAGAGGGGCGGCACGTCCAGCTATTCGGCGGCAATTCGGCGGACGGTCCCTCACTCCAACTTGGAGTGAAGGACCTCCCGCCGAATTGGCACCGCCGGGCGGGGGGGGGGGTGTTTTTTTTTTTTTTTTTTTGCCGCTTGGGGTGGCAAAAACCCTGGAGCCGGCCCTGCCAGTCCCCTGCCCTCATGGCAGGACCAAATACTGTCTAGACCATCCCTGATAGACATTTATCTAACCTACTCTTAAATATTTCCAGAGATGGAGATTCCACAATCTCCCTAGGCAATTTATTCCAGTGTTTAACCATCCTGACAGTTAGGAACTTTTTCCTACTGTCCAACCTAAACCTCCCTTGCTGCAGTTTAAGTCCATTGCTTCTTGTTCTATCCTTACAGGCTAAGATGAACAAGTTTTCTCCCTCCTCCTTATGACACCATTTTGGATACCTGAAAACTGCTATCATGTCCCCTCTCAGTCTTCTCTTTTCCAAACTAAACAAACCCAATTCTTTCAGCCTTCCTTCATAGGTCATGTTCTCTAGACCTTTAATCATTCTTGCTGCTCTTCTCTGGACCCTTTTCAATTTCTCCACATCTTTCTTGAAATGCGGTGCCCAGAACTGGACACAGTACTCCAGTAGAGGCCTAACCAGTGCAGACTAGAGCGGAAGAATGACTTCTCATGTCTTGCTCATAGCACACCTGTTAATGCATCCCAGAATCATGTTTGTTTTTTTTGCAACAGCATCACACTGTTGACTCATATTTAGCTTGTGGTCCACTATAACCCCTAGATCCCTTTCTGCCGTACTCCTTCTTAGACAGTCTCTTCCCATTCTGTATGTGTGAAACTGATTGTTCCTTCCTAAGTGGAGCACTTTGCATTTGTCTTTATTAAACTTCATCCTGTTTACCTCAGACCATTTCTCTAATTTGTCCAGATCATTTTGAATTATGACCCTATCTTCCAAAGCAGTTGCAATCCCTCCCAGTTTGGTATCATCTGCAAACTTAATAAGCATACTTTCTATGCCAATATCTAAGTCATTGATGAAGATATTGAACAGAGCCGGTCCCAAAACAGACCCCTGCGGAACTCTACTTGTTATACCTTTCCAGCAGGATTGGGAACCATTAATAACTACTCTCTGAGTACGGTTATCCAGCCAGTTATGCACCCACCTTATAGTAGCCCCATCTAAGTTGTATTTGCCTAGTTTATTGATAAGAATATCATGCGAGACCGTATCAAATGCCTTACTAAAGTCTAGGTATACCACATCCACCACTTCTCCCTTATCCAAAAGACTCGTCATCCTATCAAAGAAAGCTATCAGATTGGTTTGACATGATTTGTTCTTTACAAATCCATGATGGCTATTCCCTATCACCTTACCACCTTCCAAGTGTTTGCAGATGATTTCCTTAATTACTTGCTCTATTATCTTCCCTGGCACAGAATTAAACTAACTGGTCTGTAGTTTCCTAGGTTGTTTTTATTTCCCTTTTTATAGATGGGCACTATATTTGCCCTTTTCCAGTCTTCTGGAATCTCTCCCATCTCCCATGATTTTCCAAAGATAATAGCTAGAGGCTCAGATACCTCCTCTATTAACTCCTTGTGTATTCTAGGATGCATTTCATCAGGCCCTGGTGACTTGCAGGCATCTAACTTTTCTAAGTGATTTTTAACTTATTCTTTTTTTATTTTATCTGCTAAACCGACCCCCTTCCCATTAGCATTCACTATGTTAGGCATTCCTTCAGACTTCTCGGGGAAGACCGAAAAAAAGAAGTCATTAAGCATCTCTGCCATTTCCAAGTTTCCTGTTACTGTTTCTCCCTCCTCACTGAGCAGTGGGCCTACCCTGTCCTTGGACTTCCTCTTGCTTCTAATGTATTGATAAAAAGTCATCTTGTTTCCCTTTATTCCTATAGCTCGTTTGAGCTCATTTTGTGCCTTTGCCTTTCTAATCTTGCCCCTGCATTCCTGTGTTGTTTGCCTATATTCATCCTTTGTAATTTGTCCTAGTTTCCATTTTTTATATGACTCCTTTTGATTTTTTAGATCATGCAAGATCTCGTGGTTAAGCCAAGGTGGTCTTTTGCCACATTTTCTATCTTTCCTACCCAGCAGAATAGCTTGCTTTTGGGCCCTTAATAGTGTCCCTTTGAAAAACTGCCAACTCTCCTCAGTTGTTTTTTCCCTCAGTCTTGATTCCCATGGGACCTTACCTATCAGCTCTCTGAGCTTACCAAAATCCACCTTCCTGAAATCCATTGACTCTATTTTGCTGTACTCCCTTCTATCCTTCCTTAGAATTGTGAACTCTATGATTTCACGATCACTTTCACCCAACCTGCCTTCCACTTTCAAATTCTCGAGTTCCTCCCTATTTGTTAAAATCAAATCTAGAACAGCTTCCCCCCAGTAGCTTTTTCAACCTTCTGAAATAAAAAGTTGTCTGCAATGCAGTCCAAAAACTTATTGGATAGTCTGTGCCCCGCTGTGTTATTTTCCCAACATATATCTGGATAGTTGAAGTCCCCCATCACCACCAAATCTTGGGCTTTGGATGATTTTAAAAATGTCATAAAGAATCACACCCCTAGTATGCTGGCAAAAGTTTATATTGTAGACCTAGCCTTATCTTTGCATTTTCCTGACTTGTAATACAAGGGTTCATAAATCATTTCATGTACCTGTCCCAGCATTTTAATATTATTTAGCATTTTAATATTTTGAGTATATTGTGTTTATTTTGTTTGCAAATGTTCTTCACACACAGGAGGAAATAGTCTATATTTACCTTATCATTTACAAATTTTTAGTAATGTATTCTGAGAACTCATTAGGGTACATAGCTGGAAAATTCTCATTTTAAGTAGAGTAGTTGTTAAGCAACTTTAAATTTTAATTAGAACTCTTTGCTGCATTTCATTATGAGGTTATTCAGTAATTACTCAGCAGGTCCTGGGTATTTACTAATGCAGAAGTGACAGTACATACTACTGCTAAATTAGAACTGCACAGCTGGAGAAGATACTTAGAAAAATGTAGACCAGATAAATGCATTGTTTAAAAAGCAGCAGGGGAAAACTTAGCATTGAGCATAATCCTTTCTCTTTTTTTCCTAACTACTATTCCCATGCTTAAATAATGCTACAATATTCACCATACAGGGCTCTCTTCTAATGGCTTAAGTAGCCTACATAATGGAACTGGTGGTGTCTGATTCTTTTCATATGAAAACATATTTCTTACAGGGTGAGTATGGCAGTGAGCATGAGGGAACGTGTTCTAATTACTAATGAAGGCAATGGCAGAATTGAGTCCTTCTAATTACTAATGAAGGCAATGGCAGAACTGAGTCCTTACTCACACTAAGTTGAACTCAGTAGGTCTATTGGCAGAGTAATGTACTACTCAACGTATAGGTAGCAGAACTGGGCCCTAAATTACGCTGAGGCATACCCTCTGGTTGGGGGAAGAAACAGACTTACTAAATATTTTCAGGGATTTTAGACTTAGGGATTTTAGACTTAAGTATTCTATTCAACTTTCATTTCTTATAGAACAAATATTTTGTCACTGTACCTACCTTTGTTTAAAAAAGAAATATGAAAATCCAAGCAGATAATACCTTGGGGATGGTAAATCCTATTAATTTAAGTAACCTTTTCCCAGCATATCATATCCTTACTCATATAAAAGTGTATTTTGATTATTTTCTTTTCTTCGTTGTGTGGTTTTTTTTGTTTTGTTTTCCCATTTCTACTGTCTCCTGCACTCAAGTCTGACTCTCTACAGCTATTGACTTTTTTTAGTGTTTCAGTCTAGTTATCACTTGTTTTATATCTTTGATTTTTTTCCCCTTGTTTGTTTCCTTTTCTGCTCTTAACTGGGCTGACAGAAACAGACAAAAAGAGACAAAAAGAAAGGGTTCGACCAGCTGTTTCTCTAGCTATACTCAAACAATTGAATCCATCTCAGCTTTCCTATCTTGCCTTTTTTCTTGACCTTTAACTATATCTTTTTCCTCCTTTCCTCCTGCCAATTCAAAAAGACAACCATTCTGTCATCATCCCAATTCATTAGAAACTGCATTGTGTTCAAAATGATCTACTCCTTGTTCTTTTTCCACTTCTGTCTCAGGCCTCTTTTTACTGACATAGCTATAGTTGGGCTACGATTATGTCACGGAGGTCACGGAACTCACGGCCAGCCACAGGGGTTGGCAGGAGGAGGGCAGGGGGGGACCCCACAGCAGTCCAGCTGCGGCAGGCGGCAGGAACCCCCCCCCCCCCAGCAGCCCCACCCCGGGGGCAGCGGGAGCTCCCTACATCTGCCAAGCCGCCACAGCTGGGATTGGCACCTGCAGCAGCCCAGCTGCTGTGGGTGCTGGACCCTCCTCCCTCCCCATTTTGTCAGGGATATTTTTAGTAAAAATCACCAACAAGTCACGGGCTTCCGTGAATTTCTGTTTATTGCAAAAATCTCTTAATAGGATGAGGCCACAAGTTCGCCAAGAACTTTGACCTTTTTACAGGTCTTTTCCCTGAAGTAGCCATCAAAGCTATTGGTCCCTGTGATATGCTGGACGTGG
Source organism: Terrapene triunguis (assembly GCF_002925995.2). NCBI lineage: Eukaryota > Metazoa > Chordata > Testudines > Emydidae > Terrapene > Terrapene triunguis. Next base: position 18,029,987 of record NW_020664464.1, on the reverse strand, counting down.
CACTATTGTCAAGCTCAGCAGTCTACAGTTTTCCTATTGAAAATCTGTAGGCAGTGCAGAAATATTGGAAGGCATTCACTGTGGGTGAAATGCTGACCACATTGAAGTCAACTGAAGTTTTGCCATTGATTTCAGCACGGCTAGGCTTTCACACTGTAAAGGCTAGCAACACAACATAAATACCTAGGGCCAGGGTATGTAAGGGCCATTGTTTCCTTACCTAGTACAGACACCTTAGTTTAAATATATATTTCCACAAAGACAAAACTTTGTTAAAAATTAGTTAAGGAGAATGCTCTCCCACATAATCCCTTAAAAGCAAGGGAATATCCAATTGAAATATCCTTCTTTATAATACCTTAACCTCCATTACACCTTCATTTCACTGACAGACTACACACCTCTATAAATAAAACCTTTATACACCTCTACCCCGATATAATGCGACCCGATATAACATGAATTCGGATATAACGCGGTAAAGCAGTGCTCCGGGGGGGCGGGGCTGCGCACTCCGGTGGATCAAAGCAAGTTCGATATAACGTGGTATAACGCGGTAAGATTTTTTTGGCTCCCGAGGACAGCATTATATCGAGGTAGAGGTTTACCTCTAACACACATAATGACAAAAAAGTATGTCACATACCTCATAATCACAGTAATACAAAACCTTAACTGAGCAACATCAACATGCATGTCTGTTAGACACCTGTTCCTTTAATAGAACATATCTTTCTCTTGGATCCTGAAAGATCAGAAAGAACCCTGATGTCCGTCAGAGATAAATGATAAATACTATACTAGTCCATATTGTTCAGCATTACCTACAGCAGGGGTGGGCAAACTAGGGCTAGCGGGCCAGATCCGGCCCGCGGGATTGCCACCCCCATGGCGCCGTGGGCCCCATGCCACTAACAGAAGCAGCTGGCACCACATCCCTGCAGCCCCTGGGGAAGGATGGGGGGGGGCAAGAGGGCTCCGTGCACTGCCCCTGCCTGCAGGCCCCCCCCCCCGCAGCTCCCATTGGCCGGGGACCGGGAACCGCAACCAATGGGGGCTCCGGGGACGTACCCCCCGGCGGGGGGTTTGCGGGGGGCCCCCTCCCCCCCCCCCCCCCTCCCCATGACCCAGGGGATGCAGGGATGTTGTGCCGGATGCTTCCAGGAACGGCGGGGCGCAGGGCCAGGACAGGCAGGGAGCCTGACTTAGCCCCACTGTGTGCCACTGCCACCCCAGAACCAGAATCGCTTCAGGTAAGCAGCGCCAGGCCGGAGCCTGCACCCTGAACCGCTCCTGCACCCCAACCTCCTTCCCTGAGCCCCCTGCCACACTCCACACCCTCCCACACCCCAACCCCCTGCCCTAAGCCCCCTCATACACCTTGCACCCCTCCTGTACCCCAACCCCTTGCCCTGAACCCCTTCCGCCACCCCGCACTCCCTCCTGCACCCCGCAATCCTTCCCGCACCCCACCCCCCTGCCCTACATTCATGGCCCTGCATGCAGTTTCCCCATCCAGATGTGGCCCTCGGGCCAAAAAGTTTGCCCACCCCGATCTACAGTAAGGACAACAAGGTTATTGAGGACACAGAAGCAGTGTTCTTGTTTTTTCAATTTATTTTATTCATTTAAAGCAGTAGTCGGCAACCTGCGGCCCATAGGATAATCCGCTGGTGGGCCATGAGACAGTTTGTTTACATTGACCGTCCGCAGGCACTGCTGCCGCAGCTCCCAGTGGCCGCGGTTTCCATTCCTGGCCAACGGGAGCTGCAGGAAGCTGTGCAGGCTGCAGGGACATGCTAGCCACTGCTTCCCACAGCTCCCATTGTCCGGGAACGGTGAACCGCGGACACTGGGAGCTGCGGGTGGCCGTGCCTGCGGACGGTCAATGTAAACAAACTATCTCGTGGCCTGCCAGTGGATTAACCTGATGGGCCACATGCGGGCCGCAGGTTGCTCACCACTGATTTAAAGGCATTCATCTTGCAAAATCAAGTGCAATATATCTATTTTACATTGCTGACCTGCGAATATATCAGACTGGTACAGTTATTGTAACAGTATGTAAGAAAGAAAAAATAGAATTCTAAAAATGAAGCTATTTCAGTCTGACTCACATGGGAATATACATGCAAATGAAAAAAATCTTCTTTACACAGAATCATAAACAGACGAGATAACAATATTTCACCTTTGTCTGCAAATCAGACATTTTTTAAAAAATTAGTTCCCTCAGAATATACCATACTAGTGATTTGTGCAGCTGCCAATGGTACAGAAATGACAAAAGGGCATTTGAACAACAGAGCACGTATGTAGACAAATTTCATTAATGAAAACTCACTTGTCTGTGCAGTTTCATGCATGTATTTTTGTACAATTGCTGCAACACCTTATATAAACTGAGTAACTGCACATGCAAATTGATACCTCTTACTTAGCTCTTTGTATGAGCACTTGTAGTAATTGTATAGGCAAAATAGGATTGTAATTGTGCATGCATTTTTGCACATGCAACCACTGATTATTCAGCCCCAAGAGTCAATATTAGAACATCGGTTAGCTTTTCTGGGTGTGGTATGGGGAATGGATCATTTATTCTCTCCAGGAGAAGGACAGAAATTGGATCATGAGGAGAGATGTAATCAGACCAAGAATTTTCTGCAATGCTTTGCAGTTAATCTTCACAACAACCCTGCCAGGTAGGTCAAGGTATTATACCTATTTTAAAGATGGAGAAATTGAGGCTGAGGTTAAAGCAACAATTTTCAAAGGTGTCCATTCATGTTTGAGGCTGTTTTTGGATACCAAACTTTAGTAAATTTGACCCCCACAGCTCCCATGGTGGTTACTCTGCATGTCTAAAAATCATGTCCAGCATGTCTAAAATACCACACCCAAAACTGAGGCACTCAAAATCAGTGGCCCAAATGACTTAGGGCATGTCTACACTACAAACTTTTGATGCAGCACATTATATTGACATAAAGCTGCTGTAGTTAGCATATAGCTTGTGTGCATGCATAATTGGTGCCGTAGATTGGTACTGCGCATGCTCACTAGCAGAGGTGACCGTGACTAGCAGAGGTCACATGGACTGAGCATGCTCAGTAACACTGCTGAAGCCAGCTGCCCTCACTCTGCCACCCCACTGTCAGCAATCACAGGCAAGCTCTGCCCTCTAGGAATGCTCGTGTCAGTGCATGATATAGTGCACCATGGATAGGTGTTCCAGAATGCAACTCGCCACCATACAGCACACTATCTTTTGGGAAGTTATGGACATGCACGGTGGGGCTAAAACAAATTATGCAAGATTGACTGGGAGCAAGGGAGCAAGTTCCCATCATGCAACTTTCTCCACCCCATAATGCCATCTCTGTCCAATAATTTTGTTCCTATTTTGAAAAGCCCACAAACCCATGCAGGACTTGATCTCTGACAGAAGCATGTTGGACATAACGAGAACCAATTGAAGATTGTTGGTGCCATTCGTGGAGCACTGCTTCTGGACCCGATAAATGAGCACTGACTGATGGGATCACAACATAATGCACGTTTAGGATGACGAGCAGTAGCAGCTGAGCTTTTGGATGCACAAGGCCACCACACTCCTGGATCTGTGTGCCAAGCTCATCCCAGCCCTCCAGCGCAGGGACACCAAAATGAGAACTGCACTGACAGTGGAGCAGCAAGCAGCGATCAAACTGTGGAAACTTGCAACACTGGCTTGCTACCAGTCAGTGGAAATTCATTTTGGAGTTAGAAAATCCAGCTTGGGGGCTACTGTCATGTAAGCGTGCAGGGCTGTTAATAGTCTCCTGCTACACAGGACTGTGACTTATTGCTGATTGGTGCAGGAAAGTGTCCTACCGCAGAGGAAGAAATAAGGCTGCCATTCCCAGAAAACTTGGGGAGAGGATTGCACAGTACCTCCATGAAAGTTTCATTGAGATCTCTCAGGAGGATTGAAGGGACATCCCTGTGTACATAAACAAACTGATCAGCACGCTTTGCCCCTCCTAAAGGGGAATGAAAGGCAGATAACAACTGTGCCTCTCTTTGTTGTACAGTTACCTCTTCTAGTATGAGTAAATTAATAAAAAGTCGATAGCTGGATCCTGCTAAATTGGGGGTGTGATCACTGTAATTGGAAATAAATTTACACACTTACCCGAAGTTTATTCCCTGCATCGGGCTCATCTGTGCTCAACTGCTGGAATTTACTGGATTGTGGTAGAGTTTCAAATAAGTCCTGGCTCATGGCATAGCTGCACCCTCTGGTTGCATGTCCCCCATCCTCCTCCTCTTCACTGTTCATGCCAGTAGCCTTTGACTCGGGCTTTTTGGAGGTATTGTTACCAGATTTGCCCATTACTTTGGGGTATGCTCATTTATTCGGGTTACTCTTCTGGGGAAGGGGATTCTGTAATTCTATCAATGTACTGCTTGTGTCACTTGTGTTTTCATATGGAGCTCTACTTCTCCCTTCTGCAAGTCCCCTCCCAATGGAGCTATCCTGCAGGACCTAGGTTCCCTAGGCCTGGGTTTCTCCAGCCCCAGAACCGGATGAACACACACACATTAACAGAGCAAGTCTGAGCAGACCGGGTTAATCAGCACTGTCAAGCTGACCCCTTATATGTCTCTGGACTCACTGGGCTGGATGAAGCAGCACTTTCAAGCTGACTCTCCTTATATGCCCCTGGACTCCATGGACTGGGTCAAACAGCACTTTCAAGCTGTTACCCTTATGCGTCCCAGATTCAGCCCGTCCCTATCCCCACTCTCACAACACAATTGTACTGGCAGTAACCTACTTGATGAGCAAACCCTACAGTATTTTGGGCGCTGCAGGGATCTTTAGCTTAGGTAAAAGAAATGTTGCTGTAGAGTGAAGGGGGGAAGCTAAAAACACAAAAGAGTAAATAAAGTTCAGCAAGAGACAGGGAAGCAACTAACTTAACCATAAAAGTTATTTATTGAATAATAGTGATAACTACACAAGAAGAGCTAAACCAACATAACATACATTATTAAAGGTTAATACCTTAGGTAGAAAGGAAAACAGAGAGAGAGAAAGAGGGGGGGATCTCACCCACTCCATGAGGCTTGAACTGGTCAGGGTTCCCAGGTGATGGTGGTAGCAGAGGGTCCTGAGTGCTGGAGACAGGCAGAGCCCCCAGCACGATCAGTCAGGAGAAGATGGAGTTCCAGTGGAACTGATGCATAGTTTGGATCTAAGCATCAGAACACTGACTGGAGGGTGAGTAGGGATTTGTGTAGAGAAATTACAATGGTTGAAGGGAGAACACTAGATTTGTTTATAGGTAAGCTGATGACTCAAGGGTTTTCTTTAGGCTAGACAATAGGAGCTGATCACTTTTGGCTATGGGTGGTGTTTTCTTCTAGGGAGCTCACAATGCAACTAGGCTGCTTCAGTATTTGGATATCAATTAAGGATTCATTACTAGAATTGGTCTGATAATTGCTGAGCTGGGTGTGTGCAGACATAGGTTTATTAGCATCTGGAGCAGAGATTCCCATGATGCAGTGCTTCCCTGATTTTTCTGGTCCCAGAGTTCGTTGCGGTTCTGTTCTCCATTCTGTATGTAAATTGAGATGTCTTCCTGTCCCAACTTTCGTGCAGATGAGGCTAGGGGAGTTGTCTCTGCTCTCCATTCTGTATGCTAATGGAGATGTCTTAATCTTGTCACCCTTGTCAGGAGGGGTCTAGGTGAGTCTCCCAATGTCCTTCACTGCTCTCTCTCTGCAAGTTTTTTTCCTCTGATGGGTTTTGGTTTAAGCAGAGGCTGGGGGGGACGGGTGTCTTTCATGAGTCAGGCTGGATACTGCACCCTGGTTCCCCAAGAACACAGAGGTGTCTGGTATCAGTATCCACAGTGGCGTGTGGGCTGGTGATGGCTTCTTTGCCAAGTATGGCATTCAAAGCTCTTTATAAAAGGGGTAGGTCTGCAGCTTGGCACCAGATCAACTGTTGGCTTCCCTGGCCTTATGGTATTCCTGCTACAATTCCTTTGGTTTCAGGTGGTACTGCTGTTGCTGATCCCCGTCATACCCCTTCTCCTGCATCTGCCATGCAATCTACTTGTAGATATCGATGTTTCTATAGCTAATCCACAGCTGTGCTTGCACAGTGTCTTCTCTCCACACACCCAAGAGATCCAGTATCTCCTGTCTACTTCAAGCAGGAGCACATCTGGATCATGTAGCTGGCATGGTCAGCTGGGCAGATGTGCACAACAGTCGAGAGATGGTAAGTGTGCTCTCCAAGCTGGACAATCAAGAAAAGGCATTTCAAAAATGTGCAGGGCTTTAAAGGGTGGGGTGGCCTTCCAATCTCTGTGACCATTGGGCAGTAGAGTTCACAATTCTGACAAGAATAGTCAGTGTTGGATAGTGTGGGACAGTCGCTGGAGGACTGTTAGGGTTGATATATATAATGCAGTGTCTACCTTCGTGCTGCATTGTCTTCAATACATTGATCATTGCTCCATAGTGCTTGGGGAGGTGGTATTTATATGCTGGCATCATGGAGAGCTTTCAGTGGAAAACATATTTAAAAGTAGACGCATGCAGCACTAGGTCGATGCAAGTCGTGTTTCATCAACCTAACTTTGTAGTGTAGGCCAGGCCTTACTCAGTGTCACAGAGAGAGTATCAGTGAGGCTTAGACCTCATGAATTCCAGTTTTGTGCTGAATCTAGTACTCAAGCAGAAATAGGGAAGGATTGCAACAGAAGTTCCAAATGCCAATGGGGAAGAAGTAGTAATCCATTTGATATCCCTGTAAATCAAACGGGGTTCTTTCTGCTTCATATTTTACCAGCCATCACCAGTACATAAATTAATTTTATATTTTGGCTCAGATTGTCAATGGCATTTAGGTGCTTAAATATCTTTGATGATTTGGGCCTTAGTGTTTAGTTAGAAATTAGAGTCTTATGCTACATGGGATACAATAGAATTATTATGCAGAGTGCCTCAGAGCCCCCTTCATGGACCTGGACCCCATTGTGCTAGGCACTGTACAAACACAGAAAGAGATGGTACCAACAAGAATAAGACTCCCTCATTTCTGCAGTCATAGACCATGTCTACATAGTGAAAAAAGGTAGGGATTTTTCAATTGAATTAGCCCCATTGAGTTAGTTTGACATAAACTATGTCTACATGGGTTTTCCAATTAACACCTTTACAACTATATTGGCCCAGTGGATCCATGGGTGTTGAGGAGACTTTCTTAGCATGTTAACTCAATTGAGCCAACTTCCCTGAGGAAAAAAACAAAAAAACTCTTTTCACAGTGTAGTTATACCCTTTGTGGTTCTGCAGTGTTTATATTTTCTGGGTGAAATTCATCTCATTGAAGGACCTCTGCACTATTTAAGCCCTGTAAGAAAATCAAGGGTTGCACAAACTGCACAGCCCTCCAAAGGAATCGCTACACACTTGGTGCATTTCAGAGAGGTAGTCTGTGCAAGCCAAATAGGCTGGTGTGTAAGGGACACTTGAGGGTTTGCTCAGAGTGATGCCATTGGTATCAGGCTTGCACAGATCTGGTGGCTCAGAAACGTCATAGGGAGATAAGAGGAATGAGCCACTAGTCCAGCCAATTCTGATATATGCGTGCTCCCAACTTGTACACCCACATCAAGATCTGAGCACATGCAAGTCTGGTGCATACAACAGCTCATGAACACTTATGTGTATTTTTAAAAAAATCTAACCCTATTAGTTTAAATCAGCCTCAGCTATACCTACACTGTATATGTTATGTCAGTCCTGGTTTTTGCAGATTAAGAATATTTTGTGAAGTTCTTGTACCCAAAGAACACAAGAGAAGACCATCTTAATCTGTAAATAAAGGGATCCAGCCAATATCACCAGTGTGCATTCATAAAATGTCTACACATTGAGTAAAAATAAGTGTTTTAAAGTTACAGAAGTTTCCTCCCACATTCTAATACATTTCTTAAATGCACTGTATCCTTCAATTTGTAGCAAATTGCAACTGTATGAGGACTGGTTCTATACTAGTAGCTGGATCAAGGAAGTAAGCGCCCTTCCTTCCTCTGAAGAACATTCTTAAGTACTTGTTTGGGCTGCACATTTCTTCTGTATCACTAAGGCAAGTTTCAGGGTTTAATATTGACAATGCTTTTGCGCATATACATTTGATAAATGTTGACTGCAATGTACTTGTAAATATTAAATTAAACTGTCTTATAGTCAGAAAAGCCAGTCATAAACAACTTTTTAGTTGGTAATTACATTTACTTAAATGTTGTTAGTAGTATAGAATATTACCATTTCATTATCATAAATCAGACTTTCTTTGTACCAGCGATCCTTTGCACATATAAATATTTTCACATTCATCTTTTAAAATCTATTATTCAATTTAGAAATGTGTTATGAATGCTGGTGCTGTCAACTAAAATCAGTTATTCATCTGCCATATTTAATATCATTTTCCCCACAATGCAATTTAATGCAATTTTCCCCACGCTTGTTCTGTGCTTATCCTCAATGTTGCCAAAGAAAGCATTTCCTCCTCAATATAGAAATAATCAGTTCACTTTTCGCACACACAGTCTGTCTAAGGAGTGCAAAAATCAGCCTTTGTGTTAATTTGCCAGAAAACAAAGGGTCATATTTTGCTATTGAGTTCTAAGTAGTACTCCCTAATAAAGGCAACAGGTCTGATTCTACTCTCATCAGCAGTAACTACATTGGTGTCAAAAGAGTTAAACCATTGTTGTTGTTTGTATTATAGTGTGATTGGTGTATGTTTTTACACTGTAATGGTTTAAGACCATTATTTATTGTAGTTTGTATTACAGTGTAAAAACATATAAAGAGAGTCCTTCTTCCAAAGAATTTACAATCTAAATAGACAATATAAAGGTGGAAGAGAAAAAGTACTATCACTTTTTTACAGTAGATTAAAATTTCTACTGTTAAAAAAGGTGCAAGGGAAAAAAACAAACAAAAACAAATGCTTTCAGACCTTCCTCACATATCATAAAGGATCCAAAAAAAAAAAAAAAAAAAAAACCAATTTTTTAAAAGTTACCTTTAAAAATTCTTACAAAAAAAAAATCATTTAGTCATCTGATATTTTAATGTTTATGTATGATCCAGTAATATTAAAAATGTTCATCTCTGGATCCATTCACTCTATCAGAATTTCCAAATTGGACCTTTCTGTGAGTCTTAAGACAGTACAAAGTGAGATTTTAATAAATATAATAACCATATTGACATGAAACATTTCAGTAACATGAAAAACCTTTGACTAAATAGCACAAAGACTAGAAAAGCAACTGTTATTAAGGTAAATAACTAATTTGGAGAGAAGAAATTTATGTTAATGAGGTTCAATCTTGTTGTACTATTATATTGATCACTGGCATTGTCAGGTTAAAATAAACAAATCTGCTTACTTATATGATAGACACCACCCTCTGTTAAATGAAAATTTTTAAAAATACTGAGATTTTCAGAAGTGTAAAGTTATTTATTCCAGTTGGTTAGTCTTTGTTTCTCATACTGGACAATAAGAATAAAATTGTCTGTTTGACTTTTGATCATAAACCATGTCTATTCACTTTCAGGTTCTCATGCACTACATACAAATTTGAGTTACAAATCCTCTGAGGTTTGTCCTGATAGTATGTCATAATATAGGAAACTTCTGTATCTTACAAAGGTTCAGTGCCTTGTGATTAAAGCAAATAATTTGATTATATTTACTTCCGGGACTGGATAGTACTCCCTTGTATAAAACTTCTTAGCAGTGACCCTATTTCTAATGGTAACGCCACTGAAAAAATGTAAGGATCAGCTGATCAGCACTTGATAAACTTTCAGATAGGAAACTGGTATTCCTCAGCTCCCTGATTAGGAGCAAGGTGGCTTTTGTAAAACTAATTAGATACATGAACATTTTATCAAAACAAATTTATTTGTAATTTTTATTCAAATATTTTCCCCTTAAAGAATGGATATTCCCCTCCACCATCCCTCCCTGTCGTTAAGAAAAACAAACACAAACCACTGGACTTCTTAATGGAGTTCTCAACACTTATTTGCTATATCTTGAATTACATATTTCCTGAGACTACTTTCTATAGACTTTTTCCTCTAATTATTTATCTAAACGTTTCTTCAAGTTTTCTAGATCTACTGCATCAACATCTTGTAAAATTAGTACTGTTGCTTTAGATTGAAAGGGGTTAAATTCAATAGTCATCAAACAACAAAGATCTATCAGTTCTCTTTGGCATTTCTGTAAACCATCCTTAAGCTTTTGATGTAGAATGGGATCTTTCCTTAACTGTTTCATTTCAGGCACTGAAAATCCAATTAAGCTTGTTAGAATTTCATCAGCAATGTCTACCTCTAGATAAGCAGTACTGTCAGAGATTTTTGCCATTATACTCCAGAAGCCACTGCTGCTCGTGAGATTTCCAGTAAGGGTTACAATAAAAGCTTTAACTTTCACTGTTGTAACAGTTTCTGGGGTATTTGCGAGTAGAACAGAAATATATGTAAAAGGTGGGGAATCTAACTCAAGACTTTTGCATTTCTCTGTTGTTCTGTAAGAAAAGGTTTGTACACAATAAGTTTGTTTGCTTATCTCTGAATCAGTTTTTTTAACTGGTCTTTTGTTTAACAAGCTGTTGCCAGAAAAACTACAATTTTTTTGACTGCTCTTAACTACATCTATTTTATTACACTTCTGTTCAAGAACATTTTCCAAGGAGAAATCATTGCTAAAGCTCTGGGAGTGTTGTACATTATGGTGTAGTGAAAAATTACTTGTACTACTTTCATCACCAACAGACAGTTCTCTCCCACAGGATTTTTCTTTGCTAACTGAATCCAACTGAACTCTGCCATCTTTTTCAGATGTGTAACTTAGTGAAGATCTAGGCATATGTGAAAATCTTTGTGTAATTATATCTATGGTTTTGTTTACGACCGGTGACTGCACTGTCTGAATTTCTTCTTGGATCTCCTCTTCTAAAAACAAGTCATCTTCCAATGAGAGGTCATCTAAATCTCCATCAACATACTCCACAGCTGGAACACTTCGTTCATTAGGCAAGAGGATCCCAAATCCCTGTTGTGAGTAGTTTTCATTGCTTGAAAGGAGCAAATGAGTGGCTGTATCTGAGTTGTTACTTCTGCTACAATATCCACTTTCTAAAGGAATCGCATGATTTATGGTAAATTCGTCATTTTCATCAAGACTTGCTAGAAGCTCTTCATCTGAAGGTCCTAGAGTTTGTCCTAGTTCATCAACAGCTCCTAAAATTCCTTGTTTATGATCATGCTGCTTGATAGGATTAGGGTTCTCAGCTTCTCCAATTAACCTGGCAAGGACTCTTTCCTGAGCATACTCCTCTAAAAGAGCTTCTACTTCGCCCCCCAACAATTTCACATTTTCTGATTTTAGCAAAAGAACTCCAAGACGATATGCAATGTTACCCTGTATTGTAATTTTTGTACCTGGAGGAAGATTACTATGGAGGACAGGAACGGGTTGGTATTCCATACCCTGAATTTGATGTATTCCATCAGTTAGCTGCAGCATCAGCATTCGAGTAGGCTTTGCTTCCCAGGACTTTTGGGGTGCCTGAGTGTTGGCTGTTACTTCTTCATTTACAGTATTTTTTCCTCTTATCTTTTGCAACTGGGAATACGCAGGCTGGCTAACATCCACCAGTGAATCAATCTGTATGGAATAAAAGCCATTCAGTTCTCCTTTTGGACCATCTAAGATGCAGTTAGGCAAAACAGGATAGTCCAAATCTCTCAGATCTGTAAGAAGCCACTGCTCAAATACCTGTTTGTTAATCTGAGCTTGAGTTAAATTACAACCATTTTCTTGTTGGATCCAGTTAATACAAGCTTCTAGCCACCTCAGAGGAACTTTAACATGCCAGGCAGAAGAAAGCCAGGTTTCCACTTTTCCTGCAACACTAGATGCACTCATTTTCTTTTAAGTTATAGGAAAAAATGTATGAATCCCCTGAAAAGAAACAAAAAAAGTTTATTCTTCGGCCACTTACTAATTTGTATTCTACAGCAGAAATATAGAAACGTAGCTACTCCACATATGTGACTAGAGAGAAATAAGGCAAAATGACCACACAGAAACAATTTAAAAAAAACTTTAAATAAGTTATAAATGCATTGCTGTAGAACTGGAATTCTAAAACAAACATACACATATTTTCAATATTTAAGCGTGGCCTTAATGTAGCCAGCAAATAAACTCCAACTGGCATATATAATCTTAGGGTCTGTCTACACAACCGATGTTAATGCGGCTGTGTAGTCGTGGCTCCAGCACTGGGAGAGAGTGCTTTTTCACACCCCTGAGTGAATAAAGTTTCAATGCTGTAAGTGGCAATGTAGACAAGGCCTAAGTATCCAGCTGGTCACCAGAAAGAACTGAGAAAGTGTTGAGATTTTTACTAGGCTGCTCTCCTTGAACCCATCATGGTGAATCCATCTTTTGTACAGACTTCTGACAAGCCTGCGACTCAAAAACCTTTCTTCTTGCTGGCAGAAAGAACTCTTGCTGTCATCCTCTCATCTCCCCCTCCCACCCTGCCAGACTAAATAGTGGAAGCAGGCTGGGAGGTCCTCCTCAGCCTCAGTTTATGGTTGCTTTCTTCCTCCTGGAATGGCTCTAGTACCTTCTCTACTTTTGAAGGGAACATGGTCCTTATTTTCACTGCTGCCAGTAGACTTATGCATAGAAGTGACAGGACCCATTTATTCTACAAGCAAATCAAGGGATTTGTGTACAATTATGGCACAGAGGGGATCTTAAAAGTACTGTAACTGGATGAAAGCTTTAGAACTAAAGTAGCATCTAGATCATGGGTTGGCAACCTTTCAGAAGTGGTGTGCCGAGTCTTCATTTATTCACTCTGATTTAAGGTTTCGCGTGCCAGTAATACATTTTTAGAAGGTCTCTTTCTGTAAGTCTATAATATATAACTAAACTAGTGTTGTATGTAAAGTAAATAAGGTTTTTAAAATGCTTAAGCTTCATTTAAAATTAAACTAAACTGCAGAACCCCCCAGAGTGGGGGCCAGGACACGGGCAGTGTGAGTGCCGCTGAAAATCAGCTCGCGTGCCACAGGTTGCCTACCCCGATCTAGATACATCCAAGTCTTGAATCCAGTTGCAGAGTACCTTTAAAGATGTGAAATCATACAACCAGGCACCTTGACTAAACTGCAATTCCAGGTAGAGATAGTCCCAAACTGTATCAGTGAGGCCTTGGGGAACACCCATATTACTAATAAAAACTATTTTTGGGGTTATATAGTCTTAAAAACTGATCAACAAAAGAAACAAGAAAAATCAATAAAACATACACAGCTGGGTTGTATTCTTTTTTACTTCATTATTATGTAATCAGAAAGCTTAACGTTTTATTATTTCTGCTTTTTTAAAAGGAGCTATGGAAGAAGCATTATAAGAGCAGAAGCCAAAAAGACCTTTCTCCTCTGTGATATTCGAAATTATATATTAGTCTGTGGCAAAAGCCAACCTGGCCTAAACTTCTGCCTGAATCAGTCACGTTGCAAGGCAAGCAAACTTTCTCCCCTCCCCCAAGTGAAAAGAAAGAGGCGCGTTCACATATTTATGGGCCTGGTCATCTTGTGCAAGCAGGGGCCATTGGCTTCAGTATGATTACAATGGGACGGATTGTTTTGCTGTAAATTGTTTTTGCCATTTGTATTGCCGTGGCTCCTGCAGTGGTGTGGGTGCCCCATAGACAGAAGGCAACGCAGGCCCTGCCCCAAAAGCAGTGGATTTAGCTGCTTTCCAAACAAGAGCAGCCATTGGTGCCGCCCAGACACGCGGCCGAGAGCGGACATAGGAAACCGTCCGTTAACACCTTCACCACATCGCTGCGGCGCTCGAACCGGCTGAGCGCGCAGGCGCCATGCCCCCTAGGCTCTAGGCAGAGCCCGGCTGCAAGGTGCTGTGAGTGTCACGGCCACGGCAGTGGGGCTGGAGAAGTTAGAGGAGCACGCGCTAGGTACCAGCCCCCACGAACCCCGTCTCGCGGGGAGCGGCACCACTTACCCGCTCCCGGGCGGGGCAGCGAGCCAAGCGGCCAGGCATGGGCAACAGAGACCACTCCTCCCGCCTCTCATAACACACGCGCGCACTGTCTGCATGCGCAGGGCTAGGCGTGCTCCGTACTCTCCCCACAGCACGAGCCTAAATCCTAACGATCATTTAGAGCCGGGAACTGCCCTGCCAAGCGCGCGCGACTTTGAACCTCGCGAGAGCTTCGCCCATCTCGGAGACAGACGAGGGAGGCGGAGTTTTCACAAACGCCATTTTCTCTCCACACGACGGAGGTCGCTCTTGCCTCCCTTACACCGCCCGCTGGTTCGTGTTGCTGTCGTAGCCTTTATCGTGACTCCTGCCTGTCAGGTAAAGGGTGTCCGACATGCCGGTGCGATACGGAGCGACCGGAGAATAAAGCCGGGCACCTTTCTTACGGTTTTCAGGCCCAAATAGATTTGCGTAGTTACCACGGAGGGCGGGGCTAAGTGGGAACCGCCTTTAGACGCGATGGGCAGCTCTACTAGCCAATAGAGCCGTGACATGCCATCTTGGGTTGTAGGCTGAGCCAATAGGCTCAAAGTGCTCTGTGTGTGCGCGTTGGTGGTGGGGGCTGCTCCTTCCCACACCCCTTTCTCTCTCACACTCGAGTCGGTGGGGCAGGCGGCTGGTGTGTTGCTGCCGGGGACCAGCGAGCGCGCAGCGCGGTAAGACGTAGCCAGGAGAGGCCTGCCCTAACGGGAGGGGGGAACATCGCAGCGCGTGGGATTCCTCCTCCCGCTATAAATGAAGTCGGGCCCCGTTTGCGCCAATCCGTCTCCGTCTCATGACACAGCGATGCGGGCGGCCTGGTTGTAACCGGGCATTGGCCTACACTGTCACGCTGCCAGCTCCCTTCCCGCACCAGGGCACTGCCTCCTTTGCACGGGGGCAGAACTCTCCCCCTTCGCTGGGGTGGGTTGAGTAGGTCAGTGCCCTGAGGGATTGTAGCCCCCCTCGCTGTGTCCCCGCACACGCTGAGTTTCTCCCTCCTCCCACCGCAGTCGGCCATGGCGGATGGGAGAAGCGCTGATCTCCGCGAGCTAGTTTTGCTAACGGTGTGGGGAACTGGCTGGTGTGGGATCAGGGCGCGCAATCGGGGAGAGGCGTCTAATCTGCGCGGCGGCCTGTGACCCAGGCAGGGCCTGTGTCGATTTCTGTGGGATCCGGGTTGGGTCTCGGTTCCCACAGGGCGATCGTGGCGGCGGGGGGCTCCTTTCTCGCTGGGAGGCCTTTATCCGCCCGAGCAGGACATGATGCGAGGGCTTCCAGGCGCCTCTTTTGTGTCCGCCCGGGCAGCCAGGGGGTAGGCCTCCGTGTGGCCGCGTGGTGGTGGCTTTTCCGCTCCCGGCTCCGCCTAGCAGCGCGTAGGCGCCATTACAGCGGCCGCCATTTCTTCTCCCTTAACTGCCGCCGGGAAAGAGAGAAGATCCGGAGTCATTTCGGGGGGAGAAGAAGAGATTATATAACTCGGCCGGTCGGCCTCTTCTTCCCCTTCTGAGCGCGACGCGGCCCCGGGGTGGATTAGGCTGGGTGGCTCAGCCAGCGGGGGGGTTGGGGGCGGGACAGCTATCTCAGAGCCGACACCGGGACCGGCCGAGTCCTGCGGCGGGCTGCTCGCTTCTCAGACAGCGAGTGTCCCGCTTGTTGGGCGAGTAGGTTGGGGTGACGGCCGACCCTCCCCAGCTTCGCATCGTGCGGTGCGGCTGTTGTGGCCAATCTCCGCTAGCTCCTCCCGTCCCGATGCGCAAAGGGGTTACACCCGCACAGGGCAAGTTGTAGGCACTCTAATCTCCCTTCCGCTGCCTTAATGAATATTGATTCTTGTACAGTGTTTATGACTTGCTGCTTTATTCGTATAATGCTTTTGAATCGCCATTTTCTAGCCTAGCACTATACCAAGGTGAATTAGCCACACACCACTCCCGTTTGGGAGCATTCCAGCCGTCTCTGAGCAGCTCAGTAAATATGGGGCGTATCAATGGCTACGTTTATGGGCTTTCCTAATGGTGTTAGTAGCAATGTAAATAAGGCTCGGAAATGTCACGGTTACATCCCCAGGGGCATATATATTCACAATCCATTTGAACTTTCAGGTGTTCACTATTTTCCTCGATTGTGGCAGAAATACAGAATTGAAAATATGTCTGCACTAGACTTTTTTATCCCCCAGTTAATAGTGGCGTTAATTTCAGATAGTTAATATACATTTACAAAGGTTAGTTTGGACACTCTCCAAATATTTGCTTCTAGAATAATGCAACCTTTTATAATATTACTATGGGTAGTGCCCATTGGTCTGCATAAACATGTTAACTACCCTGAATTAATCAACAATATTAAGTCAAACTTCATTGCGAGAATACCAAGCATTCTAAACCAGCATGGAGTTTTTGTTAGCCTAGGAAACCCATTTTTGACGTGTTTAGTTGAAATGGGGATTTAAAGAATACTGTTCAAATCTGTAGTTCATAGGATTTCAGACAGTGCAATTTTTGAACATTCTTATGCAGACTTACACAAGCAGGCAAATGTATAGTTTACACTTGAATGCATTCAACTGCTTTTAATGTTTGATAGCCGTTGTATATGTATACATGAGGGTAAAATACGCTTATACAATTCAGTGCTTTTAGTAAAGTCATCCTATCTAAGTTTACAGGTAGATTTTTATCATTCTAACGACTCATAGCTGATGTTGCAGTTAAAAGCCCTATTAAAAACAAATTGATGTGGCTAATACATTGTTACTGGCTTTTGTAATTGTACTTGAGTACTCTCCTATTTACAGATAAACTGTGGAAACTCCTCAAAATAAGATTTGCATAAGTCTGAAGTGCAAGTGTTAGTGTACTGTGTGTAATAAAGATTGATTTGGCTCATTTAATTTTAGAATTTGAAGTTCCCATTTGTTGAGTAAAATGTGAATACTGAAATGCTGCTAAACATAATCTGAAAATTATAAACAAATGCAAAACAATATTCCAGTTAAAATGTAGTTATTGAAAGTGGGAAAAATCAGTTGTTGGCCTTTTTATGTTAAGGCCTCATGCTGTCTGAGTTCTAAAGAAAAACTGGATAATAGTGTTAACAGTGAAAGCTCAATGCATCAACTTCGATGTGCTTTCGTTCAAGACTGTGACTATAACTGTAAATGAACAAGACTAAAACTAATGTATGTTGGTTTTCATAGGCTACTGAAGCAATAGGCTGTTGGTTTTGATCCCGCCCAGAACACTTCAGTTTTGCTCTGCAAGGATATATAATCGTAAGTTCTAGAAGCAGTTGTCTCTTTGATTGTTCCTTTTAGCAAGATGCACAGTTTGATTTTTTTTTTTTTCTGTAAAGAGTACTTGTGCTAGCCTTTTTATTCTTTAACAGGTTCCATTTACCAGTCTAAAAATAAAAGGTAGTGATGGAGACTGAACAGCAAGAGGAGACCTTTACCAACACAGAGACAAATGGTAAGTTCTATAAAAGAACTATATATATAAAACCTTAGATGTACTGAATGTTTTCAGGACCGTAGGTAGAGCAGTACCTCTTATGCATTGATTATGACACTTTAGAATTTCTCAATGGACCAATAATGTTACATTTTTAATTTTGATTCAGTGCTGTGTGTTTGGGTTAGCTATCTTGTCAGTGCATTACTGCATGTTTTTGTTTAGCATGTGTGTATGTTTATACACACATGCTAATCAAATAAGTGTCAAAGCTAAGGATTTAAAAATTGTTTCGTTACCCATCCATTATTTAGCTCGTATTTGTATTCAACAGGAGCAAGTACTAGTCACCATCATTGTTGTGCGCTTTTATTTACTTAGTATTTTGCACAAAAGAGCTACACATAGTGCTTACTCAAGATCTTCTAATCAGTGGTAAAATTCAAAACAGCAGCAATAATTCAATTTTCATAGTAATTGATGCCAACTTGTAAAGAGAGTATTTGAATTGTTCCATTGCAAATTATTCCAGTACTACTCAGCAATGGGGTAAACTGTTTTCAACCTTTTGGATATGTTAGTGTTAATCTTTTGAGAATTTTGTAAATTCTAAAACGTTCTCATGATGACACTAGTGCTGTCTTAATAAATCGTGAGTCCTAAATTTCATGAAAGCAACAAACCCCCAACATCTTGGTTTAAACTGTACTTCATAGATTATAAATGATTGCAATATTAAGGTCATCATTCTGTAAGAATCTTAATTACCACAGTTCTTGTATTGGAATTGTAAATTATTTTGTTACAGATATTCAGTATATTCAGCTTATGGATTTGACATTGGTATCCGCTTAATCAGACAGAAAGCTTAATCAAGAACATTGATCCGGGTGGTCGAAGTGTACACGTTTGGAATATGGCATAGAGAAAGCTAAATGAGTGTTTGCATTCCTTCCCTATGAAACTATAGGAAAACGTCCTGCAGAAGATATGGAAGAAGAACAGGCTTTCAAAAGATCTCGCAACACTGATGAAATGGTAGAACTGCGCATCCTGCTTCAGAGCAAAGTAATATACTTGAAATATGTTGCCCCTTTAAAGTGTGTTGTAGTAATTATGTAGACAATCATAGCAAAGCATATAATCTTGGTGCTTGAGTTTCTAGTTGAAGGTTTATAAATAAAAATGTAAAGAAAACCTTTATTTTTCACTCTGCTGAGAGAACTAATGTGTAGTGTTGTAGCAGAAATAGCAACACTGTGTAGTTCATCTTTTAAAATAGTCAAATGAAACTTGACTGGTTTGGAGTATTGAATGTGGTGATGGGATGTTGCAGATAAAGTGATTATTTTTTTTTAATGTAATTTTACAAGGATTAGTCCTTAGTGATTTTAAGGTCTCGCATTTTAAGCCAGTAACCAAGCAGTTAAACAGTAACAGCTAAAGTGCAGGCTATTTCCTGGGCTTGGACTAAAAATTGGTTATTTGAACCCAAATATCATTCAGTAACCTCAGATAATAAGGCTGTACGGGGAGCATTGTTAAATTGGGATCATGAACTTAAATATGGGGGAGGAAATTATGCCTGTGAATTTTGATAATTCTGGTTTTCAGCAGTCCTGTTTTTAAAGTTACCCTCATAGTAAACAAACAGCAGTGTGGAAGAATACAGGGTAGCTCCTCAGTGGATGTACATTTTAATATGTCAGTTGACTCTAGTTTAGGATTTACCCCCACTGTGTCTATCTTTATCTGAGACATTGAGACAGAAGGTGATAATCTTGCTTTGGCTGACTCCTTGGTTCTCTCAGAAATTGCCCTACAGTCATCAAAATTTGGGCACAGCTTGGTTTTGCATTTTGCTCAAGTAAAGTATTCTATTTGGGGTTTTTAGTGTTGGGATTTACGTTTCTTTAACTGTACGTGGTATTCCAAGAACCTGCTGCATAGTAATCAAGAGATTTTAATATACCAGCCAGTGTAACAGCCTAGTTTGATAGATTTATTTGCCAGTTGAACATCTACAATTGTATAGACTGTTGCAAATTTATTCTGCTAATCAAAAACTTGAAATGCAGACTTACTCAGAAAAGTGACCGTCTAAATTGGCATCTGCTTACTCAGCAAATCTCTCTATATGTATTCAATTATACCTACTTTATTGTAGTTGAAGTAAGATTTTTACCGTTAACTTTTCACAACATGGTGGATTCTACATGTGAACTGGGAGTTGCATAGGTGTAATCAAGGGCAACACTTGGACTGTAGACCCTTTATTACAAGTAGTGGTCAAGGAGCATTGTACAATCTAAAAGTCAAATTTTATAGTGCTGGCAATTAAGAGGATAAACCTCTTAAACTGAACAGATTTAATCTGAAAGCCATTGACCTACACAAGAAATGTGGAACCTCATAATGCCTTTTTTCTCCAATGTCATTTTTCAGAGGTGAACTATATCTTGATATTGTAGTGATGCAGACTGAAACACCCAGAAATTTAAAGTTAACATGGAAATTTGATTAGATTGCAAAATTTTGCTTTTTCTCAATTGAGCATTAGCAGCTCTATCAGCCTTTTTTCAGTTTGCATAGCTTGTCTCAGTTTCTTCACCATCATTTAATTTGAACCCTTTTTAAAAAAAAGTCTTTAAAGGCATCCTAAAATCAACCTGGTGCAAAAGTAAATGTCGCTTTTAAACTTAATTCTCTTTGGAAAACATAAAATTCGCATTGGCATTGTGTAATTTTTGAATATTTTTTCAGAATGCTGGAGCAGTGATTGGAAAAGGTGGCAAAAATATTAAGGCACTTCGGACAGACGTGAGTATTTGAGAGTTTGAACTAATTTAACGATTCTTTCAGAACACTGCATTTAAACCTGATTATATGCATTTCTAGAAATTGAGAAAATCAGTTGTAGACCTCAGTAGTCTAGTTACAAGCCATTTGTAATGACTGTTAAACTAGATAACCTCAAGGTTTTTGAGTTTATATTGTAATTAAAACCCAGATTGAGTTATGTTGGAGGAGGTTTGTATTAAATCTCTTTGCGTTTTAACAGGATTCCACTAAATTATACACTTCAAGTGAGTTAACATCTTAATTAGAAATATTGACAGAGCTTAAAACCCTTAATTGCACCATTTCCCATATGTGTGAATCAATTATAGTATTACTGAAAACCATTGCAGGTGGCTGGCTTAACCCAATTGTAGATGAATATTTTTTAAACTTCCTTTTTTAAAACTGTCCATCTGTTCTTACTTTAACAGCTTGCACATGAAGCACAAAGACATTAATGTTAAGAAGATTGCATGATTTAAATATGGGTATAGAACAGCATAGAAACATTTTATTCTGTAACTTGGAAGATTTTAAATGATCATGATTTATCTACTATTCACATTTTATAGTGGGTTGACTCTTGTGATTAGACACATGTTCAATATAAATTCTATAAAATGTTTATAAAACTTGACAACACTTAAAAAGAAATTTCATTAGTTTACACTCTTGTTCTTGACATCAGATATGATTTCAGCAGTTTTTCTTTCTTGAAAGACACTTTGTTAAACACAGTATTTGGTAGTATATCATTTCACAGTTGATATCAGATTGGTCTACTTTTTTCATTAGATTGTTTAAATTTTAAATATGTAAACTGAACTTCTTGAAAAATTGTGCTTGGAAGTTCATAAACACCAACTAGAATTGAAAATGGTCAGGAATCATATGTACATTAACTGACTTCTTTGGCAGCTAGTGTTTTTATTAAAGGAAAAAACAAATCCAGATATTATATATAATTATCTGGAATATTAACGTTCCCAGTTTGCCCAGGATTTCAGTAATCTGAATCTCAACAGGTTTTGTGTCTACCCTCATGAGCCAGCCTACTACTGAAACATCGTATGCTAAAAGTAAAAAGTAGTATAGTTAGATCAAGTAACTCATTTTAAGGTCCATAAATGTTAAGCCACAGTCAATGTAGCAATCCGTTATTGTGTTAGTCTTCAGAACAACTTAATCTTGTTTCATTAATTGAGAGTAATGAGTATAGTTTGTATTAAATTAAAATTTATTGCTTTTCCCCCTTTTCCCTCTCCTTGTTTTTTTGGCCATATATCTCCGTTGCCCATGTACTGGATCGACTTGCCCCTGCGTTGCCCATCATGACGTTGGCCCATCCGCCCCTGAACGCCCATGTGAAAACCCTGGTTGGCTATGCCCAAAAATGTGCTCGTTGCCAAACGGGTGCCATACTTGACAACTTCCGATTGAATGCCCATGCCCAATGCCAACATCCACGAACGCCAATGATCAATGCAGTACAATGCCAGTGTTTCAGTCCCAGACAGCAGTGGCCCCGAGCGGTATGTCCCAACAGTTTATGCCTCACTGCCTGATTAGAAAGAGAGAAATGTATTTTATTACCTGCCTTTTATATAATTAAATAGTATCCCCTTATAGACGGTGTATTGTTTTTTTCAAGTTTTCTGTCTTATTTTCCCCATTAAGTCTTTTTGTCACTGAACTTTTACGTGAGTTGCCCACCCAAACAATCCACTAATTTTATTTCAATGGAAGGAGCACAGCTTCAAGTGTTGCATATTCGCTGCATTGTAAATCAAATTGTTTCAAAATAGTCTCTCGCTCTGTCTTTGTGGCCCACCTTGCTCCCCCAACATTGCCTGTTCATAATTTTTTCTGAATAAATGCTAACTCTCTGGTTCACTTCCCTTCACTTCTCATTTGTGTTGTCTTTTTATTTATTTGTGTTGTCTTTTTATTGTGGGGTGGTTTTGGGTTTTTTTTTTTGTTTTTTTGTTTTTTTTTTTGTCTTGCATTGTATTTGTTTTCTTGCAGAGCCCCATTAGTAATTTCTAACTGGTCTCATAACCTTACTCCGAATATAATGTTCACCACTTGCATATCCCCACTTTTCCTATGAGAAGGTGTGCCAGTTTTACCAATGTAATAGCGAGGATATCCTAAATTAGTGGTGGTGGGGAACACGAATATTCACTTCGACTTTTCAGTTCTGCGTCAGTTTCTTGCCCACTTAATCTGAGCCCTTCCAAAATCCCATTTTCTCTCTTGCTCTGTCTTTTGCTCTGTCTCTTGCTCTCTCTTCCTCTGCAAGACCTAATCTTAAATTTATCATGTGTATATATTGGGCATAAACAAAGATGCATGTGTTGTAAATTCAGTAAACAAGTTTACTTTAAATGGGGAATACTGTAAATTCTACTCTAGTAAGTTTGTTGTTTGAGTTCTATGATTATGAATGCAAAACTTACTTCTACTTTTTTTTTTACCTTCTCTTTATTATCTGGCACTTGTGCCCTTTGACAGCATATTGAGTATAAGTGCAGATATTGAAACAATTGGAGAAATTTTGAAGAAAATTATCCCTACCTTAGAAGAGGTATGCCTTTTTCTTCTACTTGCATCTTCAGAAATATAAAACATCAAATGACAATTCTGTCTGTGCTGTTCTTTATATGTAAATTAAGCTTCTTTTAATTGAGGGAAGTGTTACAAACTCTTAGACAGTAAGTATCAATAATTTAAGAGATCAGTTTTTGGATTCACAAAAAGAACAGGAGTACTTGTGGCACCTTAGAGACTAACAAATTTATTAGAGCATAAGCTTTCGTGGGGTGCCACAAGTACTCCTGTTCTTTTTGCGGATACAGACTAACACGGCTGCTACTCTGAAACCTGTCTTTTTGGATTCAGTTTATCACAAATTGCAGAAAAAATTGTCTTAAGGCTTAACATAAGTCAACTGTGAGCTACAAACATACAAGAATTTGATACTTCACAATTACTAAAATGCTTCCAATAATCAGGCAAAAATGGACATTGAGAACATTCCTTCCTAAACGCTTCATTTTACTTGCTCAGGTTCTGATGTTGCAACATGCTATCTTGACCCCACGCAGTGCTACATAGTTCTTCAGTGGTTATGTAGTCAAAGCATAGCGAATACAGAAACAAATTTCAGTCTTTGTTGGCCAGCTATAGATCTGTTTAGAAGTTTGTAAGATCTGAAAGAATCAAAATAGCCCTATGCTAAATATTTATACAAGAAAGATTTGTGCTATATTTTGCTGATCTTTTTTTGTGTACAAATTTTCTATGAACTTTTACCACAGTACCAGCACTACAAAGGAAGTGACTTTGACTGCGAGCTAAGGCTGTTGATTCACCAAAGTCTGGCAGGAGGAATTATTGGCGTCAAGGGTGCTAAAATCAAAGAACTCCGAGAGGTATCATAATTTTCCCCCCTGTTATCCAGTTTGGTTTTATAAGCTATTTACTACTTTTGTATTTATAGGTGGGTTCCAGCATGGGGGGCGAGGGGGGGGGTGCAGTCAGTGACTGCTGTATCTTTAACACTGGCAATGTGACTTATTCAGAACTGACTTGACATCAGATTTCCATGCTAGCAAAGGGGTCTGCTTGTACATAGCTTATTGTAGGATTGGCTACAGTGAGCCAGGGACAGATGGTGATAAAGCCTAGGACTTTTGGTCCATCCTGTCCACTAAAGTGCACTGTGTTGACATCTAATTGGATCACTCCTTTTTTCTTTTTTTTTCTCCCCCCCCCCCCCAAAAAAAAAACACCTTAGAAACCTGTGAAGAGATCCTTAACTTTTTTGTTTATTTTATAAATATACAGTATTTATAACCATTATATATTGTGTTGCATGGCATGGACACCAATACAAAAAATTTAGGCTATGTCAGGTCAAATAACTTAGTAAATGTTCACCTAGCTTTTGGAAGGATATGAAAAATAGCCTGATACTGATAGAGCTAGTCCTACAAATTTGTAAAATTATAGTTGCTTAGAAGATTCTAATATTTTTCACATACTGCTGTTCGGTAACAAATTTTTACCAATAATACCTAAATCCCTGACTTCTCTTAATTGGTGTAATGGTTTTTATATACAAAAAAATTAAATTTTTTGTGTCCACTGATTTTAAATTTATATACTGATAAAATTGATCTATTATTTAATGTTTAGTCTTTCTTTTTAAACCATTAATAATTGAGATGCATCATTAGCTTTTCAAAACAGATTGGTATAATTTAATTACTTGAGTTTTGTATTGTATAAAATAGTCAAATATTTAATATTTCAACTGTAAAACAAAATAGGCAGTCTAAGAGCTTTATTATTTCTGAACCACATTAGACAATGACCTACATTAAAAGTTAAATCTATCCTATCATTAAAATGAATCTTGGGTTACTATAACTGAAGGATGAGAGGAAAAAAATTTCTCCTTCAGTTCGTGCATTTGACAATGTTGTGCAGAATCGGTTTCAGATGTTTGCTGGGGAGCTCAGGAACCAAATGTACCTGAAAATTACTAAGAATTTTAATTGACTAGGTTAAGTTGATTATCTCTCTTTTGTGTGTGTGTGTGTGTGTGTGTGTGTGTGTGTGTGTGTGTGTGTGTGTGTGTGTATAAAAATACACACACGCACAGAGATATTGTTGGCTTTTTTGTTAGTTTTCTTGATAAGCTATTAAAGTTGTTCTTAAGTACTTCTAGTTGAAATGTTTCTTTTTTTAACAGAACACTCAGACCACCATTAAACTTTTTCAAGAGTGCTGTCCTCATTCCACAGACAGAGTGGTGCTTATTGGTGGAAAGCCTGATAGAGTTGTGGAATGCATCAAGATCATCCTGGATCTTATATCAGAGGTAACATGTTTTTAGATTAACTTATTAAAAGATCAGTATTTTGTTTGAGGGGCCTAGATGTTTTCAAGATAGGTGCATGACACTTCAGTCTTCAGGGTTCCATTTCTATTCTAGCATATGGAAATTATAACCAAAAGTTTACCATTTGGCTACTGATGTCCTGTGTTAAATAAGTTTCAGGCCAATTCTAGAAAACATTATCTTTTTACAATAAAAAAAAAGCAGTATTTCTACAAAAAAGGCATTGGTCCCCTGCTCTTGTATACTGAATGATATAAAGGGAGTCCGGGATGGAATAAAATCAGAAAAGAATGGGCACAGAAACTGAATTACTCTCTGATCCTTGAGTGGTGTCTCCAGCAGAGTTGAACTTCATAGGAAGCATATTAAGGCTGTTGTCTACACCTGACAACTTACAGCAGTGCAGCATTGCAATTCAGCTGCACTGCTGTAAGAGCTCTCATGTAGAGGCTCTGTGCCAACGGAAGAGATCTCTCCTGTTGGCATAATTAATCCACCCTCAATAAGCAGCGGGAGAAGCTCTCCTGCTGACATGATGCTGTGCACACTAGCGCTTATGCCGGCATAATTTGTTTTTCATTGGGGTGGAATATTCACACCTCTGAGCGACATAAAATTTTGCTGACATAAGTGGTAGCATAGACATTGCTTAATAGGGAAGTTCATGCTCGTACTGCCTCTTCTGTTCCTGTTCTGTGGATAAAGTGAGGACATGCCAGGGTTGCTAGATGTACTCTTCACAAACGTGATACTTATCGAAGTGTACAGGGATAATTTTCAAACTCTTTTTAAATTGGTGGTTTAAAGTATTGTTTTATACTTTTGTGTATTATATTGAGGTTTATTAATTTTAACAGTCAAATGCGAACTGTCTTTACTTTTTAATTAGTCTCCAATCAAAGGACGGGCACAGCCGTATGATCCCAATTTCTATGATGAAACATATGACTATGGTGGCTTCACAATGATGTTTGATGATAGAAGGGGACGGCCGGTAGGATTTCCAATGCGTGGAAGGGGAGGCTTTGATCGAATGCCTCCTGGTCGTGGTGGGCGTCCCATGCCACCATCAAGAAGAGATTATGATGACATGAGCCCTCGCAGAGGACCCCCTCCTCCTCCTCCAGGTCGTGGTGGCAGAGGTGGTAGCAGAGCACGTAATCTTCCTCTTCCTCCTCCTCCGCCTCCTCGTGGCGGGTGAGTTGTTGTGCAAAGACCTATAAAATTATTCTAAAGAGTAGAATTTGTTGATTCCTATTTGTGTTTCCTGTGTTCGTTGCAGATTATCAAATTGAGTTAGTAATTTTGAACTAAAATGTGACCTTACATAAGTGAAAATACGTAAGTTACACACCAGTTTTGTTTTGTTTTTCTTCATTGTAGAGATCTTATGTCTTATGACCGGAGGGGCAGACCTGGAGACCGTTACGATGGAATGGTAAGGATTTTAATTTGTATTGTAATTTACCATGTGGTCTCGAAAAAACCTTATTTGTTTTTTCTCTTTCAAGAATTGCCTCTTCAAATACCTGTTTTTGTTTCTCAAAGTTCTAGCAAGCCCATCAGAACAGTGCAAAAGGAACACTTCACAGTTCCCTCATGGAAAGGGACACTTAGGACTGAAGCTACAAGGGGCATACACCACTGCCTCAGCCAGCTTGTTTTCCTGCTATTGTCAGCTGTGGTGCTCTATCAGTTTCAGCCTGTGCCCTGGCTGAAATGCCCAGGCGTCAGTGTGAACAAGGTGTTGCATTACTGCATAATCCCCTGAAGTCGAGTGTTTGTTAGTCTCTAAGGTGCCACAAGTACTCCTGTTCTTTTTGAAGTCGAGTG
This sequence comes from Terrapene triunguis, assembly GCF_002925995.2. Classification (NCBI taxonomy): domain Eukaryota; kingdom Metazoa; phylum Chordata; order Testudines; family Emydidae; genus Terrapene; species Terrapene triunguis. The sequence goes on along the minus strand of NW_020664464.1, from coordinate 18,002,785 downwards.
GCCATTCTTGTCATTGTTTTGCAATCCGCTGCAAGAATGTGGATATGCCCTTTCAAAGCTCCGTTTCTGACAGCCGGCATGCTTATCTGCCCGTGACAAAGCAACCATTACTGTGGAATGCTGCTGCTGTGAGTGTGTGGAAGGGGGGGGTGTCTGCTGTTGTCTGAACTTACAAGACAGCATGTTGACACACTCTCAGCACCCCAAAAAACACTCTTCCCTCCCCCCCCCCCCCCACACACCCCCCCCCCCCCCCCCCCCCCCCCCCCCCCCCCCCCCCCATTTGAAAGGCATGTTGCAGCCACTTGTACGCTGGGATAGCCACCACAATGCACTGCTCTTTGTGGCGATGCAAGAGCTACTAATGTGGCCACACCAATGTGTTTGCAGCTGACAGTGTAAACACGGCAGCTGGCTGCCGTCTCCGAAGGCTGGTTTAACTCCTAGCGCTCTGCATCTGCAAGTGTAGCCATGCCCTCAAGTCTCCACTACCTTGCCTTTTTGTCCTATGACCACATGGGTGCTAATAGGCCACTTCATCTTGAATATGTGCTAACTACCCAAGCTAAACAGTGTGTTGGATCTTGTAGATAGCTGAGACACTGTTAAACCATGTCTACACTGGCAAGCTTACAGCAGTGCAGCTGCATGATCACTCGTGTAGCCACTATGCCAACTTGTCAACATAATAAACCCACCTAAACGAACAGTGGTGGCTATGTCAGCAGGAGAAGTTCTTCTGCCCACATAGTGCTGTGCACATCTTGTCTAAAAGTGCTTTTCATAGAAAAGTATCTAAGATGTTAAGATCTAAAGCTATTGGATCTTTGTGGCTTTGTGTATTCTGAAGCTTCTGGGACTTACCATCATGGCTTCAGAAAAAGTGTTGGAGTGCTACCCTGACTTAAAGTTGGGGCCATCATTTGAGAGATGCCATTGGTCCAAGAATGATTTTGAGTTAAAAGGCAAGCCAAATATGAGCATTCAGATGGTTTGCTGCTTTCTATTTTAGTGTTGTTGGATCCTGCTGCAGGTACTGCACATTTGGCCCCTAGTGCAAGTCTCAGATGTCAGTTTCCACTTTTCTGCATATTGTCACCTGCCCTCAGTTACCTTGAATATCTTATCACTCATGTTCTTCACTTGATTTTTTTTCCTCTAGATTGAGAGTTCAGGTAAATTCCAGAGGTACCTGGATTTCAACTCAATCTGTACTCCAATCAGAATTTATAAATTTGATGTTTCACAATGGCTTTTCTATTCCTTCTGTCTCTAAATGTACCCACAAACATCTAGTTCAGCATTTCTCAAATGCGGCCATCAGCAACGGCCCCTCCCCAGGGCCCTGCCTCCCTCTGGGGAGACACAAGTTGGAGGAGCAGGCAGTTAGTGAGTTCCCCACCTTCCTGGGAGTGGCGGATGGGGTGGGGATGGCAGGCTCCAGCCACGGGGCTTCGGGCTCTGTCCCCAGGCCTTGTCCCCTGTGTGTGGGGCTTTGGGTTCCGTTCCCTGGCTGTGTGGTGGCGGGCTCTGTCACCCCCCTATCACCTCTGGCCCCTGCTGCCTCTGAACCCACCTCCCCATCCAGGGCTTAATTTGGCCCCAGGCTTCCTGGGGCTGAGTAAGTCTGCTGTGAAAAGTGATACTTACAAACATACAAATACCACTTTTCACGGCAGACTTACTTACAGCTAACAAGTTTAAAAAAAACCCAAACCAGCAACCCAAAAAAGCAAAAGAAACAACAAGAAAAAAGACAATGTTCAAAGCACCTTATTTATGTTTCTATTCTGTTTTGGTCCAATAAATAATAGAGATAACTGTACATTATTTGTATTATTGAGTCTGCAACAACAAAAAACCGTGCATAGATAAATTATAATGATTTGGACATGTACATGTGCATATTTATTTATTTTTTCTAAAGTTAATTAAGTATTTTAGGGAAAATTGTCAGAGCGGCCACCAGCAAGAGTTGGTGACCCTGAGGCCACCAAAAAACGAGTTGTGAGAACCCCTCATCTAGATCCTTGTTTACATTAGGAAAAAGTAGACTTGTGATTTTTACCAGTGATTTTGAATTTTGCTAGTAAGTATGTGCTCTCGCAGCTATTTTCCATTAACTTCTCTTGTCCTTCGCAGTTTGTCAGATTCTGTCAATACAGCCAGTTTGTTTCATGGTCACAAGGAGCCTGATGAACTCTAGGGGACAAGAGAAGTCCATAGAGATATTCCTAGTCTGTCTACCCTGACAAAAGTTATTATCTTTTCTATAAGATAATCGTCTCTGTTGTCTAGAGAGTGAGGATTGAAGAGTTCACAGAGAAGCCTGGGGTATTTTCTCTCTCGACTCCTAGAAACTCTGTGATATTGATTCTTTACCTTATTCGATCATTTTTTCTTGTATTAAGGTTAGAATTGACCTGTTCAGGATGTCTGATCACTGGATTAGTGATTATAAGGCAAGGTTGAGCATAAACTGTCAGTCTTTGAGTGTTTCTTTCCATTGCTCCAACATTAGGTGGTGATGACTTGAGGGTAGTTTTAAGGCTTCTTGATCAGGATGTCAAAAAATCTGGAATTGGAAGTGGCTTTAACTCAAGAAAAGACTTAGGCTACGTCTTCACTACCCGCCGATCCGGCGGGTAGCAATCGGTTTATCGGGGGTCGACTTACCGCGTCTCGTGAGGACGCGGTAAAATCGATCCCTGATCGCTCTGCCGTCGACTCCGGAAATCCACCTCGACAAGAGGCGGCAGCGGAGTCGGCGGCAGCGCGGCAGCGGTCGGCTTTCCCCCGTCCTCACCACCAGGTAAGCCGACCTAAAATACGCAACTTCAGCTACGGTATTCACGTAGCTGAAGTTGCGTATCTTAGGTCGGAACACCGCTGTAGTGTAGACCTAGCCTTAAATGTACAGTCTGTTTTGGAATCTTGTCAGAACGATTCTGTCTTAGCAGATTTCAGTAATCTGTCACTAAGAAGCAATGTCTTTGGTTCACCCCTGCATCCATAATGCCTGTGGTGAAGAATCTGAATAATCTGCATCAAATCCTCTATCAAGGCTTTTGCATATTCCTTTTTCTGTCCCATTCCTGGTTCTCTGTTCTCCATATCTGCAGAAAAATCTGGAGCAAAAGAAATTAGGAAGAAAGGCTTAGTTGGCTACTAGGCATTAAGTTTTGCCATTTTTCAGGTCATTCTTTTCTTACAAATTTTCTCCCAGGCATAATTATATCTGTAATATTTTCTGTTTCATATTTAAGAAAGCTAAATATCCTCTTGCAAAATTTCAGTGCATATTCATTGACAGTGTTGAGTGATCATAGCTGCAAAGGCTGTGGTTACCTGCTAAATCTGCATAGACATGCACAAGTGGAGTCCTCAGGGCTCCTAGCTGGTATGAAAATACACCTCTACTTCGATATAACGCTGTCCTTGGGAGCCAAAAATCTTAACGCGTTATAGGTGACACTGTGTTATATCAAACTTGCTTTGATCCGCTGGAGCGCCGCCCCCCTCCCCCCCAGCGCTCATTTATCGTGTTATATCCAAATTTGTGTTCTATTGGGTTGCTTTATATTGGGGTAGATATGTAAGTCCATTGAAGGTTGGACCCCTTCACTAAAACAAAACTACACTAACAGCCTCGCTGTTCAGGCTGTCAGTCTTGATTCAGAAAGAAACATTCACAGTAGTCATCCACTGTCACAACAAATTTCAGGTTTCCTCTTCTTAAGACTTGTTGAGGGCGTGTGGAAAGTGTATATCAAAGCTCATTTTGGGCACCAGGGAGATGAATCACTGAGGTAACACTGATCTAAGGTATTGTTCTCTACTCTGTTGGCTCAGTCTGGAACCTCAGAGAAGGCAGTAATTTTGGTGAGACATGCCTTTTTCTTCTCTCTGTAGCTCTTCCATGTAACATAAAGTTGAGCATACTGATCTGTGATGTTAGAGTTCAAGAAAGCTATTTGATCCAGTTGCACTCCATCCTTATCCAACTCTTCGATACTTCACAACCTGCTATGGCAGGAAGTTACTATCCTTATGTAACAGGGAAGTAGAAATTTCTCAGAAGCATTGAAGGGAAGAGTTTCCTCTTGTAATTGTGAAAGAGTTTTGTACTCCTGCATCTTCAGAAACTGAACTAATCAACAGATGCAAATACCAAATGATATTGCCTTCCATTTGACAACCTCCAATCTCATGTTCTCAAGACTGGTTTTCATATTTTGATCTGTGTCTGAAAAGACTTCTGGAGTGATGTGTTTACTTGGATGACTGATCGAAGCACAATCTCTTCAAAATATTCTCTTCACATAGTAATGTTCTTTATTATGGACTCAAACATGGAATAAACCTAGAAAGTCCACTCTGTCCCATTCAAGCCAACTTTTATTGGATGTCCTTTGATTGTTTGGTGACCTTTGGGTACGTCTTCACTACCCGCTGTATCAGCGGGTAGCAATCGATTTATCCAGGATCGATATATCGTGTCTCGTTAAGACACGATATATCGATCCCCGAACGCGCTCACCGTCGACTCGAACTCCACCAAAGCGAGCGGCGGTAGCACAGTCAATGGGGGAGCCGCGGCCGTCGATCCCGCGCCCTGTGGACCCCAGGTAATTCGATCTTAGATACTTCGACTTCAGCTACACTATTCGCGTAGCTGAAGTTGCGTATCTTAGATCGATTTCCACCCCCCCCCCCACCCCCGGTGTAGATCAGCCCTAAGAGTTGCTCTCAGAACAGAAGTCTCAAGACTTGAGAATGCATCTTCCTATCTTAAAACAGCTACAGAAATCAGTTCACTTTTTTCTATTCCCTCATATTACAAGCTTAATTCACTTTTATGATCATGTATACTCTGCCTAGAACTGCTGCTTCCCCAAAACAGATTGAATCCATTTGCTGTTCTTAGGGCCAGCAAAAATTCTAATGTCCCAGCAACCTCAACGGTACATGGGTGTTTTGGGAAGTATGGTTCTATGTGAAATATAAAGATGCTGCTCCTGATTGGAGACAGAGCACCTGTAGGAGTAGTGATACATAAAGCATAAGATCTTCCCAGCTGCCTTCACTTAACAGGAAAGGACAATTCTCTGGCAGAATGTCTGAATCTCAGCAGAACCAATATGAATATAGTCCCTGAAGGACTCTAGTAAAGGCCATCTTCAGAAAGTAGGATCACGTTTATATAACTCTAATGACTGAAAAGACAGCACAACATTATTCTGATAAGACAGGAAAAGATCCAGCATTCAGCTGCCACATGGCTGGATGGCAGTGAAGCACACAAGAGTGCTTGTTTTTCTCTGCCACTTTTTTCCTGTTACCAGCATGAGTCCTATTATTCTCTTATCCCCAACTTGTGCTCAGCACTTTTGGTGTCAACATTTCCTGCAGTAGTCCCAGCTCTCTTGTCTTAGAACTATTAGATTTTCTATCCAGATTGAAGGTAAATAGATTTGGTAGTTTGAGAATTTTTAAGTTTCGGTTATGAACTTTGTCTGACAGTTAAGAATCATTACAAATCTTCCAGATCCTGAAAAAGGAAAAGTTGTTGCTTTTAATTTTTGGTTCTCCTTACTTAAAATCCGTTAGATTGGAATATTCAAGTCTATTTTCTCAGATAAGAGCTAGAACTATATATTGCTAGACATTGGATTTAATCTAGTCCAGGCTAGATAAATAGTTGCCTTCAAACCAATTTTTTCCCAAAAACTTTTATAGAATGGACATGAATTATGTACAGCTGGGAATTGCAAACCTAAGAAGTCAATCTCCATTTCAAAGTGAAACATGTTTCCAGATTTATAATTTAGCTGCTGTTTCTGTTCTGTTCATTCAGAAGCTGTGTCATGGTATGTCTTAATAGTTTATTAGATTTTAGAAAACGTTAATTATCAACCAGATTGAAGCACATACAGTGAATTTTGATCTTACTTTCTTTTGTAATACTAAATCTTTAAGATCTCATTTCTGATGTTTAAAAATAAAAAGGAAAAACCACTGTTGGCACATAATGTTTCATAAATAAATATTAGCAATATCTGCACAAACGGATGGTTGACATTGAAGGTTATACACAATTAAATTCATTTACTAAAAGAAAAAAAACTTCTAAGGAAATCTGATATAAATACTGAAGCGGTTGTCTTTCTGGACAGTAAATGAGTTTTTCCACTTCCATGTTGCTTCACCTTAAGCTGTAAAAAGTGCAATGTTCTAATTAAAACAGTTATAAACACACTTAATGGGTAGCTTATTAGGAATTATAGGAATTACCTTACTGGATCAAGCTAGTGGTCCATATGGTCTTTCTAGCCTCTTGCCAACAAGGACCAGTACCAGATGATTCAGAGGAAGGTGCTGCAAGAAACTGCAATTAGGGGATAACCTGCCCCAGGGAAAGTTTTAATTTGAGGCTGGTTTTAAGCCCTAAAACATGAGGATTTATGGGGGTGGAGGGACTGGTGCTTTTGGTTTTTTAATGTGTTTACTATTACTCTGGATACTCTTGTTCATAGAAATGTCTAATTCTTTAATCCTGCTAATTTCTTGGCCTTGATGGTGATTTATAGCAGAGAGTTCCACAGAATAATTGTGCATTGTGTTTAAAAAAAAAAATCCTAAAACAATAAGCAGTGTTACTACACCTCTACTTCGATATAACGCTGTCCTCGGGAGCCAAAAAAATCGTACCACGTTATATCGAACTTGCTTTGATCCACCGGAGTGCACAGCAACCCTTCTCTCTCTCTCCCCCCCCCCCCCCCCAGCACTGCTTTACCGCTCCATATCCGAATTCGTGTTATATCGGGTCACGTTATATTGGGGTAGAGGTGTACTTAAGTTAATTTACTGGGATAATTCAAACAAACTGGAGGTACCAATAGATTGGAAACTTGGACAGTAGCTACATGAGAGGAATGGAAAGGGATTGATAAAAAAGACGTTACTTCCTTAACAGCTGGACCTGTAGTAGATAACACGTAGTTGTTTTCTTTATCTTCCTTATTCTTTAAATCTCTCTTAGGAAACGTATCAAAGAAGGGAAAAGAGAAGATTTATTTCCTTATATTTAACATGGTGTAATTTATCTATAAAGAGTGGGAGGGGAGATTCTAAAATGGGCAGTGTGCAAATTTCCACAAATGCAGGTGGCAGGGGAGAGAGAGAACATTTCTAGCATTTTGATAGAAGTATCAGTATCCTAATAACAGGTTTCAGAGTAGCAGCCGTGTTATTCTGTATCCGCAAAAAGAACAGGAGTACTTGTGGCACCTTAGAGACTAACAAATTTGTTAGTCTCTAAGGTGCCACAAGTACTCCTGTTCTTTTTGAGTATCCTAATAGCTGATCTCTAAACACAGATTCAAGTTTTTTCCATAAGTGTATATTTCCAAATTAAAAACTCCATTAAACTGTTGTTAAAGTTGAGTACATACCATTATCATAATGGTGAAAGCATTACAAGGGTGTTGTAATTATCCCAAATCCAGATGTTACAAATCCAGGAAATTCAAATTGTTTAAATCAAAAGAAATCCAAACTTGTTAACCTTAATTGCTTTAAAGGCCAGCTATATTCTACCTTGCAATGATGCCAAGAGAGGAGAGGGGACGCATCCCTGAACACTTAAAAATTCTGTTTAATTTAATCTGGAACTGCAAACACTTACACGCTAATAAATCTATTGTGGTTGAATGGTGTCACGACAGGATGGAATTAATGTTATTTTGGGATGCTTTTGCTGCATAGTATAACATGTTTGGATTTTTTTTTGATGTTATTGGTTCTGTTACATTATTGATTTGTACTCAAACCTTAACTCCACTTTGACAGTTTTATTACCATGTGATATTTCTAATCATTTGAAGATACGATGTCACATTTTTTTTAAAGCAAAATTCACTATCATGATTGGTCTGCTTTGTGTTAGTGTAGATGGACGCAAAGCAGCCTGCGTATATTGTCAAATACCTCAACTCCTGATCTTCACACTTCCCTGTGCATATCCCCTAATTTTCTCCTTCTTCCATACATGCACACCAGTTCCCCCCCCCCGCCAGTACCCCAGATTTTCTTAGAGACCACCCACAAATGTCCACTTGCTATTGCTGATGAGTAGACCTGGTGCAACAGGTAGCTTTTCTCTTTTCTCCCCCCCCCACCCCATTACTGAACGTTTCTCCTTCAGCAGAGCAAATGCTCACTTTCAGAATGGTCATAGCCTTCCGTTGCTCCCAGTGTGGATGACGTCAAGCTGCCCTAGGGGAAGATGGTAGCCCCTGACAGCTACTGTAGGGCGCCACCAATCCCATTGGGAGTAATGGGGAATGGTGGTCATTTTCAAATAAGTCATTTTGTTGATGGCAGCTTCACTTACATTGGGTTTTATCAACACCAGATTTTTTTATTTAACCGTCAGTGAGTTAATTGCCAACTAAGTCAAGTTTAACATGTTAAACATTAGTGTAGCTACTCTCTGGATATTGATTCCATGCTACAGATGCTTAGTCTTTGCCCTAAAACACAGGGTAACAAGCAGTTTCTTGTGGAAAATTATTGGTGAGGCTTTGCTGAAGGAGGAACTTTTCAAGTCGAAAAATAATGGCAAAAATGTATTATTATTCCTTAAAAAAAAAAAAAAATTTTTTTAAATGTAGCCAGTGTATGAGACTTTTGTAACTATTGATGGGTCTGTATGTTCAGTTAAGATCACTTGGGACATATGTGATGTAACTTTTGAGTACTGGACATCTTAAATAACCCATTAACTGAAACGAATTAATGGGTTTATTTCCAGCATTTTAGGAAGTTTATTCTGTGCCCAAAGAGCGCTGTAATTTCAGGAAGGTTGTGCTGTAAGGCTGTAACACAGTGGTATTAGCCCTACTTTGAGTACTCAGACTTAGCTGTGGAGCCACAAGCAGTACTTGTGTGTAAAACACAACTCAGAGATAACTGAATCTTTTGACAATAGATGTTTTATGTGAATCTCAAGGTCAGGAACATAGTCCATAAGTGGAGAGAAGGGAGAGTAGGTTGCACCTTCAGCACAAGTGAAACAATTCTGAATGGGGATATCTTCCATTGTTTGGAGTGTCGTAGCCATGTTGGTCCAGGATAATGGAGAGACAAGGTGGGTGAGATAATACCTTTAACTTGACCACCTTTGGTGAAAGAGCAGGTCCTGAAGAACTCTCTGTAAGATCTAAAGCGTGTCTCTTTCACCAACAGAAGCTGGCCCAATAAAACATTACCTCACCTATCTTGTCTGCATGAGTAGGGATACTAAAGTAAGGAGGAACTACAATTCCCGCTCTGCAAAAAGGAGAGAGCGCCTTAGCTTCCCACTCTTCATTATTCTTCACTCACTATTGAAATGAGGGTTCATCAGGCAGAAGAATCTGAAGTAAAAGCATGAGGGTTTGGTGCTTGGGGGTAACTTCTGCCAATAAGTGGTAAAGCTAACTCCGAGTACCCTATTTGTCTTTTGCATCCTTAACGGGAAAATCTGTCCCATCCAAAGGGCAGAGAATGAGTGATGATGAGCCATTTCAAGCTCCCCCCTCCAAAAATAAAAGGGAGGAAGCCCTGCCACTGGCCAGAATCTAGAGGAAACAGAATGGCCCCTTTTGGTTCCTTCTCCCTTTTCAGTACTCTGTACTGGGGCAGGTGGTTGGGAGCACAAGGGTATTCCCCTACACATCTCCACCGTGTGTGTTTTGTACACGCACACCTTCGCTTGGTTAGCTATAGGTCTGCTTGAGGACATGGACTCAGATACATTTCTCTTTTTCCCCATTCTCTCCCTTTACCATGTCCCGTCTCACAAGATGATGCAATGTCATGTGGACGCCTGTGATGACATACAGCCACCAGAATTGGTGAGTGAGCTCTCCTTCTTTCCTTTTTATTTTGGTCTGCTATTAACACTGCTTCTGACGGAGTGCCTTTTTAGCCGGTTAAGGATGTCCTCCTCAGACAATGAGAAGGACATTGGGCAATTCTTCAGTTTAGGTGTAGCCCATGACAGGCTTGTGTAGTACTATGAAGTTATAGAAACCTGCCATTTAGTGCTTTGGCTACAGATTCATCAGGTATATTCTTCATTTGGGATTCCCGTTTCTTGAGAGCAAGTGCTGCGATTACTAGGCTTTCTCCTGGGGATTGTACTACCAGTTAATATCCCAGAGTACAAATGTGCAGAAGCTTTGTCAAAGGAGATAATGGTAAAGAGACTCTATTGTTATTTCAATATCTTGCCTCTTTAGATCCACTCTCCCCTTTTGCCCCTTTTTTTAGTCCTAACATTTGATCCATGAGATGCTATTACTCTACCACCACATCACTTGCTGCTTTGCAGAAATTTCCATTACAACAGCACTGTTTGTGCTTGTATCCCACTGTGTATCTGCTGAGGCAATGTACTCTAACGAGTTATTGGTAAGAAGCTAAATATTTTATTGGGTTTATCATGCTAAATTTTAATTATGAAACTGTTAAAATTGGGTTATTACATACATTTATGGATAAGCATCTTATCAGGTATGCATTGTTTGGTCTATAGCCTTTGTACTATTTGAGCGTACAGATAAAATAGAAAATCATAGTTTTGAATGAAGCCCTGTACAGTGGCTTTCATTCTCCTCTTTTTGTGTTCCACTGTAAGTTCTATTATACTGCATTGATAACTCTATTGCTAAGTAACATGATTACACCATATTCGTTGCTTAGGAACAGATGATTAACTGAACACTTGGTTCTAAATAGCTTCCTTTTTGGCATAGTTTTCAAAAAGGACCAGAGGTAGCAGGTAAATGCGAGATTATTTTAAGGAGCAACTCAATTAGAAATTCTGCAAACCAATAACAATTCTGCATGTTCCCATATTTCTGACTAATTTGCTGAATTATAATTTGAATTTTAATAAGTATCCAAATCTAGTTAGTTTTACACATTTAAAAAGGGGTTAAGAGGTTACACGTGATTAATTAGAGGAATCGGTTAAAATATGTTTTATCAGGAAGATTGGATAATTAAGTGCATAAAGTGAAGAAGCACTGTAGACATCAAGTAAAGTTCCATGGGAGTAGTGACAGTTTTCTGCACTGATCATGTGCTCTGATTCTTTTTAACACTTTTCTACCCTGGATTGGGGAGGGTGGGGGCGGCTATGGCTATTGGGGGGCACATTATATTGGGGCTAACCTTCTTAAAGCACTGCCTTACAATTGCCACTTGATTTTGCCTAGACCAGTGGTTCTCATATGCAGTTCTCTATGGGTTATGTGGGCTGCATGGAGTCACATGGGTTACAGGTATGTGCCAATTGGGCTGCAGGCTGAGAACCGTTGGCCTAGACCTAGGCAGAGTGAGAAGAGGGCTGATATGATCTGCAGATTCAATAAAAGTCACATATTTGGGCTCAAAAGAAAGTTTTAGAGCACTTGAGCTGTTATCTCACACCAAGTTGTTTAGGTGGCTTTGAAATGGTGAGCTTTTCATTTCTGAGTCATAAGTTCGGATCTTGGATCAGTAGGTCACTACTGTGAGATGTCCACTTGGTGGCATATCTAAATACCATTATTCACATTCTTTTGTTAACTTAGCAGTGATACCTAGGATCTGAATATGTATCTCACTCCTAGATGTTTCTTCCAGAGTAGGGCTGAGGTACATGGGCTGGGAAGATTGTGCAGAGCAATTGTTTTCTTTCTGTATATGCTTCTATGGCACTGTGATGGGTTTTTTTGCACAAAATGGGGTTAGTCTTCAGATGGTATGTCTACACAGCAAAGAAAAAAAATCACGGCTGGCCCAGGCCAGCTGACTTGAGCTTGTGCTGTGGGGCTATTTCATTGTTCTTTAGACTTCCAGGCTCCAGCTCAAGCCTGGAAATCTACAGAACAATGAAACAGCCGCACAGCCTGAGTCCAAGTCGGCTGGCATGGGCCAGCCATAGGTTTTTCTTTGCTATGTAGATATACCCAGAGTTAACAATTCAGCACCTTTAATGAGTGCTAAGTATATTTGCTACAAAAGTTTCTCATCTAAATGTTTGTTTCGTTAAATAAGAACACTAAGCTTTTTTCTTTTTTCCTATAGTTTGAGGGTGGGTCTGGATATGGTAAGTTCATATTTATAGATTTTACGCATGATTTATTGTTTAGTATTATAAGGACTTGATGCATACGTTTAAATAGACTATTCTTACGCAGGGGGTCGTGGATCATATGGTGATCTCGGTGGACCCATCATCACAACACAAGTAACGATTCCCAAAGATGTAAGTATTTTATTCTTTTTGTAATTTTGTAATAGCTCTCTAAAACATCTTCCCCAGATTGTACAAATGAACCAAAAATATTTCAGATGCTTACCTTTTTCTTTCTATACTGTACACATTTTTCCAAACTGCCACTGTTCGCTTATTGGATGTTCATTTTGTCCATTTTACAAAAATAATTAATAGTAAAACTTAGTATTTTACTGATCTTGAGCAATGAAAATAGCCTAGTCAGCTTGATTTTTTGCTTAGTCAATTTGACTATTTCTCACAAATGCTGCGAACAAATCGTGGCCACAAGGGAGCAATTTCCATTGGTACTCTTAAAAATCATAGAAACTACTGAGAGTAATACCTTGAATTTTGTAACTGCTTTTACAGAGAAATTTTATATTAAAATGTAAATGAATGACTTTTTTTTCTAGTTGGCTGGATCTATTATTGGGAAAGGAGGTCAGAGGATCAAACAAATACGTCATGAATCAGGGGCTTCGATCAAAATTGATGAACCTTTAGAAGGCTCAGAAGACCGGATAATAACTATTACAGGCACACAGGATCAGATACAGAATGCACAGTATTTACTGCAGAACAGGCAAGTTGAAGTTTTAATGTTGCACTCCCACTAAATTCTAAAGCTCTTCTTCTCTATTTATATGATGTAACTTTTAGAAGGCAAGGTTTTAAAAATATCTATATTAGGACCTGACTTCTACACTTGGTAGTTTTGCCTTTATTCTCTTTTGTTCTCCATTCTTACTAAAATGAAGACGCCCTCAAAACTAATCTTGCTGGAAGACGCCTTAACCAAGCAGTCCTCTCATTTCTCTGGTGAAAACTGCTGCAAAAACTACTTCTAATAAATTATATAGAGCCTGTAGAAAATATAGAAGATTTCAGTGGATGTTGGTCTAGTTCTGTGTGGAAGACTAGTGATTTTGTTGTTTTTAGATAACTAAATCGACAACAAATCGCAGTCTGCCATATGGCACAGGCCATGCCTCTACAGGACAAGTTGAAAACGATTGGTGCTGTTAATGCAGCATTTCACACCTTACTGGCATTACCTTGTCTTTTCTGACAAATATTAACAGCTTTAGATTTAATTTGCTTAATTTTTCTGTATTAACATGTTGGCTAACTAGTAAATATTTTGTGATAATTGACTTGAATGTTGGACTTCAGAGTACTAATGCTTAAATGTGAATTAAATCTTTAGTCTTTAAAAATATGCAAGTGTTTTGAGAACTTGTAATTTTGATTTTTTTTTAAAAATGTGTGTAAATATTGATGCAAAATGTATGTTCAACCATTCTAATACATGCTTTTTTTTTCTTTTTCTTTTATAGTGTGAAGCAGTATGCAGATGTTGAAGGATTCTAATGCAAGATATTTTTTCTTTTTTATAGTGTGAAGCAGTATTCTGGAAAGTTTTTCTAAGACTAGTGAAGAACTGAAGGAGTCCTGCATCTTTTTTTTTTATCTGCTTCTGTTTAAAAAGCCAACATTCCTCTGCTTCATAGGTGTTCTGCATTTGAGGTGTAGTGAAAGCTTTGCTGTCCACCAGATGTAATGTTTTAGTTCCTTACAAATATTTGGGGGGGGAATCAGGGTGGCGCGCGAGACTAACATTGGAATTTTGAAACAGCAGCAGAGAGAGTGGTTTTTATTTTTGTTAGTTGGTGGTAATCTGTAATGTTTTTCTGTAACTATTGTGAACACCCTGCTTTATGTACACTGTATTTTTTTTTGAAGGGAGAAAATATTAGTAGTCCACATGTTCCTGGCATCCATTCAGAGCAGTGTGCAGAATGTAATACTCTTTTGTAAGAAATGTTTTATGATTTTTAAAATAAATTTAGTGAATCTATACTTGGTTGTCATTTTTTTTAGATATTCATGAAGGTAATATCTAAAATTGATGCTCTTTTTTGCCGCCCCCCCCCCCCTCCTCCCGCAAGAAATTGTAATTGAAAATTGCTGTTAAGTTCTGCTTCTGATATAGACTTGTGTTTTGGCAAATTAAAGTGTATTGGTGAAAATACCATGGTTCAAAGCTTTGCTGCTTGGGAATAAATTGCAACATATGCAAAAGTTGGGTTGGGTTTGGGTTTGTTGCAAGTGTTTGCCCCCTATTTACCTGATTTGTAGCACATTTGTCTATATTACTAACTGTATGTGAATAAAATCTTTAAAACTTTGTGATATCTGAGTTACAATGGTAGATTCCACCTGAAGTCTGGTCATTGACAGCCTTGCTGTATCAAATAACACTGTTATAGAGATGAAAGATGGTGTACCTCTAATAAATACATTTTGATTTTTTTCACATCTTTCAATTGTATGAGGTAGACATTTTTAAAGAATTGGCAATTTGATAGATACTCTGTAACCTGTAAAAATATCCTGGTTTTTCATTGTATACAGGCTTACATGAAACACTTGTATTGTTTCCCTGTTGAATGTTGGATTATGTAGGAAACATTTGTGAGAAATTCCAAAAATGATAAAAGTACCTCTGGATCTCTCATGTACCTTGGCATTTGTATTGATAGTTTACAAGTTTTAATTTCACTTCCTAAATAAAAATAAATGGAAAAAAAAAACCACCTACCTTACACACAGCTAGATCTGATAAATCCAGTTTGTGTGGATGCTTGTTTTGATTACTGGGGCATTTCACTTCAGCCACCCTCCCAATCAGCTATCGACAACACTCATGCAGGAAAGGTGTAGATGTTCTTACACATTGCTCTAGCTTAAGTAAGATCTAGTAAAGCTATTTTTATAGAGGAAATGAAATTGTCAGCTTCCTCATTCAAATCTATATTAAAGCATTAGTAGTTTAGAAAGTTGTGGGTATGTAAGTTAAAATAGCTGCTTCTTAAAACTAATACATTACAGTTGAAAAGTTGCATATGAAAGGTTAAAATGCACATAAGACTATTTGAACGCTAGCAGAAGTAAGTTGGCTGTACTATACGGTCAATTTCAACAGTTGTAAGAATAACAAATTGCAACCTTTTCCTGCTTCGAAACCTAGGGTTGTTTGCTTTCACTGGGAGTTTCTTATGGCATGCTGATGGTATCCATGTATCTTCCACCATTTGTATGTGAAAGTTAGTTTAAATACAAAGTACCACACTGAAGGTATTTGGAGCCTCTTCTCATTTTTCCTGTAACCTTTTGTTCTGATGTTGAGCTGCCTATACTCTTTGTGCTGAAGAGGTAAAAGTATTTTAATTAGCTAGGGGGGGAAAATGGAAGTTCCAAGTTGTCAGTGGTCCACTTACCTTTGTCCCACTTAAGAATCAGTGTTTAGGCCATACTGAGCCAATATAAATATGTTAAACCATGTGGAATGTCAAGTCCATTACAAAACTGCTATATTTGAAATTCTACAGTTAGCCTGCTCTCTATAGGACAATGTTTAGTGGCACACGTTTTTCCATATAAACTGAATTAAATCTAGACTTCTAGCAATGGTACAAAGAAAGCCAGTTGGCTAATCTAGCCCTTTGAATTATTATGCTGTCTCCATTTCATTTATTTTCATTTGAGTGAGTTCTCAGTGTCTGGGGAAAAGAACACTGCAAAAATGAATCCCTTCATATGTGAACTGTGCTGCTTCTATTGCTGTTGTGTTCTTGCAGGAGAAATACCTATGGATGTAAGGTATATGTATCCAACTCAATGCTTTGGGTCTGTCTTAATGCTGCAAGTAAGTAGTGTTCCACTGAAAAGAATATATGGGGTTGCTGGTACTTATTGTGCATGGAATGGCAGTAGTGTCCAATTGTATTTTATAAAATGGGGACTATTTTAGCATGACTGTAAAGACCATTTCACAATACAGTGTAAATAAGCCTGAAACCGGTGTTACAATCATTAGCTTTTGAGGGCAGATGGGACCATTTTCAGCTAGACCAGTGATTCTCAAACTGGGTTGGGACCCCATTTTACTGGGGTTGCCAGGGCCAGCATTAGACTTGCTGGGACCCAAGGCTGAAGCTAAACCCTGTACTCTACCCTCTCTTCTTTTCTCTCTCCCCCCCCCCCCCCCCCCCCCCCATGTAGTGACTTTATTGTCTGAAAGGGGTCAGGATGCAATGAACTTTGAGAACTGGGCTAGAGTGACTTGCATGTTGCAGGTTACAGAATCTCACCCATCTTTTCCTGTAATAGACACAGAACATCCTCAAAGCATGATTTAAAGGCTTTGAGTTATAGAGCATAGTGTCTTGTGTCTTTCTGACTACCAGAGGCTAACAAACGGCTTCTATGGGGGAACGTGACCTGGTATTTTGTTCACTTTCCTTAAGCCTGTTGTAGGTGTGTAACACTTCAAAATAAAGCATGGTGCGTTCTGTGTTCAAATCACTGCAAGCAACTCATTATCCGCGCTGCAATATAATTCCATCGGAACTGCCTTTTTCCGCCTTCCCTGCATTCTCCCTTACCCCCAAATCAGCAGCTGGCCTCTCTCCTCATTGGACCAGGAGTCACCGAGAGGGAAAGAATTTGGCAGAAGCGCCATAAAGAGTCTAAGGCGGAGTTAGCGCCTCACCACCCTCTGATCGAATCTGCTGAGCCCCCACTCCGGTAAACGGCTCTTTCGTGCAGTCCGTGGCTTAGCTCGGAAGCTGGCGCTCACCGTCTTCCTGGCGTCTCGCCGCTATTATGCAAATGAGGCAAGTTCTCATTGGCGGCTGAAGATGTGACGGCTGGAAGAAGGGCGGAAGGGGCGGGCTATGCGCTGCTACTGCTTCTCGTTCCGCCTGGTATCCTCACCGTTCTGACGCTTGCTGTGCCGAGCCCTCCTTGCGAAGCGCCCGCGCACCTGCCCAGGTAAGCAGAGAGCCGGGGACGCTTGTCCCCGCTGCAGCAGCGCCCGCCCGGTGGGGGCGTTACTTTTTCTCTTTTCCCGGCACGTTCTGCGGAGAGAAGTGCTGTGGTGGCGGCCTGTAGCTAACCATGTGCAAGGGGCGGGGCGACCTACCGCGAGACCTGGGTGATGTATGGATCTAATGATGGCCCTGTTCGTGCTGGGCCCTGTCAGTCCCCTGGGTCACCTCGTGCTCTCTGAGTACCGCAGAGGATGGCTCTGAATGTTTTTCTTTCCCTCACTAGAAGGAGAGCTATGGAAGCGTTCCTGTCCCCTAAAGACTCTGCCAAGTTCATAGCCGAGAACAGCCAAGACGTGCTCGTTGAAGAAGAGGGAGTGAGGAAAGTTGCAGAGGCTCTGTTTGACAAAGTCTCAGCAAAAGAGTTCAGTTTGGCTGGCTGGAAATCTCTTCACGAGCTGAACCCTCAAGCAGTTAGTGATGATGCAGTGAATTGGGTATTTCTTGCAGATACCCTTAACTTTTCCTTTTGGTCTGAACACAAAGACCGTAAGTGTCTGGTGAAGTACAGAGGCAAGATGTACAGTGGTTACTGGTCTCTTTGTGCTGCAATCAACAGAGCACTTGATGATGGTTAGTACATAATTACTCTGAATTGTAGTGGAACTGCATGGCTGCTATATGGTTGAGTTGCTTATTAAACTAAAAATCTACATACCCCGTTATCATTATGATGGGGGAAGGAGGAAATTCAAAACTGTCTCAGAGTCAGTTTCAAATTTACCCCCTGACCCTGCAAATACATGGAGGTGAGCAGCTTAGTATACCTGGGTAGTCCTATTAAGTTCACATGAGATGAACTAGAAGGGCTCTAATGATACCCATTCTTATAGAAAATAAAGTAAACTACTTAATCATATATATATATATATATGCAAAACAATTTCTGTCTCGGGTTATATTTTTTTCTGATAAACTATACTTTTGACAATTCTGTAGTTATATGCATACATGACTCCTGTTATTTCAGGTACATACTTTTTAAAATTAATTTATATTTTTGTGATTAACAAATAAACCTTGTCTTCACTGAGAATTTTAGGGAATTTTCTCCTTTTAATCTAACACCAATGCAGCTCCAGCAAGTCTAGAAACCACAGTAATAGAAACACCTGTACCTGGTGTAGGCTGGTGCTTCCACAGTTGCTATCACTGAAGGAGCGCTAGACCAATGGTGAAGGTGTGGCCAAAAATTCTCAGTGTGGGTCTAGTTAAATGTCTTTATGAAGAAACCACAATGAGTGCATACAAATAAGGGGAAAGCTATAAGGATATTTTATGTGGATTCAGAATGACTGGCAATTAAAGTAAAAATAGGAGTAAGAATTGGGTGCTGATATTTGCATGGGATATTATTTGAACATCAAATTAAGTATTGAAGACGTAGAAATGGGGAAAGATACAGAAAAAAGAGAAGAAATGTACAATGATGACTTGCTATTGGGAGCTGTTATCTATAGGAGTCTACAGACATAATAAAGCATTGTCTCAAGTTTGGTTTTAAATGAACAGTTGACTGAATACTTGCTTCATCTTAATTTGTGAACATAACTTTCTAGTGTACAGCTGTAATATAACTGTTCCAATCCTAAGTGTATTATTTCGCAAATGCCTATATAACATGACATTCTAAAAGGTTTTGTTTTTATTTTTCTGAAGGAATACCTATTACCAGTGCTGCATATTACGCCACTATGACACTTGAGCAGGTTAGACATGTATTTCGCTCTGACACAGATGTCCCCATGCCTTTGATTGAAGAGAGACATCGTATTCTGAATGAAACGGGGACAATTCTGCTTGAGAAGTTTGGAGGCTCTTTCGTCACCTGTGTTAAAATGAGTGAGAAAAGTGCTCAGAAACTACTGCGTATAGTAGTAGAGAATTTTCCTTCTTACAGAGATGAGGCTACATTTAAGGTAAGTTAGTTCTGCTGGGGAATTTTGAACTTAAAAAGAGCTCACTTATTACTGAGTGTACCCCAAAACTATTGTTAGGCTGTCCATGAAAACTTTTTTTTTTTAAATGACAACAGGTCAGATTTTTGCCCAGAATTGAGATTTTTGTGAAAATAAGCTTCTATAAAATCAAAGGCTAACAGAAATATTGCCATGAAATCTTTTTATTTTTGAATTTCAATGGTAACAATTCTTCTGCTATGTTTGCTATCCAAACATTATATTAGGGTGTTAGTGCTTGAGAACCTGAAAGTGAAATTGACTATTCAATTTTTACTGATGTTTCTCTGGGGTAAAAAGCAAACAGCATTTGCTTTTCACTAAATCTGATATTTTTAATGGGTTTTTAATAATATGTAATCATTAGTAATATAGGGAACTTTGTTTTTAAAAAATAATTTAATTTTTAAGATGTGGTAAAATTGTATTTTGTTTATAAAGCTAACAATAGATAACAAAATTACAAGAATTACTTAAAAATCACTTGCTTAACTAAAGCTTTCGTGCTCCTTAAAACCCAGTAGGGACTTCCATAATTACTTGCACTGATAAATAATTCCTGTACTAGTCAGTGATGCATTCCTTGTGGATGATATACACTTCTGAGTAAAAGTGCACAGTTGTTGGTTTTTTTTTTTTCTTTTTTCTTTTTTCCCTTGTTTGTTTCCTCTTCACCACTCTTGTTGTTTTGTTTTTTTGTATCATAGGAGTGACAGGGTTCCCAGTCAAATCAGGGCCCCATTGTACCAGGATCTATATAAACACACAGGAAGAGATGATTCCAGTAGCTGAAAGTTCATATTCTGCTCCCACTAACTTTATTTTTCCTTTTATCTGTCTCCAGATTTTTTTTTCTTCCCTTCTCCCCATTTTTTAAGGGTTTCAGCAGCCACTGAAGAAACTTTTACTTTTAATGGAGTATAACAATTTACACCAATTGGGGATCTGCCCCATGACTCCTGTTGATTTCAGTGGGTGTTACATAGATGAATATAAAATAGAATGAACCCATAATGTTATACTTCTGCTCGTACATAATCTCTACAGGGCTGCCTTTCAGGAAATTGGGTCTAGTCAGTTTTTGCTTCATTTGTTGGCATCTCCTGTCTATACTGGAGCTTGGTCTGTACTAGCATATTCTGTCCCGGGTGTCAGAGCAAGTGAGCTTCACTGTGTTTAGTCCTGTCTATACTAGCACTCCACTTTCACACCACACATGAAGAAGACCTGCACGAGCATTAGTGATAATAGGTGGTCTTTTCAAGATACCTTTTTTGAACATCTTAACTTGAACCTAAAGCATACTGACAACATGCAAAGAGGAAGCAAGCCAATAAAGTGCAGAATGGTATTTATAATTGATTGTTAATTTTTCCCTAGCTGGTCTTCAGTAGGCGAGGTTATTTTATTTCTTTGTGTGGCTTCCTACTGAGAAATAAGATGTCTTCTGTATGGGAAACAGTTCAGATGAGTTTGAATTATTATTATTTATGCAGGGTATTACCATGATATTAATTTAATCATAAATTCCTTTATTAAATCAACCAAATATTTAGAATCAACTGTATAAATATCATGTCTAAAAAGCCTAAATAATAAGTAATTTACTACTTCCAAACAGTAACAAAACATTTTATAAGCATTTGATCAAGATACTTACAAATGGCCTAAACCGAACGGTGCTTAGTTCCATATTGGTTAGCTCCAGCATGGTCAGGCAGGTATTAGCAATGAACCCTTTAAGAGTTTCCTTTATTATACCTTTTAACAAATAAGTGATGTAATAGCTAAGGTCCAATAATTGGCAAAGGCCAGATGGAGTTTCTTTTATAACTGATTATTTACTGCACCTGGTACCCAATTAACCGTGTTTTATTTCTGTTATTTCGCCTGAATCTTAAATAAGATAGCACTAGTATTTGAAGAGTCACTATTTCTTCTTCATATGGCTGATGTAAATGTAGAGCAACATCTTTACATTTAGATTGCTAAGCCAGATTGTTGCATCTGGTGTAGCAGAGTGTATTGCTACGATGCCTCCTTCATATTTGTGAATCGGGCATTGAGTTGTTATATGTTCCATGGTCTGTTCTGGGTGACCCCAGTCGCACACTGGAGAGTCTTTAATTTTCCATTTGTACAGCAAGTATCCACATCTTCCATGGTTTCTGCAGATGTGGTTTTGGTTGCCCATGAATTTTGTGGGAGATCAAACCAGGGATCTTCTGCATTGGGTCTTTCACAAGGCATTTATTTGTGACATCTTATGAATTCCATTCTGCTTTCCAAGCTTCATCAGGGTTGAAATCACACTATTGAAGCTTAAATGCCTGGGTCCAAAAGTGCTTATGCAACCTCAAGCGCTGGTGAGAAATGGTGTTAAGGTCCTGGGGGATGGGAAGACTTCATTTTCCATGGTCCTCTGGAATTCCTGAAGGGTTGTGGCATTGGAGCAAATTGATGGGGGAGCAATGTGCAACAGCATTGGCAGCTAAGATGTTGGGGTCAACTTGCGGGTTCCAGTGATGCACCGCATTGCAGTGTTCAATTGGACAGCAACAAGTTGAGTATCACTACTTCTGGTCTATACCAGTGCACAGTACTCAGCTACAGAGTACACAAGGACTTATGTGTCTAGCACTGATGGTGATGCTCGCCAGCTTGTGCTTGCCAGTTTCTGGACCCGGTTGACCCTTGTCTTCGTCTTGGCAATTACCTTCTTCAGATGGTTATGGAAGGTTAGCGTGCGATCCAGCTTCACTCCGAGATAGGCCAGAATAGGATCATGTCACAGTGTTGCCGCAGAAGGGTCACTACACGTTTAACACAACAACTCTTCTTTCTCACGGTCTTATTCTTTTTGGTCATTTGTGTTGGATCTGTTGCTCATGCTAATATCCCAACTCAATTTAAAATCATAGTTCATCCAAATCTAAGGTGGGCCTATATTCTACAATAAATCCACCCTAACTAATTTCTGAACTTACTATGCTGTTCACGTTAAACAGTTCAAAGCATATTTTTCCTCCTTCCAGCAAATACATGTTTGATTAAAAGATAAACACTTTACTGGAAAGTGATAAGCAGAATATGCTTCTTATCTGCGGAATGGCAAAATGTGTTTATGTAACCTTCTCAAGAGCCTGAATGCTTAATGAGTCTTGCATTATAAATAGCAGCTGCAAACAAACTGCAGAATGAAAATCAGTCACAAATGCTGATGTTGCACCATAAACATTTATATGATCAAAGTTTATTGCACTAGTGCATGGCCTATCTTCCTGTTTTTTGCCAGACAGCTATATGTTCTGAAGATGGATGAAACACTGCTGGCCAAATTTATACCCTAGTTGTAACAAAATCAGTGCTAGCAGTTGAGAGACAGTCCCAGTTTGCACGTTCTCAACAGTGCTTCCATGGTAGAAGACTGAGGTGTCACAAGGCAGGACCATGACATGATACAGGATCAGGAAGTAGCAGAAACTGAAGTTGGGTAGAGGAGGAATCTGAAAACAAATCAAATTTCCCTAATAACACTTAGGAACAAAAATGTAATGTGTATTAGTGTCACACATTCGTATTAAAAAGTATAAGCAAAATAGGCTTCAGCTTTTCTCAGTCATGCTCTGATTTTTCAAGGGGAATTTTTACAACTAAAACAAGATGTCCCCAACTCTGTGAGGATAAGTTTCACAAAAGGTACTACATACGAGACGCTTTGTTACTAAAATTACAGAAATCAGAGTCCCTGTTGGCCTTATGATCTTAAAGGCAAATTACAAACCAAAAAAGTCTTTTTGTTTTGTTTGTACCCTTAACAATATTAATAGACTGCCCTCCCTCTCTTCCCCCCCCCCCCCGTGTGCTCCCCCCTCCCCTCCCCAAAAAACAAAAAAAAAATTAGTTGCTGTTCTTGGCCACAATTAAGCAAGCGCTGAAGTGGGGACCAGAGACATATTACTTGTGAATCACTGTTGTACTCAAAATCACTGCTGTACTTGAAATGTGTCCCAGAATTTTGAGATTCACACTGCAGGAGTCTTATGCCTGCCAGTTAAACCATGGAATCCTTTCCAAGCAGTGACCCATGAATGATATATATCCCTTGCGTACAACATTCTGGAACTATAAAATCCTCACTCCCTAACAATCCACCTTTTCTCTGATTTGATACTAGAAGCATTATCATACCTTACATGCTCAATACACTGCTTTGTTAGCAGCAACTAGCATTGGTAACATGGTACTTAGGCCTCTGTCTGACTCTCAAGATGAGATCTATTGGTCGGTCAGAATTAGTAAGGGTTCTGATGGTTCCAGCTGTTTTTTCCTCTTTTCATTGGGGAGGAGGGATCACCATCCAATCCTTCAATGGAGTCCCACTGCCAAAACTGATAGTTGGCCCAACTTCCCTCCGAAACAATCTGAGAAAGCAGTTCAAATGGTAACACTATTTCCCTGAAGATATATGCTTCTTCCTGGAAACTGCCACCAACAACCCTAGCTAATTCCACTCTGTCCAACAGACAAGTTATGGAGGCTTAGAGGGAGATGGGGTCACTCTGGTAGCGTTTTGGGAAGGATAAAAGTGCATGCATGCCAGGGCATGAAAACTACAGTGGAGTCGCATCTTACGTGGGGATTAGGTTCTAAAGTAAGGCGAAAATCACGTATAGTCAAAATTACCCTTGAAAATCCCTTAAATCGCCCATAAAGTACAGCATACTGTACATGATTTTGTGTATACAACCCTGTACAATAATATGTATATCTACAGTAATATACAATATATAGTACATATGCACAATATAATTTTACAGTACGGTATTTTTAATTACAGGGGGGGGGTCATCAGGGTTTGATGTCGATCCAGGAGACAGAGGTGTCGGAGAGCTTTGGTGACGGAGAGCGAGTTGCAGACGAAGTGGTTGGTTCTGGTTCCGCTCAAGAAGTTGATTGCGTAGGTTCATCTGCTGCTGGTTGTTTTTCCTTGAAAAACATGGTGATCGGCAACTGTCGCTGTTGTCTCTTGAGCTGCTCAAGAGATACGGTCTCAAATCATCCGTAATACTATGTGTGATTTTGAGGCTTCGTTCTATAGAGGGATCGTATTCAGAAATTAAATCATTCAAGTGTTTCGCTGCTTGGAACACTTCAGCAAATTTATGAAGATTCCAACTTGCTGGCTCTTCCTGTTCGTTGTCATCATCTTCGTCTTCTGTAGACCATTTTATCAGTTCCTCTAACTCTTTGTTAGTCAATGTTTCTCTATGGCGCTCAATTAATTGTTCAATTTCTTCCTCAAGGATCTCGATGAAGCCATCACCACCCACTTGCCTTGGCCACCTGAACAATGCGTTTCACTTCTTTGTCAATGGTGGGGAAACCCTTAAAATCATTCACACATTCTTTCCATAGGTTTCGCCAACATGCATTGACTGTTTCAGGCTTGATTGCATCCATTGCCTGTTTAATATAAGTGATGCAATCAGCAATGTTGAAGGACTTCCAACACTCCATCACATTAAGACTGGGATCAGCATCCATAGCGCTACGTATCCATGAGAACGTAAGCCTCGTGTACGTAGCCTTGAAACAGCTAATCACGCCTTGGTCGAGAGGATGGAGGTGGTATTGCGGGGGAGAAAGACGACTTCAACGTTATGTGCAAACCGGAGTGCCGCAGGGTTGCCAGGAGCATTGTCTACAATCAGCAACACTTTAAAGTCAAGTCCTTTCTCTTCGAGGTACAACTTGACCTCCGGAATGAAACACTTGTGGAACTAATCCAGAAATAATGCTGCCGTCACCCAAGCCTTTTTATTTGATTGCCAGCACACAATAGAGCAAGCCTGGTTTTATTAAATGCCCAGCTGCATTGCCACAAAACAACAGTCACACGGTCTTCAGCTGCTTTGAAGCCAGGGGCTTGTCTTTCTGATTTCAAAATGTAAGTGCGGTTGGGCATTTTTTTCCAGAAGAGCCCAGTCTCATCAGCATTAAAAACTTGTTCTGGAAGATAGCCCTTTTCTTCTATGATTTTCTTTAATTGTTCGGGGTAGGCTTTTGCTGCTTCTTCATTGGCAGATGCAGCTTCACCAGTAGTCTGCATGTTTTTGAGGTTGAAGCGGTTCCTAAAACCGTTAAGCCAACCTTGACTGGCTTTGAATTCCTTCTCATCAGAAGGCTGTCCCTCTTCAGCAGGAGGTTTGAACAGTGCGTAGAGGCTAAGAGCCTTTTCTCGCAACGTATTGCCATCGATAGGCACACGTTTACAGTTCATGTCTTCCAGCCATAAGTTTAATGCCTTTTCAGTCTTCACTAAAGTCTTATCACGCACCTGGCTCGTCACCTTAGCAGTTATTGGAGCACTTGATGCCACAGCTTGATGGCACGGATGCTAGATTCGTTGTGGCCATATTTACGCGCCACGTTGGAGACCGACATACCGTCTCTCAGTAAGTCCAACACAGCCAGTTTTTCCTCCAGCTTTGGAACAGATCACTGTTTCTTCGGTTGAGCACCAGATGAAGTAGTTGGCGTTTAGGGGCCATGTTGTACAAAAAATACGTATCTTTAAACACTAGAATCACACTCAGCGCGGTGAGATGCTCACACTATGAGAGGCACGCAGGAACTGAGACTGACCTGAGGGAACAGCAGATTCACGTCTCCCATCTCACGCTCACTCTGGGGCATACGCTCATTGGGTGGAATCGCCCGCACTATGTACAGGTATCTTGTTGTTGTTCGTTTTTTTTTGCCGAGCGCGTATACTTGAATTCGCGTAAGTTAAATGCGCGTATGCTGTGACTCGGCTGTACTATCACAGTCCAGCTTTGCTTTAATTTCTTTCTTTTGAAAAGTTAAGTGCTGGAAATTGTTGCTATAAATACAAAGTATTACTTCCTTACATGGAACAGGCTATACTTTGAGTTGCATTTGAATGAAACATAAGATTCTAAGATTAGTATTTCTTTAAACATAGAGGGGGGCAGCCATCCTTAGTTGAGTAAGCATAATGATTGTTTCCTTTAACAAAATGAAGTCTCTGAATACTTGCATCTCTCAGATGCCTAAACAGTTGTTTTCTTGTCTGTCAGGGTAAAAAGGTGTCTTTTTATAAACGAGCACAAATACTAGTGGCTGATACCTGGAGCGCATTGGAAGGGAAAGGAGATGGCTGCTTCGGTGACATTTCTAGTCTGACTATATTTGCTGACTATAGGATCCCTCAAGTCCTTGTTCACCTGGGAGCAATGAGATATTCTGATGAACTGATGAGGAAACTCCATGAAGGTTTGCAACTCCTTTATTGCATCAAGTGTGTTTGTGGTGTTTATCAGCATTTATGAATATTTTGTAGCGTAGAGATTATTTAGCCTCTATGAAAGAGGTATGAGAGGTTTTTTTTTCCTTTTGATATGCAGAGTTATCATCCAATGATGGGGAGAGGGTGGGAAAGTACATGCTCTAAAGATTGGGGATGAGAAGACCGCCCCGTCATCCTTTTCATCATATATAAATATTAAACTGTACATTTATTTGGATTAAACACTACTAAGGCTGGATTTAAAAGGATGTATACCAGTTGAACTGGTATACTGAGCTTCTGTTGGGCTGGTGTCATTTTCAACAAGGTTATAGCTGCCAGTTTGTGGCTTAGGGTATGTCTATGTTGCAGTTAGACACCTGCAGCTGGCCCATGCCAGCTGACTCTGGCTCACATGGCTTGGGCTAAGGAGCTGTTTAATTGCGGTGTAGACATTCAAACTCAGGTTGGAGCTCCAGCCCAAGCTTGAATGTCTATACTGTAATTAAACAGCCCCTTAGCCCAAGCTCCGTGAGTCTGAGTCAGCTGGCATGGGCCAGCCACAGGTTTTTAATTGTAGTGTAAACATACTCTTAGTGAGTTCCTAATAGTTGTACCTACCTTCTTCCTGAACTTGAAAAAACAAAAGGGTGTGGACAGTTGTGGAAGCATATTATTCTCCAACACAATCATTTACCTCGAACTGCTAACAGCTACTGTGTGTGTGAAAAGAACAGTAATATAGAAACATAAAGTTATTTTGTTAGTTATTTATGTAAACCTATCCACATGAAGTGAAATTCTGAAGACCATGTAAGCAAATTCTCTCTGGAGTCATAGTAAAGGCCTAGCTATTGTAGCCATTAGAATAAATGGCTCCCTTTACATCTGGCAGTCCTTTATTCATGTCCAACTACCTCTATTCTAATCAGTGATGTGTTTTGTCAATACATGATAGCACACTTATATCCAACAAATACAGCTTCCATATTGTGTTTTTATTTATTGATGTTTGTTTCCATTTTCCTGTGCATGTTAACAGTAAAACAACTAATAGTAGAAATGGGATTTGTCTCTAGATTTTTTTCATTTGTTTATTTTACTTTTCTCATTAAAACCTGTAGCCTATCTTTGGCTTAACCACTTTACTCTGTACTTAATTTTGGGTAATTTTTGGCTGTTCGTTCATCTCTCTGATGAAACAATACTGCCTGGCAGTAGGGTAAATCCAATATCAAGACATTATAAACAATAGTTCATTTATTAAATCTACACTTCCCTGTCTTCTTAATTATACCAATCACTTACTTCAAAGAAAGCAGCTCCCAGTCTTCCAAATTTGTGTTTTCTTCCCTTTAGCAAGTCTTTCAGAGCAAACAATCCTCCTCATTGAAAATCTGAATACAGTGCATTGCACTTTATTCATGTACCCAATGTTGCTCTCCTGTGATGTCCTGGTTTCAGTGTTCACAAATTTTTCATTATTGACTGGCAGCATCAAATACAAACTAAAGGCTACAGTTCCATTTTTGCGGGCACTGCGGAGAGGTAAAGGACATCAAAATAATGGGATGAACTACAGTCCCACCGCATAATGTTTCAGGACAAAACCTTTATTTTCTGGATTATTCTGTTTTAGCTGTTAAATCCTTTTTAGATTAAAATAGCCTTCTGTTCAGTTAATGAGCTGTTCAAAAGGAGTAGATTAACTCTTCTAAAATATAAATGTTACTTTGTTTAAAAAAGAAAAAGTTAACGGAGAAAATGAGAAACTGCAATATCATCTACATGCAAAACAGTGTGCCTGTCTTATATCTTCCCCAATGACAAAAAAAGATGAGGAATTATATGACACAGTGGATTTGTTCACTAGTTTTTTGGAAAACAGATTTGAATTCTGTTTTAAACCACAGGAGCTTAAGAGTCTTGTGGTCTTCTAGTGCTAGGGTGATATAATCAGATTCTGTTGCCATACAATGGTGGATATGTAATTATCTTTTTCTGACAAGAGACTGACAAGGACTGGAATTGCAAGAACAGGAGTAAGGTGTATTCATAAATGTGTGCAGCTTTCCTGACTTTGAATAGTGCTGTAGTATCTGGATTTGCCCATATATCAACCCTTCCCTCATCTGCGGCCACCTACTGCTGTATTTTAGAAATAACTAAAATATATAGGACATACTTCTCAGTAGATGGGAGTTTAACAATGCAGCAACTCATAAATATACACAGAAAAACAAAATGAAAACTCTAGAAAATGCACAGGCTGATTTTTTTTATTATTATTTATAGTGCAGTATATTAAATCTGTAACTCTGGTTTATATTTAACTATATGTAGCTTAAAGAGAAAGTGTATAACATCTGTGACTCCTGTCTTCTGTTCCACTGAACATTAATTGGAGTGCTCTCTACTCTGTTCTATAGGAATAATGTTCCAGTCTGGAGATAAACAAGAAGTGGAGATCCGAGGTGGTTCTATTTGGTGTTGTGGATTGATTTGTGATCACCTGCTGGAACTTTATAAGAAGAAGGGACAAAACATGAGTGAAAGAATCAATGCAGTTCTTCTTGATTATTATCTATGGGACTATGCCCGGGATCACAGGGAAGATATGAAAGAAATTCCAATTCATCGTGTACGTTGCATATACTACTAACACCAATTTTATAGATCTCTCACTGATGCATCATGCAGATTTGTTACTTAATTTGCAGCTTTTTATATACTGACTTGGTGCATTCAGCAGTAAGTTAAATACCTATTCTCTGATATATTAACACTTTATCCATCACTGCAGTTGTGTATTAGTACTCCATAGAATTCACATTCAGGGAAAGCCTATTTTTTGTATTCAATAAATAATTAGTTTTATTTCAAGCATAAGACATCTGGATTTATATAATCAAACTTTAATAAAGTTGGATCACTTGATTCAGTAAATATTCAATTAATTGATCTAATTTGCGTTGTGAATCTTAAACAACATAACTGCATTTTCATAGACAAACAGGGCTGGAAGAGATGTTGAGTTGAGAGGTCATCAGGTCCGGTCCCCTGCACTCAGGCAGGACCAGGTAAACCTAGACCAGTCCTGACAGGAGTTTGTCCAACCTTTTCTTAAAAAGCTCCAATGATGGGAATTCTGCAACCTCCCTTGGAAGTCTATTCCAGAGCTTAATTATCCTTATACATAGAAAGCTATCCTTAAATCTCCCTTGCTTCAGATTTAGACCATAGCTTCTTATCTGACCTTCAGCTCACATTGAAAACAATTGATCACCGTCCTCTTTATAACAGCCCTTAACATATTTGAAGACTTTATCTGGTTCCCCCTCAGTCGTCTTTTCTCAAGAATAAATATGCCCAGTTTTTTTTAACCTTCCTCATAGGGCATACTCCCCTGTATTTACACCCTGCACACTATTGTAATAATATTTCTACAAAGTATGCCTTGTAAGGTATCATTTGAAAACTCATAATTTGCTGGTTAGTATTGGCCTGGTAAAATGTGTGGCAACATTGATGTGAAGTTTATAAGATTCCCCTCTGTGGTGTTATTAACGCAGCCCTGCCCAAACAGAAGTTGGCAAACTTTCTTGATTTATTCAATTGTGATACACTATAACCACTGGATTCTTTTCAGCAGTACTACTGCTTAGCCAATTATTTCCCATTTTGTAGTTGTGCATTTGATTTTTTTTTTTCCCCCACCCCGCCTTCCTAAGGGTAGTATTTTGCACTTTGTCTTTATTGAATTACATCTTGTTGATTTCAGACCAACTCTTTAAATTGTCAAGGTCATTTTGAATTCTAATCCTGCCCTCCAAGGTGCTTGTAACCCCTCCAAGCTTGTCATCTGCAGATTTTGTAAGCATACTATCCACCCCATTATCCAAGTTTATTTATGAAAATACTGAATAGTACAGGAGCCCTGCAATATCCCACTACATATGCCTTCCCAGCTCAACAGTGAACCATTGATAACTATGCTTTGAGTAGAGTCTTTCAAGCACTGGTGCAGCCACTTTATAGTAATTTAATCTAGATCATATTTTCATAGGTGGCTTGCTTATGAGAATGTCATGTGTGACTGCAAGCCACCTATGAAAATATGATCACTTGATTACTTAAATCAAGATACATCAGGTCGTCATCTTCTTCCCCTCCCCCCCCCCCCCCCCCGCCTGCCCGCCACATGCACTAGGCCAGTAACTGTGTCAATTTTAATTAAGGATTTGCAAAGCATAAGAGACTTTCTAATCCATAATTTAGCCCTTAAATCATGATTTCTCATGTACAGCCCTCTGCTAGAAGAGATGTGCTGTGATCATTCCTTCTAAGGGGATAAAATACTTCATTTTGTGGCATGCTTGTAGCTAATTCCCCATAAATTATTTTACCAGCAGAATAAAATTTACAATGTAGTGTTGTCCAAGTATTGTGGTTTAGGAGGCATTATTGTGATAAAGCTATGTCTAGATCAATAAACCTATTTATAGAGACGAGGTGGGTGAGGTAATATCTTTTATTGACCAACTTTGGTGAGAGACAAGCTTTTGAGCTACACAGAGAGCTTCCTCAGGTCTGGGAAAGGTATTCAATGTCACAGCTAAATACAAGATTGAACAGATAGTTTAGTGTAAGTACTTAACCTTGAATAGGTTTCAGAGTAGCAGCCGTGTTAGTCTGTATCCGCAAAAAGAACAGGAGTACTTGTGGCACCTTAGAGACTAACAAATTTATTAGAGCATAAGCTTTCGTGGGCTACAACCCACTTCTTCGGATGCATATAGAGTGAAACATATATTGAGGATATATATACACACATACAGAGAGCATGAACAGGTGGGAGTTGTCTTAGCAACTCTGAGAGGCCAATTAAGTAAGAAGAAAAAAAAACTTTTGAAGTGATAATCAAGATAGCTCAGTACAGACAGTTTGATAAGAAGCAAGTGTGAAAATACTTACAACCTTGAATAGTTCCTTAGAATATGTGCTAAGTGTCCCTTAGCACCCCTGTAGTCATAGGACAAAAAAGGGAGGGGGGATTAGTGAGTTACAGATTGTTGTAATAAACTATAAATCCAGTGATTTTATTAAGACCATGATTTTTAGTGTCTAGCAAAGTTATGAATTTAAGCTCCCAGGCTCGTCTTTTGAAAATATTATGCAGGTTATTTCTGAAGACGAGGGACTGATAAGTCAGATACAGAATGATTGCTTTTTGAAAAGTGTTCACCCACAGATGATAGTGTTTTTATCTTATTGCCCTGTGAGAGTTAATTCAAGAGCATAGTGATTGTCTGATTTCACCCATATAGTTAGGGCATTTAGTGCAGTGGATGAGGTATACCACATGTTGTGAAAGGCTTGTGTAGGACCCGTGGGTCCTGAAAGGTGTGTCGTGGGGGATGCTGATCATTGTAGCAGTGGAGATATGCCTGCAGGTTTTGCATCTGCAGCTTGCTTCTGATGATGTGGTTGGGGACGTTTGTTTGAAGGCCAGAAGTGGGGGTTCAGGAAAGATTTCTTGATGGCGTCCCCCTGGAGTATGCATTGGAGTTTGATACCCTGTATGGGTTCTAGTCTGGGATGGTACTGGTAGGTGACACCTAGGGGTGTGCAGCTGGAGGTGGGAGGACATTATTTCTGTATTGAAGCAGGTTCTCTCAGGGTGTTGGGGGGGGGGGGGGGGGCTGTTCCATGATGTGATCTACTTCTCTGGTGGAGTGTCCTTGTTCAGTAAAGGTAGTTCTGAGTGTGTTAAGGTTTATATCCCAGACTTCTTCCTAGGAGCATATTCTGTAGTACCTAAGTGCCTGGATGTAACAGATTTTGGGGTGTGTTTGGGGTGATTATTGGATCTATGAAGGTAGGTGTGGTGATCTGGGGGTTTATTTTATATAGTTATCTATGGGGTTCTATTGTTAAAGCTGATTGTGGTATCCAGGAAGTTGATTCTAATGTGGGAGAGTTCCAAAGAGAATTTAATTGACTGGTTGTGTTTGTTGAGGTTTTGGTGGTAATCTATGAGGGAGTTTCTGTCCAGAGGGTGAAAATACCATTGATGTATCTCAGGTATATCATTGGTTTTTTGATGCATTTGTCCAGCAATTCTTCTTCAGAGTGGCCCGTGAAGAGGCAGGCATATTTGGGAGCCATTTTAGTACCCATTGCTGTTCCCATAGTTTGGACAATATGGCTGTTCGAATGTAAAATTATTTGTGAGGATGAAATGGATGAGTCTGGCAATGTATTTGGGGTAGATATCTGAGGTTTGTCCATTGTCTTATAAATATTTGAGGCAGGCAGCTATGCCATCATTGTGAGGGATGTTGGTGGACAGATGACTTAAATTACCTCACCACCTTGTCTCATCACTTAAATTACCTCATCATCTTGGGACCTACTCAGGCTTATGCAGTGTTGTTGAAGCTATCTACAGGCTTTTTTTTTTTTTTTTTTAATTAGAAGTTTGGCTTTACATTTTTTGGACTGTTTTGGGGTAATTAGAGTGTGGGGAAGGGTCACATGGTTGACATTTTTCAAATGCTCTTTTTAGTATTTGGATAACTAAAACGGCCTGAGGTTCCTGTGAACCTCCAGCGACCTTCTACAGAAACAAGGCTTAAAATAGGTATAGATTTATTATTTACTGAAGGGCTGAGGACCTTTGTTTCATTGTTTGCAGAATGCCCCATATGACCTGAGATTGCCAGCCTGGGAGGTGGCTTGGATAAAGAAAGAAAGGGGGTGTTACTGCCTTTTCCTTTTGAATTATGTTATTGCTTGTTTAAATCAAAGCGGAGGAATTTTGTCACTACTAAAAGACTGTACAATAAGCTAAATATAGTACTCTGTCATTGGGTCATAATTAGATTTGATATTTGGGTTACTGTGCATGTGAACAGATTTGACATTTTGAACTGACATGCCATTTTAACAAGCAGCACCAAAGAGCATGCATAGGTGATAGAACCAGGACAGCATACCCTATAACTCACCCTCCATATCTAGTAGTTGCCTTTATTGATGCCATGAGTGTGGTTTTAGTTATTTTTTTATTATGAACACCTCTATCTCTTTTTCAGACCTCTTAATAAAGCACTGATAGGGCCCTCTGTCTAATTACTTCTGCTGTCTTAGTGGTAAACTTCAATAGACTTAGCCCAGTGCACGTAGGGGCAAGTACACTGTAGGAAATAATCATTTTGCTGTGGGTAGGAACAGCAAAACTGTGTGTTCAAATTTCAGATGAACAATACGCACTTTAATACTCCCCTTCCTTTAAGATATTTTGCTTTGGAGTGGAGGTGAATGCTGCCTTGATAAAACTTTCTACTCAACTTTTCTTCATATCCCTACCATTCTATGTATGGAATTCTCTCTTAATTCCAGTCTGCTAAACCCTTTTTATCCAAATTTCATCATAAACCTCAGTTTTGCAAGGCCCACAAGTAGTGTACCAATACTAACTATAGCGTAGGGTGGTTTGGTTTTTTGTTTGTTTGTTAAAAACAGTAAACAGTGGTCACTCAGTGCTTTAGGATTCAGTGTACCCTGCTTGCTCTGTCTTCTCTTCATGTGCCAATATATTTATGCCTGTATCTGTAATTTTCACTCCATGCCTCTGAAGAAGTGGTTTTTTTTACCCACACAAGCTTATGCCCAAATAAATCTGTTGGTCTTTAAGGTGCCCGCAGATTCCTTGTTGTTTTTGTGGATACAAACTAACATGGCCACCCCTCTGATACTCTGTGTCTGTTTTGGTCATAATGTGTGTGTCTTTTACAGCACTGAGAATGTTGTCAGCACTTCAATTAATTAGCAATAGATAGCTTTGGGTTTTTTTGGTGGGGGGGCTTGAAATTAATTGGAAAAACCTAAGGTGGGTACATTTAGTTATAATTATGATAGAGCACCATAAGAATAACAGTGTAAGCCACCTGGTAGTATAATGTGATCTGGTGGCAAAATACCAGCTGAGTTGCTGTGCAACACATGACATGGTTGTGTAACATGATGGGTGACTGTGATGGGGTGGGGTAATATGTAAGGTTTGACATTGTGGCTGGTGGCAGTGTAACACCTGCTAGGTGAAATGGAGATAGGCAGCAGCATAACCTGTAGCAGGTGACACTGATGAGGGGAGGTACCCAACAGGTGGTGGATGTGATCCTACCAACTCTTAATGATTTAATCACAAGTCTTGCAATATTTAGTGTTTTATTTAAAGCCACAGTTCCTGGCAGCAAGTGACTGAAAATCACAACTTAAAAAATAAAATAAAATAAAGTACACTTCAAACCTGTGGTTGCAGAGAACAGCTTGATCAGGGTGGCCCTAGTGCCCCCCAGCAGCTCAGAAACCAGAGAGTAAATATGCCGTGTGTGTGTATATATATTTTTTTTTTTAAGATTTTTTTTTTTTTTTTTTTTTTTTCCCCCCCCCCCCCCATGGTGTTTTGAGGCCTGATTTTTGAACCAGTGGCAGGGACATCACTATAGGAGACCTAGCCTGCAGCGAGAGGCTCTAGCCTAAGGCAGGGGGCCTGTGAAGACGGACTGAGCCGTGCCAGACGGGGGGCGGGGAGGGAGCCCTGGGGGTGCAGGGCAGGAAGTGCTGAGGGCTGAGCTGTGCCAGACTGAGGGGTCGCAGCCAGAGACCCGGCTTCCTCACACGGGCCCAAGTGGGACCGAAGGCGAAGCCCCACGGCCAATCGCTCCGGTCTGGAGCTTGAAGCCGCAGCGTATGCGGCCTCCTCCAGGGGCATACGGGGAAGGGCGCGGCCGGGCAGCGGCTCTCGCAGGGCCCTGCAGGGGGCACTGCGCCGGGCGGAACGGGAGGCGCCGCTCTTGGTGGGCGGCAGAGGCCTCGGACTCGCTGGCGGCCGCCGCCGGGCCGGGAGGTTCCGCTGTTGCCTGGTGACCGCGTGTAAACAGAAGGGGAGCGGCTGGGAGCCGAGGGGAGCCGGCCTGCAACACTCTCCGTCCGTGCCCAGCAGCAGGTGGGTTTGCCGCAGCCCCGCGGGTCGGTGCTTCCCTCCCCAGCCCTCCGAGATGCCGCAGCCTCTCCTGTGCCTGGCAGCGGCCCCGCCAGCGGACAGGCCGGCGCGGGGGCCTTCCCCAAGGGGAGAGGAAAAGGGAGAAAAGCTAGACCCCGCCCCCGGCCCAGTAGGAGCCTCACGCTGCCCGTCCCGCTCGGGCATGGCCCCGGGCACCGGGCGGTAACGCTGCTCAGCCGAGGAGCCGCGCCCGGGAGGAGCAGCCTGATCCCCGTGTCACAGGCCGGGCGCTGAAGAAGGATGGAGAAGTTAAGCAACATGCCCAAGGCCGGTGGCAGAGCCAGGTCTGGCAGCCAAGTCTCTTGGGTCCCAGGCCTGTGCCCTGTCTTAGCAGGTGGTTCTCGAGCACTGGGCTAGGGAGCTACAATGGCATTCCCAAGGGTTTGCTGGCACCACACCACAAACCGCAGGGTCTGCTATGCTCAAGACCCCTTTCTAAACACAATGCAGCAAAGTGGCTTTGTTGTTAGCCAAACCCAGGCTTAGTCTGAGGATGATTTCTGAACCCGATTTTAATAATAATTAATGATAATGATCGAGCAGAGACATGAACTGTGACATCTGCATGTGTACTATGACTATGGTTATGTGAGTAATTCATAAGACTACTTAAAATTATATATATATATATTACATCTCTGTGCCAGTCTGTCTTTCAGATTGTGGTGTGTGTCTGGGGGAGGATGGGGAAATAGAATATTTCAGATCATAAGTAAATATATTAGCATAATACATGTGCATAATATTGGCACTAGGTGAACAAAGGA
Organism: Terrapene triunguis; assembly: GCF_002925995.2. Lineage (NCBI taxonomy): Eukaryota > Metazoa > Chordata > Testudines > Emydidae > Terrapene > Terrapene triunguis. The sequence goes on along the minus strand of NW_020664464.1, from coordinate 17,966,470 downwards.
AGAGCTATTAGCCATATTCTTGCATTAAATATTTCAGTTGCTAGATACAGTATTAACATGAAAGCTATATGAACCCAGAAGTCAGATCTCCTGATTCCCATTTTAGTGACCTGATCCCCTATTAATTAAAGGCTCTGCACTCATTGTGTTTTCCACAACTATCCAAAATTCTTTGTGATAACAAGGTAATAGTCCATGGAGGTAGTTTTTTTTTGTTTGTTTAATAATGTAAAGGCTAATACATCTGGCAGGTGTAAATACTGATTTATATTTCAATTAGTGGTTTCTAAATAGCTCATGATATTTTCATTCACACTAAAAACAATTCTGTGTAGAAATAATTAAAAAAAATATTTTATTTGTGTGGACTGAGGTTTGCTTGTACTGAGCCATCAGACAATAGAATTCTTTCTACTCTGCATACTACAAACAGTTGTACCTGTGCTCTATGCTTGTAGAGAGACTCTATTCTGTGTATTTGTATACCACAATCAAGTTTCTTTAAAGTATCCGGGGGTAGCCGTGTTAGTCTGTATCCACAAAAACAACGAGTCCAGTGGCACCTTAAAGACTAGCAGATTTATTTGTGCATAAACTTTTGTGGGTAAAAAACCCACTTCTTCAGTGCATGGAGTGAAAATTACAGTACAGCCCCCAGCTAAAACCTCTCCAGCACATCATCAACGATCTACAACCTATCCTGAAAAACGATCCCTCACTCTCACAGACCTTGGGAGACAGGCTAGTCCTCGCTTACAGACAGCCCCCCAACCTGAAGCAAATACTCACCAGCAATTCCACACCACACCACAGAAACATTAACCCAGGAACCAATCCCTGTAACAAACCTCATTGCCTACTCTGTCCCCATATCTACTCTAGCGACTCCATCAGAGGACCCAACCACATCAGCCACACCATCAGGGACATATTCACCTGCACATCTACTAATGTGATATGTGCCAGTAATGCCCCTCTGCCATGTACATTGGCCAAACCAGACAGTCTCTATGTAAAAGAATAAATGGACACAAATTGGACATCAGGAATGGTAACATACAGAAGCCAGTAGGAGAACACTTCAATCTTCCTGGACATTCTATAACAGATTTAAAAGTAGCCATACTTCAGAAACACAGGGGCTTGAATAGGGACTGGGAGTGGCTGGCTCACTACAAAAACAACTTTGCCTCCTCATCAATTATTGGGAGTGAACTACATCCACCCTGATTGTATTGACCTTGTCAACACTGGTTCTCCACTTGTGAGGTAACTCTCTTCTCTTCACGTGTCAGTATAATGATGCCTGCATCTGTAATTTTCACTCCATGCATCTGAAGAAGTGGGTTTTTTACCCACGAAAGCTTATGCCCAAATAAATCTGTTAGTCTTTAAGGTGCCACCAGACTCCTTGTAGGTTTCTTTAAAGACTTTTTTGTCTATGCTGAAAATGTTTAGAAGTGATAGGTCTTGTAAAATATTTCATCTAATACCCCTGTTGTCCCAACTCTGGGCTCTCTTGTATTTGAGAGTTTTGTGTGCTTTTTTTTAATTAAAAAACATTCAGTAACCAACACTGTACATAATGTTGTTATGAGACCCTAGTAAGTTCCTTATATAGTGGAACCATCTCTCTTTCTATACACAGGCACCATTTAAATAACAAACAAATCCTTCTTTCCTCCTCCCTCCCATATAGTAGCTACTGTACAATGGAAATTGGAATCCACTACTTGTTCTGCTTTCAGTTTGATTCCTGGGGACCTAATTTCCACTCACTATTGTCAATTAAAAAAAGAATTAAATACCTAAATAGGGATCCAGTTTAGAAAATAGTGAAAACATCTTTTAGACCTTTGGATCCATCTCTCTGCAACTGCAGAATATAGTTAGCTGAAAGTGAACATATCAGATACTAAAGTCATACTAAATTTGAGGTTACACCAAACCTCAAGAAGAAGCCAGTTATAAAACCTTTTATTTAGGCTTTGATTCTAAAGTATTAAAAGGCAGGAAATCCATACATACATATATGCTAAGCTGGCCTTTACATATTCCTATATATGGAAGTCTAGCAAACAGTGCAACTTCTTCTTCCCCTCATTTCTGCTCTCATGGGACTCTTTGAACTGAAGTGGTTGTGGTCACACAGCCTTTCCATAACTTCAGCTCTGAATCTTTCGTGTCCCGAGAGGGTGTCCATCCATGCCTGACAAACAGCTTTCCAGAAGGTTCTTGAAAGTAGCTGTGGGAGGGGGTGCATCCTCTAAGAGTGAATATGCAGAGGGCAACAAAAGGAATCAAATTTCTATAAGTTACCTGTTTTCAAAAAACAAATGCAAACAAAAAACAAAACTGTCATTTTAATTAGGTAGGTACTTAACACTGATTAAAAAGGCCTGACTTCTGCATCAGGCTGCTTAAAGTATAATAATCAGAGAAGTATTTAAAATCACACCTTCTTGTTGTATGCAACTAATCTTTTTCCCGTGTGCTTTTCAAGTCCTATCTACTTATCTTATTTAAGTGGAAGACATTTTTAATGTGCTTTTACTTCTGTTTCCCCTACAGAGCTAATATAGCTGTGGGAGAGTGAGTTGGATTAATTCTGAGCACATGCTTCATCAACAGAATTGATAAGTAAGCTCTCATGGCGCTGTCTCTATTACTTAATGTAGAGGTTCTCAACCTTTTTGGAATTATGCCATCCTCCCCCTACAACTTTTTTTTTTTAACTTGGAGCCCCACTCTCCCCCCCCTTACAAAATGAGACTTTCCAATGTAATCTAGGTGGAATTGGGGCTATTAATACATTGATTCCAATAAAGGGAATTCTACTTGAAATAAATCAGTCCTTTGATCCTGCTAACTGTGCATAGGCTAGGAAACTTTTAAAAGCACATGACTTAATATCCACAAACTTTTCAGGGCAGTATTTCTCAATTTCAGCATTGAAGAGTGCTAGTGTTTCTATGGGGGTACGGCAAGCCTTCCCATTCACTTACAGGGTCGCAACACCACTCAGTGAAATTTGTCCTAGCCACCCCACTGTCAGATGGTGTGGCGAATGGGCTAAATTTCACCAAGTGGTGTTGCAACCCTGGAAGTGAATGGGAAGGCTTGCCGTACCCCCATAGAAAGTTTAGCAATCCTCCCCGGAGGCTCATGCCCCCTGTTTGAGAACTGCTGACTTAATGTAATCATGCCATGTCCAGAAAGAAGATCACCTGACTTTCAGTTCCAGGTCGAATTTGCTGGTCTGGTAATTAAGAGGGGGGGGGGAAATTACCTATAAACTGAAGAAATATGGGTCTGGACCCTTCTGTGCCATTTTTACAGGACAGAAACTCACTCGCTTTAGTTAACTTTTTCCAAAGTGGAAAGTTAAGTAAGTCACTGGGAAATGAACTTCTATTCACTGTGTAATTCAGAAAACTTTGTTTCTTAGATGCAGAAGATTGAGAATGTTGTGAAGACAAGAACCATAAGAAAATTTTTCAGGTTAAGTGTTAAAATTGGAGGCTGTCATGGAAGAGATTCCAGTTAAAGTTGCCGTAAGAATAAGACCTCTGCTTTCCAAAGAGATTCTTCATAACCATCAAGTATGCGTGAGACTGGTCCCAAACACACAGCAAGTTATCATTGGGAAAGACCGTGTCTTCACTTTTGATTTTGTATTTGGCAAAAATTCAACCCAAGATGAAATTTATACAACTTGCATTAAGCCTTTAGTGGTGTCTTTGATTGAAGGATATAATGCTACTGTTTTTGCTTATGGACAGACAGGGTCTGGGAAGACGTACACCATTGGTGGAGGTCACATTGGTATGTTTTGGAAAGTTTATTTTGTTTCTGTGATTTGTGACCAGTGTACTTGCCTAACTCTAATAAATAATACTCGGAAGGCTATGTAATAGTTGTGAAATAACTATATTTTACAAGTGTATTTTTAAAACCCTGAGGCAAATTGTTGTTCAGGCTGGCTGTTGGGTTTTTGTTTGTGTGTGTAGGGATTTTTGTTCGTTTTTGCTGCTTGATTGACTTTTCCCCTTAGCACACTGGCCTGGCTCCACTTGCAATAAATAATTCCAACAACTGTGTCTATGCAGCATAGAGAGCACTTCAGTCTGTCTATATCTGAGAAGTTTCTACACTGCTCATTGCTACAGTATTTAAGCTCTATGCTACTGACAAAAAACGTTTAAAAGGCTAATGGAAAACAATACTATAAACTAATATACTCTTCTGACCAAACATGAGTTAGATGAGTGATCCAGAACAGGGGTTTACCTTAAATTAGACTGTACTCAAGAACCCTGAGAAGTGTCATCTGAAGTGCTTTTCCTCCGCACCCCCCCAACATTAAGTCAGTGCCAGCCACTGATATGAGGTTGGTTGGAGCTTCTGGATTTGATCCACATTTAAAATAGGATTGTTTTAGATGTGCGACTATTTGCTCTCATCTTCCAAATTTAATCCCACCCTGTGCTTGAGCATCCAGAGCTCATTTATTTTAACCTGTTTGATCTTAACTTTATTTGGTATTAACTAAAACAAGCAATGGTGAGCAAATCTATCTAATCTACTTTAGGTATTTCTAGCATATCCATCACTGTAGTACTTGAGTGCCCAGAATATTTTTGTGCTCCTCAAATAATTCAGTTGAGCACCATGAGAGTCTGAATACTACATTCTGAACAACTTAGAGTCTGCTCACCTCTTTATCTAAAGTAAGAGTTGAGAAAATATTATTTTAGCAGTAGTATATTGGTGAATCTGAGTGAGTCTAGGCCATTGTAATATACACTTCCTTTTTGTTCCTTTAGCATGAAAATTACACCAATGTAGCCTCTCCTTAGACTCAAACTGAGTGTAATGAAGTTTGAAATTATTGAGGATGTCAGGAGGTAGGAAGTACACCACCTTAGATTCCCTTAGACTCACCTATGAATTTGGCCTTCTGTCTCCATATGATGGTCTAAAAAAGGATACAGTGTCAGTACCAGATCAGTATCATAGAGATCAGAATTTTGGCTTAAAATGGCAAACATCTGATCTTGTTTTGGGTTATTTTGCCAGTAATGACAACTCCCTTAACCATCATCATTCTGAGTTATCAGACATTATTATTATTGGAATTCTATTCCTGTTAGAGCGTGCTGCTGCTGCAGAATTTTATAATAGAAAACAAGATTGTAAGACATTTCTTATTTCAATGTCTTTGTGGTTCAAGATTCCAGATTAGACTCCTGCTGTTTAAATATTGGCTACATCAGGTAATCAGCATGTTATTCTAAAATATGGAAAACAGTCTCTTTTATCTTTCAGACTAACTGGGTCATATTATCTTTTTTTCTGTGTTTAAATTGAATCATTTGAAGATTGGGTTTCCTCCCCTTGACCATGTTCACTGCTTTCAGGTGTTAAATCTCCTAATAGAAAACCCCAAATTATAGCATGGCAGTTCTTTTTTTAATTTCACCTTTCCAAGTGGATATAAATAGATTATTTTAAAAATCTCTGTAAAAATTAAAATTCTCCATATTCTTAATTCTTTTTATTCTTTTAATTTCTTGTCATCTTTTGACTGACCATGGTTATTTAATGTTAAGTCTGTGTTACCTAGAATCTTTAAATAGCAGGTGCCACAATACAAAGCTGTTCAAAGCTCAGCAACTTTTTTCGCATATACCTACTGAGTCACTGATTAGATGGGACAATTTCTAATTTTCTTGGTTAGAAGGAGTGAGCCACTCAGAAGCCTCTCATCAACCCCCAACCAATTTCCATACTGTGGAATAAGTAACATCTGAGATCCTTGCTGATATTTAAAAGCAGGAGTTTGGCATGGCATTGGTGAGCCATATGTTGGTTGAAAGAATAAGAAGTGTTCCTAAAAACTGTCTCCTATTTCCAGCACATAGGAACTTACTGTTGTATCCTTAGTGGAGCAAGAGGTATCTACTGAAAATTGAGGTTGTCATTGTAAAATTGTGCAATGTCCTGGCCATCAGTAATCGCTGTGTGTGAAATGTGGCTCATGAGAAATATAGGCTTATAATAGTGATGCATTTGACTGCTGAACCACTCACCATGTTCCCCTCCAGTTTATATTAACAAGTAATTTATTGAAGCTTGAATATGAATCCTGTTAAGGATTGTAAACAAATATTCAGCCATTCAATAGTATTGATATATTGTGACTTTTTGACAGGACTAAATTCTTCAGATTCACAGGTGGCTTAGCACTAATGGCCACAGACTTTTGTTCACGTTTCAGAAGTTTAAACTTTAGTTTAAACTATAAAGATATATTCACTGCAAGCCTGGTCACATTTCTGTTTATATTTTAGCATCGGTTGCAGAGGATGAAAAAGGTATCATTCCACATGCTATACAGGAACTATTTCAGAGCATCTCTGAAAACCATAATATTGACTTCAGTGTGAAAGTATCTTATATAGAGGTCTACAAGGAAGAACTCAGAGATCTGCTGGAGTTGGAGACCTCTATGAAAGATTTACACATCAGAGAAGATGAAAAGGGAAACACAGGTAGGGAAGCCTATTTTAACTCAAAAATGTATTAAATTTGCTCCTACTTATATGCTTGAAATAATATTTTGTTCTAAGTGCAAGTTTATGAAAGCAAATGCAAAATGTTCTTGTCTTGACTTAAAAGAAAAAGCACTTATTAATTACAGATATTAGGAAACAAGAGGGGAGGTCTATTGTAGGGATACATTTTACTGATAAATGTAAAGTTCATCTCGAATGGTCTGAGTCAGTTTTGTTTTTAAATACACCTCTACCCCGATATAACGCGACCCGATATAACACGAATTCGGATATAACACGGTAAAGCAGTGCTCGGGGGGGAGGGGCTGCGCACTCTGGCGGATCAAAGTAAGTTCGATATAACGCGGTTTCACCTATAATGCGGTAAGATTTTTTGGCTCCCGAGGACAGTATTATATAGGGGTAGAGGTGTAGCTGTTAATACGTCAGGAAAACAAATTCACAATGATTTCAATGGGATTATTCACCTGAGTAAATTCTGCAGATTGGACCCTTGCTTCCCAGCCTCTTTACACTTAATTCCACATAAAATATACGGTTTCTATACTGTACAAACTGTTGTGTTATGACTTCAATTGCATTATGCAGAAGCTATACATGTAGTAAACATCTGGCCTCAATAGTTTCACAAATTGAAATGAGTGAAGAGAAAGTGATACTGAGATAAACTGCTGGTCTTGTTGGTGGCTTTGAAATGGATGAATGCCAGAATGCTCTTGGTGGAGCATAGGTTTTTGAACAATGATCCATCAATAAATTTTAAACTATTGTTCAGGGATCAGTTACTCTCTTTAGTACAAACATTTATGTGTGTAAATTTCTAATCAGCCTCAGTTGACCAAATATCCTTCTATGGCAAGCTCTTCCCATTCATCAGTAAAATCCTGGGGGAAATCTATATTGGACAGTAATATTCTTTATTACTTCTGTATTTTCGACTATCCAATTAAACAGAGACCTGTGAGGTATGGAAGCTGTCCAGAAAATCCTTGCTCCTTAAGCAACATATTATGGAATCTCTACCACAGTGTTCTAGTTACGGCTCAGAAGCAATTTCCATTATAAGCATCTATTTTCAGTTCTTTTGAACTGGGGTTTGGGGGGGAATTATCCTTTGAACTGAGATTTCTCATTCTTGTTCTTAGAGCAGATCAAGTTTGTAAAATTCCATATAGCTGTGTTTAAGTTATTCAAGCATGAAACCTTTATCACCATTAAGATACTTTTTTTTACACGTTTTGGATTTTTTGTTTTTTGTTTTGCCCTGATGAATTAAACATAGCTTATTTTGTAATCCATTATTCTGAGCTTGCTATGACAGCATCCTCAAAGATAGCAAATGCATTGACTGTAGAAATGTTGTTTTCAAATGAAGTAAAATTCTGTGGTATACATGGGATACACTAGTGGCTCTCAAATCAGAAGTCTGATTTGTCTTGCGTACCCCCAAGTTTCACCTCACTTAAAAACTACTTGCTTACAAAATCCGACATAATACAAAAGTGTCACAGCACATTAGTACTGAAAAATTGCTGACTTTCTCATTTTTACCATATCATTATAAAATAAATCAATTGGGATATAAATATTGTACTTACATTTCAGTCTATAGTATATAGAACAGTATAAACAAGTCATTGTCTGTATGAAATTTTAGTTTGTACTGACTTTGCTAGTGCTTTTTATGTAGCCTGTTGTAAAACTAGGCAAATATCTAGATGAGTTGATCTATCCCCTGGGGTATGTGTACCCCTGGTTGAGAACCACTGGGATACACTGTTTTTTCCTAATTTATCATAAGGCAACATGACACAATGCTCCCTTGCACACTGGGCCCGATCTTTCAGTATGGCATTATCTTGTCCTCCAGTTTTGCACTCAATTCTTTTGTGTGTGCACAGACCTGCATGTATGTTATGCTCATACAGAGCACACGGGATCTTTATAGAGGAAAGCAAATATGCAGCATTTATTGAAAATACAACAGTTAGCATATGCTTTTCAATCACACACATATACACATACACACACACACACAGAGTCCCGCCAGTGATGTTTATAGTTACCAGTCTGTTGTAGCTTGAGTTAATCTAATGGCCAGTTAGATTGAGCACGAGTGAGGAGCTGGGCTCTTGTCGGTCGCGATCCGATACTCCGAGGCTTTGCAGGATTGAACCCAGAGTTCCATGGCAAAACACCCCAGCTTTATAGTTGTAAATTCCCAGTTGAGTCCATGCATTTTGCAATGTCATCCTGTAAGCGTTAGTCCTTAAGTGGTGTTATCATTTGATGGTTATTGTCGGGCTTCCCATCGTTATCTCCTATTTGTTGTCTTGCCTTCGGGGGTGCCTGCCTCACCTCTGAGGTGGTCAATGCTGCTAACATGTTTAGCATCAGGTACAATGGATGTTTTCTGATTGTCTCCTGGTCTTTCCAAGTCTCTCACTTTTTCTTGACCATCTGGACATTTGTGATGGCTTTCACACCTTATCTTTTCCTGATGCATGCATTCCTCATTCACACAATCTCAGAAACCTTCAAAGGTATACAGACAGTAGTATTGTATATTCAGCAGAATACATTGTAAATCAAGCCTTGCTAAATCTTATAACAAACAATTCACATTGGGGCTTCAGGCTCTCAACATTCCTCTGATCTCCTTAACATAGATATAATACAAAATCCTGTCTCTTACTAAGATGATGTTAAAAAAAATAGTGAACAGAGTTTGAGCATAGACGTTTCTGGATATCAGGGAATAACATACAGATTATCGAGGGTGCAAAGTTTGGTTTAAGATAAGGTGGCATGAGGAATACATAATCTGCAATATCCCCGATTGGGGGTAAAAGGTTGATGGGTCAAAGTACAGACATTGAGATATGAGGGTATGAAGTTCATAAAGTGGCTATGTTCGGGTGTGGATAATAATGAGTGGATATGATGATGAGGATGGATTGACCCTCATTTGGTGAGATTTAATGTTCAGGGAGTTTATGGTTCCAGTTCATATGATCCAACGGAGAAGGTCACTTGGTCCCTTTCTCGTAGTGGGAGAACGATGTCACTGTGGCTCACGCCTCCTGGTACTGTCGGTGGCCGGTGATGTGCTCGATGTAGATGTCCTAAAACCTTAAAACTAAGAAATGTATATTTAACTAGAGTGCCTGATTTGTAATACATATAGGAAACCATAGTAGACATTATAACTTATCCTAAAACAAAAGGGTGACCATAATCAGTCATAAGGATTGTTCTGGTCTGTCATTCCTTTCTGCTATTCAAAAAGGGTGGCTGACAGGATGAAATCAAATCATACATTAATTCTCATGGGACATTATAAAATCCTGCTCCTACATGTAGACATTTGAAGAGCTCAGTAGTCAGGAAATTCAAAATAATTGCTTGAAGTAAGTGTTACTTGGTCATATTTCCTAGATATGTAGTAAGGTATAAACATTAATACCCTCTGGTCCAATCCTGCAAATGAGCAACTGAATAGTTCATTGACTTCAGTGGGACTACTCACATGAGTAAAATTACTCACAAATGTAAGTGTTTGTTGTATTAGGCCAATCAACAATAATACAAATATTATATAGGTATAAAAAGAGAAAGTTATGACTTGTGAGAGCCATAACTTTGAATTTTCTATCTTTTGTTTGTTTAAAGTCTTCACTGTAACCTTGCATTTGTTGTTTTTTGTATTGATTTAATTAAAGTCTCAACAAGCTTTCTGGTAAGGTAAAAATGCATTTTATACATACGCTACAGGTTTAATATGCTGTATGTAGTGCTTCCATTAAGATACATTTTTCTTATAGGTATTTGCTGTGAGCTCATATACTAATATGAGCTTGTACACATTGTTATAGCTTTTTTTTTTTTTTTTGCTGGATTTTTAGTATTTTTTGTGTGGATTAGTTTGACTATTCATGACTTTATCTAAAAACTGTTTTTCTCTAAACTTTAGCTGAGAATCTAATGTTAACCCATTATTCATGCTTTCTTGGGCTTGATGTTTGTAGTGATTGTTGGTGCCAAGGATTGCCAAGTGGAAAGTGTGGATGAAGTGATGAGCCTTTTAGAAAGTGGGAATGCAGCTCGCCACACAGGTACGACACAAATGAATGAGCACTCCAGTCGATCTCATGCTATTTTTACCATCAGTATTTGTCAGCAACAACCTGCACAGTCTCCGAAAAATGTAGATGCTGCACAAGATTCATCTCTGAGATCAGGCCAGATCATTGCTTCTAAGTTCCACTTTGTGGATTTGGCAGGATCAGAAAGGGTGACAAAAACAGGGAACACTGGTGAACGGTTCAAGGAATCAATTCAGATCAACAGTGGCTTATTGGCTTTGGGAAATGTGATAAGTGCTCTTGGAGACCCAAAGAGAAAAAGTGTACATATCCCATATAGGGATGCTAAAATTACTCGTATTCTGAAAGACTCCTTAGGAGGAAATGCCAAGACTGTCATGATAACATGTATAAATCCATCCTCATCTGACTTTGATGAGTCTTTAAATTCCCTCAAATATGCCAACAGAGCCAAGAATATTAGAAATAAACCAGTTGTAAACTATAACCCTGAGCGGGACCGGATTGATGAAATGGAACTTGAGATCAAGTTGCTCCGGGAAGCTTTGCAGAATCAGCAGGTTAGTGTAATGAGCCATGCTAGCCAGGGATCACAGGATATGAGTGAAGATAGGACTCGAATTCGTTCTCTTGAGGAGCAGCTTTCCCAGCTTCAGGTGGAGTGTTTCAACTACAGAAATTGCATAGAGGAAGCGTTTCCCTTCCTAGTTGAACTATATGACATTGCCAGCCTAACAAGGAGTCAACAAGAGAAACTGCAGGATTGGATCAACATGGCACAGGAGCTAAGGAAGGCAGCTCTTGTCATGCCACGAACTGATAGTGGAATTGGAAACGACCAAGAGGAGCCACATCATATCACAATTCTTCAACTGAAGAGGGAACTAAAAAAATGCCAGGTATTAAACTATAACTTGTTAATTTAAGTATTGTTACATGAAAGGGTAGCCCACTAGTAGAATTCACATTAGACTTTGAAAGTTTTAAAATCCTTAACCCTGTCATCTGCATTTTATCTTGGGTTTTATATAGTTAAATAATAGCAGCATTGCAGAATTCTGTTTGCCTGCTCACCTGGGTGAGTTATTCATTTTGATAGGTGATTAAAACATTAATCATCATTGTGTTAGAGGTGGGCAAATAGGTTTTATGCTCGGGATAATTAATTTTCATTACACCTTTAAAGAGATTGAATAACAGTATGATGACCTCTCATCTGTTAGTTCTTTCCTTTATAGTGATAATTGAAGCTGTCAAGTTAACTGAGAAATCTCATTTTATATCCCACCAGTATAACTTAATGTATCAGAGCCACAGACAAGTTGACAACATAGGTCATCTGATGCCAAGTTGTACCGATCTACCTACTTACTTGGCCTCAACACTGTAGTTTCAAGTATCAATGTTGAACCTAGTACTTATTATTAAGCCAGTCCTTCACATGAATGATAAAAGCTATCCTTCAAAATAGGGCTGTCAATTAATCTCAGTTAACTCACGCGATTAACTCAAAAAATCGTGATTTAAAAAATTAATCGCGATTAATCGCATTTATAACAATAGAATAACAATTGAAATGTATTAAATATTTTTGGATGTTTTTCTACTTTTTCAATATTGATTTCAGTTACAACACAGAATACTAAGTGCACAGTGCTCACTTTATATTATTATTTTTTATTACAAATATATGCACTGTAAAGATGGTAAACAAAAGAAACAATATTTTTCAATTCACCTCATACAAGTACTGAAGTGCAATATTTTTATCGTGAAAGTGTAACTTACAAATGCAGATTTTTGGGGGGGTTTACATAACTGCACTCAAAAACAAAACAGTGTAAAACTTTAGAGCCTACAAGTTCACTCAGTCCTACTTCTTATTCTGCCAGTTGCTAAGACAAACAAGTTTGTTTACATTGACGGGAGATACTGCTGCTTGCTTCTTATTTACAATGTCACCTGAAAGTGAGAACAGGCGTTCACATGGCACTTTTGTAGCCGGTGTTGCAAGGTATTAACATGCCAGATATGCTAAACATTCATATGCCCCTTCATGCTTCAGCCAACATTCCAGAGGACATGCTTCCATGCTGATGATTCTCATTAAAAACTAATGCATCAATTAAATTTGTGACTGTACTCCTTGGGGGGAGAACTGTATGTCTCCTGCTCTGTTTTACCCGCATTCTGCATATATTTCATGTTATAGCAGTCTTGGATGATGACCCAGCACATGTTCGTTTTAAGAACACTTTCACAGCAGATTTGACAAAACGCAAAGAAGGTACTTATGTGAGATTTCTAAAAATAGCTACAGCACTCGACCCAAGGTTTAAGAATCTGAAGTGCTGTCCAAAATCTGAGAGGGACGAGGTGTGGAGCATGTTTTTAGAAGTCTTAAAAGAGCAACACTCCAATGCGGAAACTACAGAACCACCAAAAAAGAAAATCAACCTTCTGCTGGTGGCATCTGACTCAGATGAGGAAAATGAGCATGCGTCAATCCACACTGCTTTGGATCGTTATCAAGCAGAATCCATCATCAGCATGGAAGCATGTCCTCTGGAATGGTGGTTGAAGCATGAAGGGACATATGAATCTTTATCACATCTGGCACATAAATATCTTGCAATGCCAGCTACAACGGTGCCATGCGAAGGTCCGCTCTCACTTTTAGGTGACATTGTAAACAAGAAGCAGGCAGCATTATCTCCTGCAAATTGTAACCAACCTTGTTTGTCTGAGTGATTGGCTGACCAAGAAGTAGGACTGAGTGGACTTGTAGGCTCTAAAGTTTTACATTGTTTCATTTTTGAATGCAGTTTTTTTGTACATAATTCTACATTTGTAAATTCAATCTCTTTATCGTGAAAGTTGCACTACAGTACTTATATGAGGTGAATTGAAAAATACAATATTTTTGTTTTTTACAGTGCAAATATTTGTAATAAATAAATATAAAGTGAGCACTTTACACTTTGTATTCTGTGTTGTAATTGAAATTAATATTTGAAAATGTAGTAAACATCCACAAATATTTAAAATAAATGGTATTCTATTGTTTAACAGTGCGATTAATCATGATTAATATTTTTAATTGCTTGACAGCCCTACTTCAAAAATAAAAATACCTGACAAAAAGTTGTTCCTTTCTTTTAATTGTCAGATCCTTAGTTGACTGAGAGCTGTAACACTCAAGAAAAAAAAGATGAAATGAGTTTCTCAAAACTGCAGCTTTCTTTTTTGTTATCCATTATTCGCAGATTTTCTTATCATAGCACTTCTTGGACATATACTTCTATGTTACATATCAGCCTTCTGCTTTTTGGCGCCATAACATTTCTTTTCAATTCTCCTGCTGAGGTGAGAATTTTGAAGAAGGCATGAGATTCTCAGCAGGACTGCTATCTAGCAGGAGGTGAGAGAGGAACTCTGGTGCTGGCAACTTTGAACAGTTCATTCTCAGAGGCAGACATAAGGTTGCAGCCTTTCAGCTCATAATAGTGCTAGACAATGACCTGCTGAGAGAGAAGAGCTCTCTGCCATCTCAATCATGACTTCCCCTCCTCCCCCCAAAAATATTACATGATAAACATACATAACTTTTTCGGGGACAGCCTCTTAGCAGGTGGAACTTTTGGAAACAATGTTATGTTAACATGCTGTGTATGGATAACAAAAAGTACACTAAACCATGCAGCTTTAACCAAATCAGAAGTTAATGGTGTAACTTAAGACATTTGAATCAAGAGTTGAAAACTGACTGAAAGTGGCATTAAAAGAATAAGAACATTAATAATAGGTCAACAATAACAACTTAATCTGCGTCTATATCTTGTGATAGAAGGAATCTGTGCTCCTATGTGTTATAAATAGTGCAACAAAATGCATGTTTTGTTGGGGAAACCTACTTTGAGGTTTGCACATGAATTCTGATGCAGTTTATAGTTTCTCTTTTGGGAAATGCCTGTATAAATTATATCTTCCAATTACTTTCTCATAATTTGTTTAAAAGGAAACATGTGCCTCTACTCTTGGTTCCTTTAACTCTGAATTATCTTTCTCTCTGCTTGTGATTTCCCCCTCTGGATTATTTTAAACCTCCTACTTCTCTAGAGAGTCTAGGCTGCATGTTTAATTGCTTACAGGTAAGGTTGCCAAGCAAACCACTCCTCTTTCTTGTTGCTGTGTCTCAAGCAGGGAGAATTATTCTGTTTTGCCTCTTTAGCAGTGGCTAAACTAGATTTATAAACCATAAACAAGAATATAGTAGAGCAGGGAAAATGTTCTAAGATTTCTAGCTCAGTTTGTCAAAATATGCTTCCTCAGTGAATGGTTCCAAGTATATATTCATATTCCACTTTACTGTTCCTCATTAATAATGCAAATCATAGTAACATTCTAATTTTGATCTTAAATTTTTAAAAAAATATAACCCTATAATGGGGAAAATGAAGTAAGATTTATCAGGCTGGTTTTTTCCTCCCTATGAATGTTAAGTAAAATTATTTGGATATGATAAATGCTTTAGCTTAATTCATTATCCTCTTCTGTTTTAATAATTAGCATTATTTATTGTAACATTTTCTTGATGTAGCTGTATTTTCTTTCATGTACATAAGAGTGCAGCTTTCTGGCATTTGAATGTAAAATGAAAAAAGAAGTAAATGGACAACATACTACTTATTCTCACATCTTGCCCACAACATGCACATTTATCTTTATTATTAGCTGTTATTTTCTCTACTATTAATTAAGCCAGGTCAGAATAGGAAGAGGGAATTCTTGTTTTTCAGTGATTGCCTGAAATCTGAATGATGTTACAGGTCCAATGTGGGACAGGAAATTGAAGTGTCAGTTAAGTTTTGAAGTGACCGAGACACTTCAGTGCTTTGGTGCACACAGTCAGAATAAAGTTCTACCTTGTAATGGTTCATAAATCGCTTGGATGATCACTTTACATAATGTTAAAATTTGGCCCATCTCAGTGTACTTGGCAGCAAGAGGTAGGTAGAATAGCTGTAACCAGGCTAACCAGTCCTGGATCATCGAGATGACTCAGGCCTGTTCTGCATGTGGGTGATTCAGAGTTGCTTTTTGGATGTAGAGCTCATGTAAACAAACCTCTGGCCCCTAATCAACTTTGTACATGCCCTGTCTAACACCCTTCTCTCTGCTGTGATCCTGGGGAGGGTACGGAATCCCTCATCATCAGTTCAGTGTCAGGAGAAATGGAAGGGGCATACTTTTGTTTTGGTTTTTTTATTGGGGGGTTGCATATTCCTCTGTGCGTGGTTCGATCTGAGCTGTGAATCATCAGTCCCCATAATTACTAGGTGGGACATTCTCAGCCCCCTTTCCACCCACAATCTCTTTTCTTAGATGGTATTTCTGTTTTGAAGCTGTTCCTTTTTAAGGGTCCTTTGGCTAATTGTCATTTAGCTGGAGAGGGACCTGGTCTTTGTTGTAATTGCAGCTGAGGTACTGAACATGCTCTGTGCTTTCCTGGAGTCATTCACCTGTGCTCAATTGCAATATGTGATAGTTGGGGTGGAGTGACTATGAATCTGCTCTGGGAAAAGAATGGCTTTGGGGAGCCCATTAGGTGTGATAGCCTCATCACAGAGACCGTTTCTCCTCCCCCTCCTCCCCTCCCCCTCCTCCCCTCCCCCACGATCTACCAAGCATCCATGGCTGCAGAGCTCAAGTATGCTATGCAGGTACTGCAGCCCCTCCACTCTGGAAGTTGCTTAGACCAACATTGGATCATATACCTGTAAAGACATCAAAATAAATTTTCAAGCCTATTCTGACTTTATTCATGTGGTTGTCATCACAGTTGTAGAACAAGGAAGGCAGTGTTAGTTTCTTCATTATTTTATGAGAGATTTTCACTACTCTTGCAGTTAAAGTGCGTGGATCTTGTGACTGAATTTTACTGCATGCTGAAAGCAGCATTGTATTTATATACCATTGCATACAGTAGTTCTGGTTACTGGCATTTTTCTTAGGTAGTATAATGGCATGCACCTACCTCTTGTGAGCGTCCCCTTCAGGTTGGGTGTGTCTGCAGTCTTTAAACAGTCCTAGCCCTAGGACCAGGCCGTACTGTCAGGGCTTCTTCCCTGGAGGCAATAGTTTTGACCTCTCTGGACCCTTCTGGCCCCAGCTCTCCAGCTGGGCCCCTAAGTACTTCAGATTCCCTTCTTGGGGTTTATCACTGTCCAATTCTAGGCTATTTCCCCAGTGGCCTATAGTGGGAGGAGGGAACCCGGGCCCACCCACTACTCCGAGTCCCAGACCAGGGACCCTAAGAATAGTAGCCACATGCCACTGTGTCCCTTTAACAAAAGTGCTTTTAATTCCCTGGGCCACTTCCACATGGCCCCAGCCTTCACCAATCCTTCACCCTTACCTTAGGGCTCTTCTATGTTCAGGCCCAGCAGCCAGCCAGGAGCTCCTTTTTGCTCCCCCAATCCCTGCCAACACTGAGCTGTCCATGGTGCTGCAGTTCTCTTTGACCAGCCAGGAGCACCAGTTGAACTCCTCTAGCTCCATCAAGGAACTGACTCTGGTCTGCACTGCTGCTCCTTTTATACTGATTGGCTAGCCCCTTGCAGCCTCCCCCGATTGGCCACGTCCCACGCAGTCTGTCTATGCAGCTTAGAAGACCTCTCTACTGCTCTTTTTCTGGGACAAGTGTGGCAGGACCCCGAGGCCTCCAGGTGGGGGCCTCTGGGCCTATTCCACCCCATCATAGGGAGAAAAGAACTTATCAAAAAAAGGTCAATAGATGATGAATAAAATTGAGGGAATAAGTAGAGATACTGCATCATCAAGATCTACTACTAGAATCAGCACATCATTTATGGAAAATCTACCAATGGTGTACTTTGGGAAATTTTGCAGTTCAGATCTGCTTTTCTTAACATCATATGAAGAATTTCTTCATTCAGTTGTCAGAATAACACCTTTCCTATCCCCACCCCATCTCCTTTTTGTTATCTAGCAGGCGTTAGCTACAGACGAAGAAGTATTCGGTCAAAAGGAGCTTGAGCTGAAGGTATTACAGGATCAAATACTAACACTAATACAGGAAAACCAAGAACATCTAGAATCTTTTAAAGAGGTACAAGAAACAAATAAATTACAGGTAAGTTTTCCTCTTGCACATTTTACTGTGTAAGTTTGGTTCAAATAAGATGCATATTAGAATGCAGTAATTACAATTTAATAGTTATTAAAATTTGGGCCAAATTTTGTAGCCCTCAGGCAAAAGTTATTTTCTTATCAATGGTAATTTTGTTTCAGACTGTACTATTTATGCCTTAGATTCCATAACTGTGACCAATTATGAGAAAATTATCTTTGTCTAGTTTTGTCTAGTGGCTAAAACATAGGACTGAGATTCAGGAGATCTGTATTCTAGCCTAGCTGTACCACAGACTTACTGCATAACCTTAGGTGAATCACTTAATGTCACTTGTTCCCTGTCCCATCCGTAAAACAAGAACAGTAATATTTACCAACATTACTGGAGAGTAGTGTCTCTTAATTCTTCAATATTTGTAAAGCTTTTTGAGATCTTTGGATGGAAGGGGTTATAGAAATGTCTGTTGTATTATAATACTAAAAAGTTTAGAAGTGAAATCTTGGCGCTACTAAATTCATTGAAGTTAATGGGAGCTTTGTCAATGGGACAGGATTTCAGCCTAAATATATAGGAAGATTGCTACCCTGATTCCTGTGTTAGCAGTAGTGGAGACACTACTTGCCTCTCCATTTGGAGCATTTCTCAATAAAATAATTACGATGGTTTAGGCAATTGCCTGGTAGCCAGAGGTCCATCAAATCACAAATGGAATATTCAGTATATTTCTGCTAAAATTGACTGTCTCATAAGATCCACAAATATTACCATTCCCTAAAACTTATGAAGAAAATAAGTTGTAAATATCCCAAGTATGGGAGAATCAGTGCTGTTCTCCTCACTCTCCCTTTTCTGTCTTTATCCCATCTTATCTTCCCTTCTGCTTCTCCCTCTGTAAGTTCACTAAACCATCTCTTTCCATTTAAAATAAAAATAAAATCTATGAATCAAATAGTTTTTTAATGGCATTCACAGGAATATGTGATTTGATTGGCACTTCCAATTGGATCAGAACTGTAAAAGTAAATTGCAGTACATATATGTGGTATTATGTGCAAATATCATATCATGTGCAACTGAATGTTGCCTGACACTTCCCATTATAAGACCCTGTTTTCAATAGGTTATAAACTTTCCAAACTTAAACCAGTTGGACTAAAATTTTCCATGTTGGGTGTGTCTGATTTATTTATTTATTTATTTTAATTTCAGTTGAAACATTTCAGTCATTTTTGAGAATGAAGTTAGGGAAAAATACATTCTTTTTCTGTGTTAAAAAGAAATTCTTACAAACATTTAGCTGCGAAATTCTACTGCTACTGTGTTTTGGAGCAGGGACTTGAAATTTGGCAGGGGATTGCCCTGTTGTTCCCATGGAAAAAACATTCAAATCTGGCCGATTTTTAATCCTTTGAAAATTGTCAGTTTGCACATGATCAGTGGAGACTTGTTAAGCATTTTGCAGCTAAATTTCTCAAAGATTCCATGTATACTGAGACTGCTCCATCCTGGGGAATGAGGGTCTGAGCAAGATTTCCCCTGCAGCTGCTTCTCCCAGCTTCTATGAGCCACTGTGGTGCCAGGCAACAGAAGTAAGAGCAGGGAGATTGTCTCCATTGTGATCCTCCTGTTCATACGCAGGCAGCATGAGGAGGACACAGCTTGTCTATGGCTACGTCTACACTGCATGCTTTTTTGGTGGCATGTAGAGTGTGTACTTGGGTATTCTCCCTCCCCCCGCCCCCCCAGCAGGGGTTTAAGTAGCAGTGTAGACAGTGAGGCATGACTTAGGCAAGGAGAGTACAGACCTGTGTGAAGGGTGTGGATATGTACCCAGCTACATAGCTTACACGGTTCTTTGCTCGCCCAAGCCAGGCCTTCCTGTCTACAGCCCTATTTTTAGCTGTGTAGAGTCCTGCTGCCTCCCCACTGCTGGAGCGTTTTCCCACTACAGGAAAAGACTCTGGCAGTAGGGAAAGGCTCTGGCAGGGGGGGAAAGTAGCTCCCCACTGCAGGGAAAGACTCCGACAGCAGGGAAAGTCTCTGGCAAAGAACAGGCAGCAGGGAAAGGCTCAGAGGAGTAAGAAAGATGCACTCAAAATAGGACAATATTATATATGTTTTATAATTAAATATCTTCATATTGACTGTCTTTTATTGACTGTCATATTAACTTCTCCATGGTTAGTTACCGAATTTTTGTAGGTGTTATGAAAGATGTGGATCTTGGTGAGGGATTTGAAGAAAGATCAGATAATTACTTTATGGATCAGTTCAGAGATGATGGTTCCTGAATAAGGGGCAGTTTTGAACAATGCACAAAGACTCTTGTGGGAAAGGCAGAAAGTAGGTTCTCCAGATTAGCATCACTGGCAGAGTTGTGTGGGGCAGGCAAGATCAAACCAAAGTCCTGATCCTGCAAACGTTTATGTGCATACTTTTATTTATATGAGTTCACTTACTTGAATGGAACTACTTGCTGAGCAAACATACACACCATGCTTTAGGATTGTAACTTCCATTTTGAATATCAATTTTGGCTGACTCATATTTTGTTCTTTTCCAGTTATGCATTAATAAAGCAAATATGGACTCATAAGTATCCCCTCCAGCTCTTGTTAATCTTAAATAACATACCTGAGATGGACTTTTCTGAAAGGGTTAATGACATGTTTTTAACAAACCTTTTTGAAGCTTGTTCGTTATGTGGTGCATATTTTTAGATTAATTTAATTAAAATTATATGTTTTAGAATTGAAAGATTTTTGCAATCAACTAACACCGCCATCAATTTTCTGTTTGAAGTTAGCACTGGTGCATTGCATAAACTTATGCCTTGCAAGAGAATTTAGGATCAGTGTGCTACATCAAACACAGCACCCTGCTAATAGCTTTACCGTTCAAACCAATGTGTTTTTGGTTAGAGTAATGTAAATATAAGGTAGAGTTGGCACCTACTAGGTTTTTTTGTTTGTTTTTGAGAATGAGAAAATGGTGGAGCAGCAACTCCTTATTGATCAGCTGAAAGATAAGTTAGAGAAGCTTACCATGACTACAGCCTCAGTATCCAGAGGTGCTTGTGGAGATGGGCCAGCTGCTGTGACATCTGCAAGAAGACCATATAGTGTGCCACTCACTAATAGTTTAGTACATTCCATTCATATGGCTCCAGGACTGGAGTCCCGAAAGGTAATGACTAAACACATTTTTTGTTTTTCTCCTTCATTTTGTAATTATTCTGATTTTGGTACAAGAGTTGAAAGGCGATACTAACAGTTGTATTGACATTTTCTGCTTTTATCCCATTAAGTGTGAAACGTTAATTTCTGATCTGTGGCAACATACACAGCACCAATTTATCCAATGCAAATGTATTTGTACAACCTCCAGTACAAAGGGGCTGCATTCCTGAGTGGGCCTTTAGGTGTTACTAAAATACAAATAATTACTAATAATGATATATTTATTCTGTACTAATTCCAAGAAAAGAGTGCTATGTACTTACTTGCCAGTATCCCATTCTGTAACAGTTGGAACCAAATTCTCAAAGGTTTCTCCAAAAAGAAATCCAGAAAACTTGCACAACCCCCCTCATTTTTAGCAGATTTATGTATGAAGTCCATTTGAAAAATCCGCTCTAAATATTCCTAGTTTTCTGCAAGTGACTTTGCACCTGGTTTTATTTTTGGGGTCTCTTGGAAGGTACACACCAGTCCTCCTACTTACTCATTGGCCCGAGTAATAGCTGGATTTCAGACTCGCAGGCAAATGATATTGGGTCATATAGAAGACCAAGATGAAGTCCTTCACTGCCATTTCTCTGATCATAGTGATGAAGAAGAAAGGAACACAGACAGCAAAAAGAAATCAGCATTTAGGTAATCTTTTTGTTGTTGTTTTATTCAGTCTTTAAAGCTTTCATTCAAAAATAGATATTTAATGGGTATATTCCTACCAAATACTGGCATATCATGAAGCCAGTTTACAGTGTTGTTTTATGTAAATTTGTAGAACCTCCTGACATCACAAAATAAGTTAACACAATAGGTATTGCTAATGACCTACTCTATTCCATTTAACATAGCTTTAGATTGAATGCCTCTTCACTTGAATAAATATGTCTTGCATAATGTGTCTTGAATAAATATGTCTACTTGCAGGACCTGAGGGAAGCAGGTGGTGTTAAAAGTAGATTTTAGCATGCAAGTCTTTGTAGATTCGGGACCTAGTGCATTAGGATTACATAATCTGGCATGACATTTAAAAAAAACCAAATTTGGAATATGGCTTGGTTTTTCTTAGGCGCTCCATAAACCGCACATGGACACGAAAACAGGCTCTTCTTTGTTCTCCTCTTCAACTGGATGATCTACAATTCCAAATGCACAAGTCCAGTTTACCAAATGAAACCATACTGCAGACTGACACTGTCACAGGTAACAATTACAAATGGAAATTATGAGATACTAACATGCTTATGTCACACCATGAAAATTTACATTTTTAGTGTTATTACAGTAAATTAATCTTTTCCATTCAAACATGCACTTTAAAATAAAAATACTTGTGATGTCCTAATTTGGAATTGTTTTTAAATACTTTTTTTCTGAAGTACATGTGAAGTACGTTCATGTTCTTACTGGTTGGTGCTTTAAAAATAATATATAGCATTTATATAGTGTGCCACATATCCAGAGCACCGTATAGATATTTAATTAATCCTCACAACACCTTTGTAAGTGATGGAGGTAAGTTGTATTATCCCTGTTTCACAGATAAACTGAGACAGAAAAGTGAAGCAACTTGTAGAAGGCCACATGTGGCTGTAAGTACATTATTCGCTCCCCTTTGGAGCATCAGTGGGTATGTTAGCCAAGGATCTTTCTTTCCCAACTTAGTGCTCCTACTCTGTATCCTGTCCTGATTTTGCGCAATTGGCAGGTGGTGAGGAAGAGACTCCCTGTATCCTGTCTTTCTGATTCCCTTCCCAGTGTATATGCAGAGAATAGGCCAGAATTTCGTCCTCTGGATAGATAGCGTGTTCCAGATCTTTCTTCTCAGCATTGCCCCTTTCTTTCAAGGTGAAGAGATTGAATGCCTCCGTAAGAGTCATGTAATAAACAGGCAGAAATTAAAGAATTCAGAGCTGAGACTCACCGAGGCCAAGAAAAAGATGAGAGAACTTGCACTTAATATCAAAATGAAGGAGGAACTCATTAAAGAAATAGTGAAAACAGGTAACTGACTTGTGTAAAGCACATTTGAATTAAAAACATATACAGTAGAACCTCAGAGTTATGAACACCTCGGGAATGGAGGTTGTTCGTAACTCTGAAATGTTCATAACTCTGAACTAAATGTTATGATCTTTCCAAAGTATACAATTGAACATTGACTTAATACAGCTTTGAAACTTTACTATGCAGAAGAAAAATGCTGCTTTTAACCATCTTAATTTAAATGAAAAAAGCACAGAAAGTTTCCTTACCTTGTCAATTTTTTTAAACTTTCTCTTTATTTTTTAGTAGTTTACATTTAACACAGTACCGTACTGTACAGTATTTGCTTTTTTTCTTTTGGCTCTGCTGCCTGATTGTGTACTTCCAGTTACAAATGAGGTGAGTGGTTGACTGGTCAGTTCGTAACTCTAGTGTTCGTAACTCTGAGGTTCTGCTGTACGAATGAAAGTAAGGATTAGCTATTTAATTGTCCTAGTTGTCTGTAATTAATCTTGTTCAGTGGGGACTATTATAAAATAATTAAGTTTTTGTCACTTATGAATAATTGTTTACTAATTGTATTATGATGGCACCTGGGGCCCCAGATGTGGGTTGGGGCCCCACCATACATTCATTATTAAATACCTTCATTAAATATTTGGTGTGCTTTCCTAATTATTATTTGTTCTGTAATTATCTCTGCACTTTTCCCATGTCATGTCCTACGGAGGGAATGTCCTTCTTGAACTTGGCTGTATTCAAATTCCTCTTGAAGATCTACTTCTACTTTGACACTTGCCAGAAACTAGCTGCCAATAATGACAAGAGTGTTACTGAGAATAGTCTATGTATATTTTTGGTAACTGGGTTATAAATACTTTGTACTATCAAGGTGAGCCCTATCAACATCTGGCATCTCATCGGTATATTGTACTCCTTCCCCCACCTTCTGCCTGTTTGTTAGGGTATTCAATTGTGAATTCTTAGGGAAAGGAACTATGCCTTTTTTTCTGGTTGGAACATGTCTGGTACATTGTGGGTATTACCAGAAATAAATGCTAAGTAGTAATAAATTCTTTAGATGTGTAATTAAGGATTAAATTTTCATATGGAATTTGGAAATAGCTGGTTGTTTTTTTCAATAACACAATTTTTTCGAACAATTTTGTAATATTTTGTTTTTAAGGCAATGATTCTCAGTCTGTAAGCAGGCAGTATTCTTTGAAAATAACTAAACTGGAACATGAAGGTGAGCAAGCCAAGATGGAATTAGCTGAAACACAAAAGCAACTTCAGGAGTTGGAGAACAAGGAGCTGAGAGACGTCGCTGAGAAAGCCAAGTTACAAAAAGAGTTTCGGAAGAAAATGGATGCAGCTAAATTAAAAGTGCAGGTAGTTTTGATTTTTGTCTTTAGGAGTTATAAATTACTGCTGTATCCCATAGAACACTTAGGGCCTAATCATCTGCTCTGTTACACAAGTTTTATGCCAATGTGACTCCATTGAAGTCAGTGGAATTGCAGTAGATAATCAGGCCCTTAATGTACCAATAGATGGTACTTGAATGTATCTAACAATATCTTTATGTGAGAAGTGTATTTTCTTACTAGAAAGGTGGACAAAAAAGAGATTATTGGTGTTTGGCAGTAGGTAAGAATGTAGGGAGAATGCTTTAAATTGATTTGCAAACCATCTGCTTTGTAGCACAAGGCTTCTATCAAAATGCCACACAAAATCCTAAATCTGTGCAAATATCAGTGGATTTGTTTACTGGTATCTGTCCTAAGATGTGTTTTTGTTTCTTTAAGTGTTCATGCTTTTAGACTGAAATATGCCATGTGAATTCAGGTCTTACAGAAGAAGCAACAGGACACTAAGAAGTTGGCATCATTATCCACCCAAAATGAGAAACGGGCTACAGAACTTGAGCAGACTGTGAATCATATGAGGCATCAGCAGGCCCAGCTACAGAAAAGACTGCGAGAGGAGAGTGAAAAAAAGAAAATTCTTGAGGCAGAGATTGCACGGGACCAACAGCAAATCAAAGTAAGAGGCTTTCTTTTCTGTACAATGGATAAGTATATAGTACAATTTCACCCTGTTACTTTCTCATAGATCATGATGCATAACTGTAAGGCTTCCGATAAATACAAGGAATGCCTTTCAAGATAAGAAAAATGAAGAATGCCTTTCAAGATAGGAAAAATGAAGAATATGCATAAAAAATCTTTTCACCTACAATTTTTACAAATTACTTTCTTCTTCTTCATGCTTTTTTATTTTACTATCCACCTCCTATCATTACAATACAGCTTCCATTAGTGGAATGAAAATCTTATATCTTATATACCTACATGGGCTCCTTCAGAAAAAAACTAAATTTGATGACAATAGACTCAACGAGGCCAGGAAAATAGTTTTATCTTCTTACTTACAGGAACTTCAGTTAAAGACAGAGCAACAGCAGAAAATTCTCAAACTTAAAAATGAAGAGATTGCTGCTTTTAAAAAGAAGAAAAACTCAGCAGGAACTTCACAGCAGTTACAGGTAGCTAATTTATTCCAAATTTGGGGGGCTGTGAGAAGCAAGGAGCGGGGAGACAAAACTCATCTTCCCCCACCCCAGCTCTTGATTAGCCTTGTGGGGGAGGAGGGAAGATTCTGTTTGCTAATTGGCAGAAATTGTACTGAAATCAATTGTTAGATGCCCTTCTTTCCTTGAAACAGGGATAAATTGGCCACCAGAGGTAAAGAGAAAGGTAATCCTCCAGCAGGGAGCAGGAATAACTTCTGCCTGCCTCCCCTTGCTCTCAGTGATGGTTTTAATTTGGCTTTATTGTGGTACAATGAACTTAGTTTCTGGTTGGCACAGGGGTTTAAGGTTTCTGCTGTACTTCCTTAAAGGCTCTGGATTGCAGCTGATTGTTGCTCAGAGTTGTAAAAGTCTTTTGCCAGCAGCTGGGAGGGGTATTTTACCCTTTCCTCTGGTCATCCACTAGGTGAGGCTAGCTGGTGGGTTGGAGGGTGATGAATTGGTTTTTTTCACCCAAATGTGGACAGTTTCAAGGTTCTCTTCATAGAGCTTCTGTTACTTGTGGCAACTTTAGTGTAGCAACCTCTGTGATAGTGCCACCTAGATTATTCCAAGCCTGAACATAGGACCAAAAGTGAATGGGCAACCGAGTGCAGTGAGTGATAGGATGGGATGTAGAAAGCCTTTAAGACTGAGAACAAATTAGAGGCATCATTGTCTGTGTCCAGCTCTTCATGAGGGAAGTGCTGGTTCCGGGCTGGTTGCCTATGGTCAGTATTCTCTCGAATCCCTGCAGTATTGTCTGCTCCGGCATTAGGAGTGTTGGGAGCTAATATAGCCAGCTTTTTGGCTCTAGATGCTATTTTCTGTACTTTGTTGATGTTATGAGCTTCCCTTTCCCCAGTGCAATTCAGTTAAGTTTGAGAGAGACTAGATGGATTTTAACCATTTATTGAAAACTACAATAGAATCCAAATATGTGATCCTGAGCTACAGTACAGAAAGTAAAGTAAAGAATCTCACTCCCTGCTGGTGGTCCGGCGAAGCAGATGCACCTTCCTCTCTGTTCAGAGTCTGTCACCTCTCCACCACAAAGATTAGCTGTAACACTCCCCCATTGATTTTAAGTTATGCATGCACCTTCTGATGGCCACAAGCAGGGCTTAAATTCAGCCAGAGCTGTCCGGAGTGGAGCTCCAGTAAATATTTTCAAAGCCCTGAGCCCTGGTGCACCCCCTGGTGCTGAATCCTGAATCCTAGCGCCTTCTTGTGGGGTTGAAGCCCTGAGCCCTGGTGCAGTCAGTGTGTGGAACTCTTTGCCAGAGGATGTTGTGAAGGCCAAGGGTACATCTACACTACCCGCCGGATCGATCCCCGATCGCTCTGCCGTCGACTCCGGAACTCCACCATGGCGAGAGGTGGAAGTGGAGTCGACGGGGGAGCGGCGGCCGTTGATCCCGTGCCGCGAGTACGTGAAGTAAGTGATTCTAAGTCGATCTAAGATACGTCGACTTCAGCTACGCTAATCTCGTAGCTGAAGTTGCGTATCTTAGATCGAATCCCTCCCGCCCCAGTGTAGACCAGGCCCTAGAGTATAACAAGGTTAAAAAAAGAACTAGATAAATTCATGGAGCCATCAATGTCTATTAGCCAGAATGGACAGGGATAGTGTCCTTAGCCTCTGTTTGCCAGAAGCTGGAAATGGGCAACCGAATCTCTTGAAGCACCCAGCATTGGCCACTGTCGGAAAACAGGATACTGGGCTAGATGGACTTTTGGTCTGAACCACTACGGTCGTCCTTGTGTTCTTATGTCACATACACAGCATGTCCAGACATGCCCAATCATGGTTCCCTCTACTGCCCAAAAATGTGAAATACATGCTAAGAAGATAAACATTAAAATAAGAAGGACAAAGGTGCCTCACCCTGGGGACATAGGAGCATCTAAGGGGTGGCCTGTTGGAGCTCTCCAGTCCCCTAACATTGATTAAACCTGTTCAAAACAAGCCTTCAGTAGGACTTCACTTGGGCATAAGGTCCAAGCTAGTAGACCTTGATGTAGGACCAGTGCACTAGTTTTCTGACTTTGGTTGTTAATGTAGCTTTTAGCTTCTCATTTTCTTCTCAATAGCTGTTTTCTGACAAGTAAATAGTCTCGATGAAATGTAATGTAACACCCTGTACTGAGCTATAGAAGTGTTATTAGGAAAATAACATGTATTTCAGCAAGGGCTGTCTTATACGGACATGTGCATAGCAGACTTTGCAATGTAATACTGCTGTGGTTTTCCAAATTTCTCCAATCAAATAACTTAATTATCTTGAGTTGCAAATCAAGATTCTCTTGTAGAGTTACTGTTAACACTAAGAATGTCAATTTTGGATTAAGTTATAGAAATCTGAAATTGACAGAATTATTATTCTAGATGAGAAAATACTGTACTTAAAGAATGCTGCACAAAGGAGGTACTTTTGAGCCCTGACTAATACTATGTATCTCTCAATTATTTTTTGAAATGTAGAAACAGGAAGAGCAAAGGAAATGGTTAGATGAAGAACTAGAGAAGATTCTGCATCAATATCAAGAATTAGCAGAACTGGAAGAAGACTTAAAGAAAAGAGAAGCTATCATAAACAAGAAAGAAGCATTGTTACAAGAGAAGAGCCATTTGGAAATCAAGAAACTAAGATCTAGCCAGGTGCTCTATATAATAATGTGTAGCTATTATTACAGTACCATTGTTTGAGAGTCCAGATAAAACATATTAGAAAGAGAAGCAGCAGTATGGGTCTCATGTAATCTGATTTCTATCCCTGGTATTGTCACTGTAATCTCAAGCAAGCTAATCTGTTTTTCTGTACCTCCATTTCTCTGACTTTTTAAATTGGGGATAATGTAGAATAATGATATTTCTTCACCTTCTGTAAAACACTTTTGAG
Source organism: Terrapene triunguis (assembly GCF_002925995.2). NCBI lineage: Eukaryota > Metazoa > Chordata > Testudines > Emydidae > Terrapene > Terrapene triunguis. Next base: position 17,937,939 of record NW_020664464.1, on the reverse strand, counting down.
TTCTGGAGACAAATTCCTTTATGTAAGTGCAAAGTATTATACTTTGTAAAATTTGGTTGATCCCTTTGCAATTTGAAAACAAAATATCTGTTTTGGCTATTATTTGGCTTTAAAAGCAAAAATGAATAGAAATTTAAACACATATTTCTTAATAGCAGGTGTCTTTATAACAGGGGATGACTAAATTATGATTTAACTTTCTGTATGTAGAAAGCTGAAGTTGAGTGTTTCTTCACTTTTATAGTTAGTAAATATTTATATTATGATAGTGCCCAAATACCATTGGCGCCCCATTGTGCTAGGTGCTCTACAAACATGGAAAAGAGACAGTTCCTACCCTGAAGGGCCTGCAATCCAAACTATGTACGGTTTGGTTAATTATGGGTAGCTTTTTTGTATCATTTGTGGATTTGGGTTTTTTTTAGGCTTTAAACAAAGATAGCTTGAAATTATTTACCCGCCTGAGTATGCTGGACAAGGAATTGTGTGATAAAAGTGTGCAGCTCCAGACCAGTGCCAGTGAAGAGAAGAGACAGATTTTGCAAGAAGTTCAGGTTCTTCAGAAAGAAAGGGACCAGCTGCTCAGAAGAAGAAATAGTGTGGATGAGAAACTTAAAGATGGTAGAGTGTTGTCCCCTGAAGTAAGTAAAAACAGCCATTAGCTACTGTTAGTTACTATTTTATAATATAACACACTAATCATGATCTAAACATATTTCCAAATATCAGATAAACTAGAATTGAGAAATTGGAACTGTTTTTGTTAAAATATTAAATTTTTAATTAGGAAATTCAAAGGAATTAAAGTAAGTACAACAGTAGTAGCCTGGTTTGCTAGATAAGGAAGTTTAGGTTTGGAGGTCTGTTCCAGCTGGTGTCCTGACAACCCTCCCTTGTTCTTTTATCTGTGGCATACTGTTTTTCTTCCTTGAGCCCCTAGTGCTTCTCCTTTCTAGATGGCCATCACAATTCTGTCTTTAAACTGAAATAGGACTTTCAAACCTGCGTGACTTAAATCTTTAGTTAAATCAGTGTAATTTCTTGTGTAGATTAGGCCTTAGAGACAGCTGTCTAATAGCTGCCACTGAAACTGACATCAGTACTGTTCTGGATTGGCCAGCAGGAAACGCTTATTAAAAATACATCACCTTCATGACCCAGTGGTCTGACATCTGTCATGGGAAGCAAGAGACAAAACTGCCTCCAAATTTATGTCTCTCTCTGTAGGACAAACCCTAGTTAAAACTTCCAAGACAGCTAGGCACATTCCGTTTCCTTTCCCACCACCCACCCACTAAAAAAACAAAACTAATAAAAAGCATTGTTCTGTCTTTGTGTGTTTCATTTTCATTTTCCTTCTCCTGATGTAACTTCATCTTCACTATGCTAAAAAGATACACATTTGCAGACTGTCACTCTATTTCAGGATCCTAATAAGTTAGCTACTAAGTTCCTTTCTACTTAAAACAGAGAATTAAAGGTAGAAAATTGTAGCTCCCATGATTTTCTATTAATTAAGATTATGTATATAATGTACACTCCGATTTATGCATATTTATAGTGACTACTACTATAAATTTAAATGTACTTTCTATTAAGAAGATCAAGATCTTTTAAAGTTATTTTTTATGTGCTGCTTTCTTGGAATACCCACACCTACCAGTTATCTAAATAACCATATAATTAAAAATTCCTACTGTTTAGAAAAACTTCAGTGGATGACTATCAGTTTTTCGCAGCTGGTTCTTATTATGTTAGGACATTGCTTGAGGCGATTTATCCATTAATAAGGGCTTCGCTTGACTTTTCACTGGGTTTTGTGAGAAGGAAACCTCACCTGAAATATCCCCAAATTTCCATTGTGACAATAAGGTATTTTGCTAGGGATATTCCCAGACTCCAGCACAGTGTGAGGTAGAAATCCTGCTAATCAGCATAATTAACTTAAATTGGGGTGTGGTAAGTCCCTCTTACAATGTATAGACTCTTTCGTGAGCCCTCCACTCAGTAATGTACTGTATTTAACCCACAGTGAAAAAGAAGAAAAATATCTTTTATTTTTTTTTAAATATTTTTCTCAATTTGTAGTATGTTACTGCATTTTCTCTCAGAACAGTCAGAGTCTATATAATAAAATTAATTAACATATTAACATTTGGGTATACTGACTCTTGCATAGCTTTTTATTTGAAATGGAGAGTGGCACCTCATTTCTGCTTTTATTTGTAGGAAGAACATGTCCTTTTCCAACTGGAAGAAGGGATTGAAGCGTTGGAGGCCGCCATTGACTACAAGAATGAAAATATTCAGAATCGCCAGCTCTCACTTAGAGGCTCATCTCAAATCCTTACACAGAGTGAGGCCAATGTAATGGGAAAACTAGTTTCCCTGTCTGCTACTGAGCTTAGAGCTATTCTCTTCAAATACTTCAACAAGGTGTGTTTTGGCTGATGAATAATATTAAATTGAATTTTATTTTTCACTGGTATCACAGGTAATAAAATGAAACAGTTCAATTTCTTAGAACTATCCCTCTCCCCCCAAAAAGAACAAAATTTCATTTTAAAAGTTGTGTTTTCAGTGACGATGGCTGAAGTTAGGCTCGGTCTCCCCTGTATTGAGCCAGATACTGTGCAGTGTTTCTCACTTCTGTAAATAGTATTGAACTTTTACATGTCAGGTTTGTCAGCCTCCTTTCAGATGTTGCCAGCCTACACAGTGTTTACTTTCAGATGTGGAGGTAAGGGTTCCCTCCCTTTCCCAATGTGGTCCTGATCCTTCTAGCAGCAAGAACTAGATGATTTAGGTGTTGCAGCACTGGGTGTTGCAGTGCCTAACTTCTTTTAGGTGCCCTGGCACATAATGGAATTCACAACCATGAGTTAGGCATCCAGGCTCCCTAAACAGTGCATGGGCAGAGTTAGGTGCATAGAAAATGGAAATCACAAAAGCATGCACACTGAGTTGGGAACAGACTAAACTAGCCAGTGCTAAGGAGAGGGGTGAAACTCCTGAAAAAGACCATAGGTGCTTATCTCTACTTGGGGTTCACAGTTGTGAACCCTCTCTTGGAGTTGGGGCTGACCTGGCTTAGGCACCTTTCTCAAGAAAAGTGAAGAGCAAGAGGTAATGATGGTGGGTGCCCACCACCTTATAACTTTTAGCCCAGTGGTTAGAGCAATCACCCCAGATGTGAGAGACCCAAGTTCAGTTCACCCCTCTGCCTAATGTGGAGTAGGGATTTGAGTCTCCTACCTCTCGGAGAGTTCCCTAACCACTGGGCTATAGGTTATTCTGGGATTGGGCTCTCTCACTCTCCTATTGAAGTTGTTCTACTGTGCATAAATATTTAAATATTCATTGGGCCAGAGAGCGAGATTAAGATTGACTCTTTAATGACTGTTTTTTCCATTATTTTGTCTGGGATTGATGTCAGAATAACTGGCTGATAGTTATCTTGGTCATCCTATTTTCCATTTTGAATATTGGTGCAACATTAGCATTCTTCCAGTCTTTTAGAATTAACCTGGTATTGCAAGATTTATTAAAAATTAACATCAGTGGGCCAGAGACCTTCTGAACAACTCTGTTAGGGCTCGGGGCTGCAAATTATCTGAGTTACTGATTTTAAAATGTTTATCCCTAGATGTTGTCAAACATCCTTCAGTTACTAGTGGACTTGAGAATACTTAATCATCCTCATTTGAGATGAGTGCATCCTGCATCTTACCAAATACAGAACAGAAATATTTATTGAACACTGCTGTCTTTTTTGTATCATTATTAACAATTTTACTATCTCCATCTAGTAATGAGTCTATATCATTGCTAGGATTTCTTTTGTTTTTAATATACTTAAAACGCTTTTTTATTGTCCTTGGCCCTACTAGCAATGGATTCTTCCCTGATATCTTTAGCCTCTGATATCAATTTTCTGCACTTCATAACTCCTAACTTATATCGATTGCTATTCTATGTATTTCCCACTTTTCCCATTTGTTATATACAACTTTTTATTTCTAATTGTTTCCTTCACTTTTGCCACTGAATCAGGATTTTCCTTTAGCCAAAATTGTTCTCTTTGATTGTGGAATCATGGCTTTTTGGCCACCTAATAAACTCTCTTGGACACCTAATAAACTCTTCTTAGAAAATTCCCAATTTTCATTCACTTTTTTTTTTTAATTTTTCCTCCCAATCAATTTTGGTCATAATTTTTCTCAGGGAAATCAGCCTCTTTTTGAGGCTGTTTGTACATATGGAATGTAATCAGTTCTGGTTGTACATATGGAATGTAATCAGGTTATGATTGCTGGTCCCTAGGCAACCACCAACTTCCTGTCCAGTAATTAATTCATCTTTATGTGTCATGAGGTCCAAAACTGTTACTTCATGTTGGCAGCAATTCCTTTTATGTTAGAAAATTTATAATCTATAATACACCTCTACCCTGATATAATGCGACACGATATAACACAAATTCGGATATAACGCGGTAAAGCAGCGCTCCGGGGGGACGGGGCTGCGCACTCCGGCAGATCAAAGCAAGTTCGATATAATGCGGTATCACCTATAACACAGTAAGATTTTTTGGCTCCCAAGGACAGCGTTATATTGGGGTAGAGGTATATTTAGAAAAAAGAACGAGGAGTACTTGGGGCACCTTAGAGACTAAAAAATTTATTTGGGCATAATTTGTTAGTCTGTAAGGTGCCACAAGTACTCCTCATTCTTGTTAGTCTGTATCAGCAAAATGGCTACCACTCTGAAACCTATAATATTTAGAAACTTGATGAGGATTTACTACTGGCTGCATGACACCTCCAGCATACATCTCCTAAATTGAAGTTCCCCATAAGAACACAATTTTTCTTTCCATACATTACAGACAGGTGTCCAAGAAATAACTCATCCTGTTCTCTGGTTTGATTTGATTTTGTGGCAAGACACCTGGATACTGCAATATGTCGGTATGACAGACTGCAAATTCTGTCGCAGTTCACTTTTTAATTTACATTTTTTTAAATTAATTAAATCTGAAAATTAATACAGTCATTGCATTTAGCACCTGTATATATTTTGATACTACATTCAGTTTATTTTATGCTGGCTCTGTTTTTTCAGTTTACAGTATACTACAGATTTCTTTATTGACAACATATAACTGCTTCACAAGTTTTCATGAAACAAGCTGGAGGTTTTGGCAGCTGAGTAGGTGACAACTGGGGCTTTTGCTACCTGAGGTGTGGGAGGCAGTTTGAGATTACGAGATAAGTACATTAGCTAGATATTTTTGTTAAGATTAGTAGCAGTGAAATGCCTAACCACCTTGACATTTAAATTGTTGTTTTTAAGTTTCAGAGTAAACAATCCATTTAGCTGGATAGACAGGTCACACCTCATATTGTTACAGGCATTTACAAAATGAGGAAGACAACACAACATTAATTTACATTTGGTTCATATTGTTAAGGTTCTTCATAACCGTATGGGCTAGACACATAATTAAAAAAAAAAAAAAAAGTGCAGCAATTTTCATGTTTGTGGAATCCACCAAGAGCAAGGAGGAGCCTTCTCTATAGTAAGCCTTTCGTACTCTTGCTGTGGATGTGCAGTCTAGACCATTCTTTTTCCAGTCAATGTGTGTATGGCTTATAAAGACTTATTCCCCATGGGTTAATGAATATTATATGCATTAAGCTACTACTGTCCAGTAAGTACAATAAAATGTTTTATTAAAAAAAAAGTACATTCCTTCAAGATTTTCTCCTTTTTATTCAAAAAGGGCATTGGCTGAGCCTGTTTCGATTACTCCTTACTAGGAATTATTTGTTAGTCAAAATAAGAATATTTCTTTATTAGGTTGTTAGCCTACGTGAGGCAGAACGTAAATTACAGCTGCAGACTGAAGAGCTGGAAATGAGAGTCACAGAACAGGAAAACGTAATACGTGAACTGGAATCGGCACTCGAACACCTCACGCTGCAGTGTGACAGGCGACTGACCCTCCAGCAGAAAGAACATGAACAAAAGATACAGTTAATATTGCATCATTTCAAAGGTATTTGCTTCTTAGGGTCTCTATTGACAAACACTATTTATTCGCTATAAAAAATATTGCATTTCAGTTGAAACTTCATACATGTGTAGCCACAACATACAGTTGTATTATTAAGCAGCCCTGGTCTACACTACAACTTATGTCAGTATAACTACATTGCTCAGGGGTGTGGATTTTCCACACCTGTGAGCAATGCAATTATAATTATATACAATGATAAAAATATACTGACGTAACTCCTGGTGCAGACAGCGCTATGTCAACGGGAGGGCTTCTTCAGTCAACATAGCTACCGCTGCTCGGGGAGGTGGAGTACCTATGCCAACAGGAAAAGCTCTCCCCTTAGCGAAGGCAGTGTCTTCACTTAGGCCTTGGCTACACTCGGGCGGCAGCGCTGTGAAGCGCGAGTGTAGTCGCGCCGCCAGCGCTGCGAGAGAGGTCTCGCAGCGCTGTATCTACTCCATCTCTCCGAGGGGAGTAGCTTGCAGCGCTGCGAGCGAGCATGCAGCGCTGCAGGCACTGATTACACTGGCGCTTTACAGCGCTGTACTCGCTGTGCTCAGGGGGGTGTTTTTTTACACCCCTGAGCACAGCAAGTTGCAGCGCTATACAGCGCCAGTGTAGCCAAGGCCTAAGTGCCACAGAGGCACTGGTGCAGCTGCGCCATTGCACCACTATAAATGTAGACAAGCCCTAATTCTATTGCATGATAGAATGCTGGGTCACAGTCACAATATAAGTTCTGGTATGAAAGGAAAACTCAGTTTTTAAAGTTTTTACACTAGACACAGGAAATTGAACGACCTTTTTAAAAACCGTGGAACTTGTTGATATAAATGAGAATTAAAAGACCATACTTTGCATGTGTTACTCTCAGAATTCTCCCTAAAAAATCAGTGATCAAAAGTAGGCGCTGATTTTTGGGTACACAGTTTGAGACACCTTGGTTTTTCCTTTTTTTTGTCTTGCCAGACATACCGCATATCAACAATTCTTGATTTGTTACATTTGTGAATAGTAAAGTCCCAGGTGTCTCCTGTTGGACACCCAAAATCAGTGGTCATTTGTGTGGAACTACTTGTGTGAGTAAAGTAAGCAGGTCTTGGGCCAAAATCTTCAAACTATGGAGACATGGGCTTTGAGTCCAATCTTTTAAGGTGCTAGTGTTTCCTCGCTGGGTACCTTCAACTTCCAGGAGACACTTGGATTCTCCCATTTTCTGCTGCTGTGCAGCGGAATCCTGTTAAGAAGTAAATTATAACTTTTACAATGCTAATTCTAAACTTTTGGGGGGAAACTAGCAGTGGGCTGTAGGATGTAGTCTGTAATTTTGTATTCTGCATTATTATTTGCATCTGTAAAAATGAAATAAACATTTTGAAGCTAAAATTAATGTTGTTATCTTAGAACAAGATGGTGAAAGTATTGCAGAAACCCTTAAACTGTATGAAGCTAAAGTCCAACAATTGGAAAAAGACTTGTTCTTCTATAAGAAAACCAGCAGAGAACTAAAGAAGAAACTGAAGGAGCTGGTGGGAGAGTCATTTTGTCAGCTGGTGGCACCAACTAAAAGTATGTGTTGTAGTCACAATAGAAACAATATACAACTTTTAATAGTGACATTTCAAAAACAGCTAATGCAGAGAGTCTCAAGCTTTGAACTTTTTACATTTGAGAAGACTTGAGCAAAACAGTTTTTCCTCAGTTTAATTTTTAATGGTGATATCTGTCCAGGAAGATTTATTGTTTCCATTGCTTTCAAGTGAAAGAAGGCATTTGTTTCCAGTCTCAACAGTCTGCAATATGTTATACCTTTAAAATTGCATCAGATTATTATCTTGCTTTTCTGGATTCTAACATTTCAGTATTCACTGTCTCAAATAGAGTTAAAAACAAAGGATTTTTACTAATTGAAAGCTTTCAAATGGTACTGTAGTTGAGCCCACTGCAGGATGTTACTGTAAATGTTGAGGTACACCAGTCCCTTTTTTAGATATGTGGTAGCATGTGATGTGTACCACTGACTCTGAGGCAAGCACTGTAGCTGCTTCAAGTATTATGCTACACAGATATTACTTACCTCTTGATGGGTTCCCATTGAATACTCAGAGACTTCTAGTAAGTAAAAAAGGAATCCTTACTAGGTCTAGTAGAAAGGATGTAGATACCCTAGGTATCATGGTTTAAACAAATACAATAAAAAGATAAACGCATTAGTTCCTAACTTGGCTCTAGAGTACAGCCCAGCAGAGGGGGAACCAAAGGCAACCGTACAGTGGAGGAGCTTCTCAGGCCTATTACCTAGGGTGCCCTTTCTAGTCCATCCTACCATTAGAGGGTAATTAAGTATTGGCCTGTGTATCCCACTGGCCAATGTTCACTCCTATAGCGTGCCTAATTGGGGGCCCTCCTCATGTTGTCTTTTTGTAATCCTGTTTAAGTGGTTGCCGGCCTCATGTCTTCTGGTTACAGGCTACTCCCCCTGACCATCCCTCCAGAGAACCAGATCATTGATTCTAGCCTGCTGCTCACTGGTCCTCTGTTTCTTTCTGAGCCCGATCAGTTCTGCTTCCAAAATGTCACCTTTTCTGGGCCATTCTGGGTAACATAGTGCCTTCTTTTGGCTGTATGCTGATCTGGGTCCCTGTCTCCCCACTTGTCCCTTGAGTGTCTTATCATAGAATCACAGAACATTAGGGTTGGAAGAGACCTCAGGAGGTCATCTAGTCCAATCCCCTGCTCAAAGCAGGACCAACACCAACTAAATCATTCCAGCCAGGGCTTTGTCAAGCCGGGCCTTAAAAACCTCTAAGGATGGAGATTCCACCACCTCCCTAGGTAACCAATTCCAGTGCTTCACCACCCTCCTAGTGAAATAGTGTTTCCTAATATCCAACCTAAACCTCCCCCACTGCAACTTAAGACCATCGCTTCTTGTTCTGTCATCTGCCACCACTGAGAACAGCCTAGCTCCATCCTCTTTGGAACCCCCCTTCAGGTAGTTGACAGTTGCTATCAAATCCCCCCTCACTCTTTTCTTCTGCAGACTAAATAACTCCAATTACCTCAGCCTCTCCTCATAAGTCATGTGCCCCAGCCCCCAATCATTTTCGTTGCCCTCCGTTGGACTCTCTCCAATTTGTTCACACCTCTTCTGTAGTCAGGGGACCAAAACTGGACGCAATACTCCAGGTGTGGCCTCACCAATGCCGAATAGAGGGGAATAATCACTTCCCTCGATCTGCTGGCAATGCTCCTGCTAATACAGCCCAATATATCGTTGGACTTCTTGGCAACAAGGGCACACTGTCGACTCATATCCAGCTTCTCGTCCACTGTAATCCCCAGGTCCTTTTCTGCAGAGCTGCTGCTTAGCCAGTCGGTCCCTGGCCTGTAGTAGTGCATGGGATTCTTCCTTCCTAAGTGCAGGACTCTGCACTTGTCCTTGTTGAACCTCATCAGATTTCTTTTGGCCCAATCCTCCAATTTGTCTAGGACACTCTGGACCCTAGCCCTACACTCCAGCATATCTACCTCTCCTCCCATTTTAGTGTCATCTGCGAACTTGCTGAGGGTGCAATTAATCCCATCATCCAGATCATTAATGAAGACGTTGAACAAAAAACCGGCCCCAGGACCGACCCCTGGGGCACTCCGCTTGATACCAGCTGCCAACTAGACATTGAGCCGTTGATCACTACCCATTGAGCCCGACAATCCAGCCAGCTTGCTATCCACCTTATAGTCCATTCATCCAATCCATACTTTTTTAACTTGTTGGCAAGAATACTGTGGGAGACCATATCAAAAGCTTTGCTAAAGTCAAGATATATCACATCCACCGCTTTCCCCATATCCACAGAGCCAGTTATCTCATCATAGAAGGCAATCAGGTTAGTCAGGCATGACTTGCCCTTGGTGAATCTATGTTGACTGTTCCTGATCACCTTCCTCTCCTCCAAGTGCTTCAGAATGGAGACCTTGAGGACGTGCTCTTATGGACGAATCCTTTCCCTCTAGCTCATTTGAGGTGGTGTAATGAGCCAACAAGTTCATTACACTATAGAACATTAGCCACAAATTCTAGTATTACAGGAGATCTGATTCTAATTGAATGTGGAAAAGACTATAATAGAGGTTTTTAATTGTTAGATAAGCACATCTTTCAGGACGAGTGAATTTCTCCAAAAACTAGTCCTGACCATGTAATCAAAGAAAAATGCATGAGCCCTGGAACAATCTAATTTTTCTAAATACATTTTTGATGGGAATGATACAAAATCCAATAGCGGTTCAGTTTTCTTATAATATTACCATTAAACTTCTCACCTTGCTTTTTGTTTATTCTTGGATTTGTTGTTGTATGTGTTCATGCAACAGAATAAAATCTATTTTTTCTGCTGATTTAAATTTATTGGCCAGATTTTCAAAAAAGTCTAAGAAATGAACATGCACATTATAATTGAACTTGCAGATTTGTGCATTTGCTTGCATAACTACAAGAGTAATTTTAGGTGCTGCTTTTGAAAACTTAACCCATTATGCATCAGTCCATTAGGTCAGGTGCACTTACAAGTTAAAATGGTGAAGAGCCAGGTATAAATGCCTAAACCCAGGGGTTCTCAAACTGTGGGTCGGGACCCCAAAGTGGGTCACAAGCCCATTTTAGTGGGGTCGCCAAGGCTGGGGTTGGCTCTGGACCCCAGCAAGTCTGAAGCTCAAGCCCAAGCCACACTGCCTAGGGCTGAAGCCCAAGCCCCACCACCCAGGGCTAAGGTTACATATCCTCTGCCCAGGGCAGGAGCCTTTGGGCTTCAGCTTTGCCCCCCGCCCCTGGGGCAGTGGAGCTCGGGTGGGCTTGGTCTTCGGTCCTCCCTCCTGAGGTCTTGTAGTAATTTTTGTTGTCAGAAGGGGGTCACAATGCAATGAAGTTTGAGAATTGCTGGCCTAGGTGGATGGAAGTAACAGCTAGTTACCTTCTGTCATTATACATGAGATGTTTGTTTAGCAGGCTGTAAAAAATGCCACCAATGTTGTGCAAAAGCTTGTCTCTCTCGCCAACAAAAGTTGGTCCAACAAAAGATATTACCGCACCCATCTTGTCTCTCTAATATTCTGGGACCGATACAGCTACAACTACACTGCATACACCACTGTTGAATGGTTATTATTGGGGACAGTTTTCACATTTAATCTTGTTAATGCCCTAAGACTATATGTCCTAGTTAATGTTCTGTAAAACAATGTTTCCTTGACTGGGAGGATTCTCATATGAATTGTATCCTAACCATTTGCTTCTCGGAAAACTTCCTTTTAGATAATGATGCTGCTAACAGGATACTGAGCCAAGAAGCAGAAGTTTCTTCAGAAGAATTCAAATTGACGTCCAAACCTGAAAGTAACAAACAATCAGGAAAATTAAGACAAACAGACAGCCCAGCAAGTGGTTTAAGGTGGTGGCAGAATTCATACAAGCTTGAAGAAGATGTTTCAGAGCTAGCACACAATAGAGGGTGTTTATCAAGTAGTACTGAAGACCAAGCAGGACCAGATGAAGTACGCTCTTCAAAATCTCATCCTCAACTATTCTCTCATTCTCAGACAAAAGAGATCATAACACAGCTTCAAGGAGTGACTCCAGTAAAACTGTCTCGCCGAGAATTACGGCATATTCCTGCATCCGAACTATCACTGAGGCGCTCCAGCCTTGGAGTCAGTGTCAATTCTGTTGCTGCAGATTCCATTGAAATGTCCAGAAAATCTAATGACTTCAAGATATAGTTATTCTTTGACACATTTTTAGCAGCACATGCTACTAGAATCACTGTATTACATTTCCTTTATTCATGCACTAGTCAACTAGCAGCCACAGGTGAATGAACCATTGTTCTGTAACTGTTGATATTCAGAACACCAGAGATCATATGTGTTTGTTGCGCTTATGCAGTTTCAAAGAATCTGAGACCCTTTCTTATTGGCACAACCACAAACAGGCACATGATTAAAAAGCTTCTTATTCCTGAGAGAAAAAAAAACTTTATATTCCTTGGTTTTCCAAATCACTCTAAGTTCTGGTGCATTTTTCAAAAGTTAACGTTAGTGAAGATTGAAGACTATTGAATTGTACAAGAATATTCTGTGACTAAGGTAATTTCACTTTAATTGTTTATAAACACATTAAGGTCCATGGTAATTTGCAAAATACATAGTTTAAAAGCTTGGCTACTGGACCTGCACCTAGTAATTGGCAGTGACTGAATTCCCATCAATACATAGCATATGCTTGATATCAGAGTCAGGGTCTAAAACTACGTTTGTTCCTCAAAAGGTATATGTAAATATTTCAAATAATTTTTATTTTTTCCTCAGTATTTAATTACTTACTCTTATGTAAGAATTATATTGCATGAGACAAACATGCCTTAAAAACTGTTTTACAGTCTTTTTCTTTACATATTTATATAAACTTTTTTAAGCTCTGTGCGAAACAAGTATTATGCCTTATTTGTGAAATTGATGCAATTACTTATTTCACTTTTTGTGTTTTTTGTTTGTGGGCTTTTTTTTTTTTTTAAACATTTGACATATCTAGCTTTGAAGTGTGATGTTTGTGTACTATTGAAATGGTAAAATATGGGACCAAAAATTCAGCATCTTAAGGTAAGCCAGCAGTACAGTATAATACATTGTTATTGGTAATAATGGTTCACAACTTTTCATTTAGAAGGAAATATAAATCATTCTTTTAAAATCCAAATCTACTTCAGAGCAGACAGTACACAGATCCATTGGTTTACAACTAGTTTGTTTAGTTCTGGATAATAAGTTGAATAGTATTTTGTAAGAGAGCAGTGATCATTCACAAGAAGCTAGTTAGCTGAGCTGACTTGAAGGCAGAGGCCAAGGTTTTTGAATTTGTGTTATAGGTTAGGCACCTACATTCATATTTAGGCTCCTAAGTAAAAGTGACCTGACTTTCAAAGGTGATAAGCACCTCAGAGCTCACCACTTTTGAAAACCAGGCCATTTTTAATGTAGGGACCTAACTTTAAGCACCCATATTTGAAAACTTTATCCTGAATTATTTGCTGCACTTAGCAACAGTGTAAATCTCTCCAGTCTGAACTGAGATTATTTGCTGATATACTTAAGGAATCTTGGATTGAAGCCTCCAGTACACAGTACATGACCACTGAGAGAAAGAGAACTTCATTTTCCCATGCTTCAGGCCATTAAAGGCCTGTCTGCAGAGCAAATTTTACCATGTCAGGAGATCATGTTGTAACATGTAACAGCTCTGACTGTCTTATAACACAATTGTTGGTCTTTTCTGTATAGATTGCACAAAACTGTATTATAACCATATTGATGAACCATTTTGCAGCCCTGTAAAGGCCTATATAATTGTATCCTTGAAAACTGGACTTATTACATATTGTTCTGTAGAATTGTGATATAAGGGATTTGGAGGTTTGTTTTTGTTTTTTTTAATTGGTTGGTGGTTTTGGTTAGGAGTTTTTACTACACTGTAAGTCTAAATAATTGAGGCTTAGTAATGTTAAATTTTATATAAATGTATTTAATATTCATAACTTAATACATGTATGCTAAAGCAATACATGGAAATACAGTAAATGTATTAAAAACCTTAATTTCAGTTTTCTACATCACAGTACCAGCTATCTGAAACACACCTGTTAAAGACACATACTGAGCCTTTATCATATACCTCAAACTATCTTGTGTGTTAGCCTGCATTTAAATAGATCTGGTTTGATTTTGCTTTGTATTTTACACACAAAAAACAAACAAACCATGTCCATATGGGCTCAAAAAGCAGACTAAAATGTAGGATAGAATGATTCAGTCACTACTAAGTGTCACTAGATGCTCTGTGAATTTCTGTAGGATTGTGTGGGAGGTTTATTTACTTATCCAAGCATAATGGGCATTAACTTATAATGATCTTTAAAACCTGTTGCAAGTTTTAAAAGATGTTTTACCTACTTTATATCAAATTTGGTTCCACGGCACATTGTGCATGGTGTATATATTTCCTCATATAGTAGAAATTGCATTTGTCCCTCTTAGTTTTAGATGTATTGAATGGGTTTGAATGGAAGACTTGGAACTACTCAGTAGAGAAATGGAAGAATTATGAGCTTTGAATGGGTTCTGGCAGTCTATATATGAAAACAGAATTAAGAGAGCCTGAGACAAGGGTAGCAGTGACACAGGGAGGAAAAAACAAATATGCTAAATAAATGATTAAATTCCGATTAGTATAAATATTTGAGTGAAATTAGAGCTGGTGTGAACAAAACATTCTTAACTTTTCCTCTCCCACTACATGAGATATTCCTGGTTTTTATTGGTAAATATAAGAGGGACTACAAGACTTACTTTAAGTCCCACAAAGCAGCCATTTATTGGTTGTCTTTGTATTGTCTTGATGTTATTCACTAATTGGCATTTATGGCCTATATTGACATTTCACTAATGTGCAATATGGGAGTAAAAAGAATGTGAGGGGTTAATTTACAGTGATCTACCTGGCCACCATTCTTCTGACAGTTGCTTCAGCTGTTATGTCAATGCTAAAACTTAACTGCAAAAAAGAGACAGACCTTTAAAAACTGTTTGGTTGCTTGAGTAGCACTGTGCATTTGAAGTTAAGCTAACTTGATTTCCAATCCAAATTCTAGATTTATTACAATATCTAAACACAATAGTGGGTGCTGGAGGTCTATTGCTTTTTCCATTACAGACCCGCTTTTTTAGGAGTATAGACTGGGGTGGGCAAACTTTTTGGCCCAAGGGCCACATCGGGGAATAGAAATTGTATGGCAGGCCATGAATGCTCACAAAATTGGGGTTCCGGTGCGGGAAGGGGTGCAGGCTCTGGGGTGGAGCAGGGGATGAGAGGTATGGGGTGCAGGAGGGTGCTCTGGGCTGGGAACGAGGGGTTTGGAGAGTGGGAGGGGAATCAGGGCAGGGTGTTAGGGTGAGGGGAAAGGCTCAGGGGGTGCAGGTTCCAAGCGGCGCTTACCTCAAGTGGCTCCCGGAAGCAGTGGCATGTCCCTTCTCCGCTCCTACACGGAGGCACAGCCAGGCGGCTCTGCATGCTGCCACATCCGCAGGCACCGCCCCTACAGCTCCCATTGGAGCACCGCAGGGGGCCATTGGAGTGCATAGGAGCCGAAGCGGGGCCATGCTGCAGCTTCTGGGAGCCACATGGTGCGGCCCCGACCCAGCGCCCCGGCTTTAGCGCCAGAGCGAGGCCGAGACGCGTGGTGCAGCCCCTGACCCAGCCGGAGTGGGGCCAAGCCGCGTGGTGCGGCCCCAACCCTCCACCCTGGCTGGAGCACCGGAGCGGGGCCAAGCCATTGGTGCGACCCCCGACCCAGCGCCCTGACCGGAGTGGGGACGAGCCGCGTGGTGCGGCCCCCGACCCAGCAACCCAGCGGGAGCCGGGCCAAGCCGTGTGGGGTGCGGCCCCAACCCTGTGCCCTGGCTGGAGCGCTGGAGTGGGGCTGAGCCGCATGGTGCGGCCCCCGACCCAGTGCCCCGGCCGGAGTGGGGTCGAGCCACGTGGTGCGGCTCGTGGGCCGGTTTAAAACGGCTTGTGAGCCAGATCCGGCCCGCGGGCTGTAGTTTGCCCACACCTGGTATAGACCATAGTGAAATTAATCTCATGCGTATGTTCTGCACAAGGCTCTGTGCACCCACTTAAACAATATATTAAGGGTTAAATCCCTGTCCCATAAATCAGTGGGAGTTTCGCTGCTGTCTATAATAGGACAAGGATTTGGTTTTAGGAACTTAAGTTGAGCTTTAAGAGGCACCTAAGACTTCATATACATCTCTGCATTACAGTGAGTTTCACCCTGCATGAATCATTTTTAGTCATATTGGGATGACATTTGGTATACAAATTCTGCACAAAGGCAATTTTATTAGGTGAAAAATGGCTTAAATCAGTTATTTGTTGAGGAGGATTATTCTGTACTGGTTTCAGAGTAAGGGTATGTCTACACTACCCACTGGATCAGCGGGCAGCGATCGATCCAGCAGGGATCAATTTATCGCATCTAGCCTACACATGATAAATCGATTCCCGAGCGCTCTCCCGTCGACTCCTGTACTCCAGCGCAGCGAGAGGCACAGGCGGAGTCGACAGGGGAGCGGCAGCAGTCGACTTACCGCTGGGAAGACGCTGCGGTAAGTAGACCTAAGTACGTATTATTCACGTAGCTGAAGTTGCTAACTTAGATCGATTCCCCCCAGTGTAAACCAGAGTTAAGTTTGATCATATTCTTATTTTCAGTCTCTAAGCACTAAACTTCTGAATTTAATAAATAAATGGTTAGACACTTCTTTGTGGTGCCTTTTTGGTATTTTTTTCTCTTGTTTTAACTTAAAAGACAAGTTATTTAATCTTGAAATGTGAATACTGCACAGGCTTTCCAGACATTTCAAGATTTATAATTCCTTCATTGTCATGTTAAAGATTAGCATAGGATCTCTTTCAAGATGGAACCCTAAAAATCTTCTAGCTGAGAACAGCTAAGTAACGCAGCTAGCTCTACATGAATAATATTAACCTTTGTCTATATTATAAAAACTCGGGATTGCTGGCATGTGTAGCACACCTCTAGACTACAAACAAGTGCTTGCAACAAAGCCCAATTGTTGCCAAATCATTACAACTGCTCTTTCTTCTAGCAAGGCTCACCACTGCATTGGGTTACCCTGTACTAATCCAGGCCTAATATAGACTAAAATACTAGTACTGCAGCTGCATTGTTAGAATTGGTCCTCTCAGCAAAATCCCATAGTGCTTTTATACTACCCTAGTTCCCACTCTATGCAATGTGCCATTTTCTGTACTCCTTTGTTTTGAGCTGGTGAAGCTTCTGTAATCTTACGCTCGTGAGTTTTCTGTTTTATAAGGTGTAATTGAGGCATGCAAGATATTTTTTGTTTCAAAACATATTTTGATGCAATAGCAATGCCATTTAACTTTTCTAAATACAGCAAAAAATGGTAATAGCCGGTTTGCATTTTAAAAAAAATAGAAGTACATCACCTATCCAAGTGAATTGTTAACACAAACCTTAGCTTTGGGGAGCTGTGCTAGGATCTATGGGACAGGTACCTCTCATGCACAGATATTGCAATGATTAAAGGAAATGATGTGAGTTTATGCTAGCCATGTTGGATGTATTTCACAATTACAAGATCCAACAGTTCAGTTAACTGTTTGAAAACTGTAAAGGTGTCATTCTGTAGGGTAAACAAATCGTTACATTTTCAATTATATAGGAAATTGTTGTGGGAGGCATAGGCATCTCCAGTGGTGCCCATGATCAGAAGGAAATGTGGGTACAAAACCAATATTATTCAAGAAAAAGTTAGTCCAAAAACGTACTAAAATGTTGTTAAAATATAATTTAAAAAATGTGAAATGTGGTATAAAAAAACCACCTTATTGAAAACGTAAATAAGCTTTGAGTTCTGAGATAATTTCACTTTGGGAGTAAGAGGCAATACAAAAACTTTTATCAAGAGCAAGAGCTGTATAAACAAATGGCATTTTAAGCAAGCAACATGCAACTCCTTTTGAAATGCTTTAGGTCACATAAGTATAAAGACTGGTAAAAGCCTGCTATATATAGAAATTTGGGATGCAAAGAATTGTACTAGAGATGGGATAGTGGTAAATTTATTTCTAAGTGCTAAACTTGACAATGCATCATTCCCAAAAGATGATTTAGTGCAGGCCTGCACAACTCATAAAGCAGCAAGGGCCATATTACTCCAAAGAAAACAGCTGAGGGCCGAAACCTCCTGGCCCCCCAAAACACCCCCCCCAGTGCCACCCAGCCCCCCCGAAACACACACACACACAGCGCCACCCGGCCCCACGGAAACAACCCCCCCCCAGTGCCTCCCACCCCGCGGAAACAAACCCTC
>NW_020664464.1:17919460-17919802 GCF_002925995.2 Terrapene triunguis | reverse complement strand
AAGTGCTAAACTTGACAATGCATCATTCCCAAAAGATGATTTAGTGCAGGCCTGCACAACTCATAAAGCAGCAAGGGCCATATTACTCCAAAGAAAACAGCTGAGGGCCGAAACCTCCTGGCCCCCCAAAACACCCCCCCCCCGGCCCCCCCCCCCCCCCCCGAAACCCACCCCCCCCCAGCGCCCCCCGGCCCCACGGAAACACCCCCCCCCCAGTGCCTCCCACCCCGCGGAAACAAACCCTCCTTCCCCGGCGCCGCCCCGCCAAAACAGCGGTATTGAACCTTGGTAATATGAACAAGAGTACTAGTGGCACCTTAGAGACTAACAAATTTATTAGAG
>NW_020664464.1:17892623-17919060 GCF_002925995.2 Terrapene triunguis | reverse complement strand
CCTAAGGTAGTATAATTAAGGTAAAAGAAAAATGTCTTTTTGCTAGAAGTAGAATAAGATCTTCCCCCCACTTTGTAATCAATTACCCTGTTGAATGAATGAGGTGTAAATGAGGAAGGCGTGGAAGGCAGGCACCTCCAGACAGCTGCAACCCTTGGAGAGGGGATGGGAGCCAGACCAAGGACAATCAAACTTGTCAAATGGTCTGACTACAGAAGAGCAGACATACTGACGGCCTCGGGGGATAGAAGCAAGCACCTTCCTTTGGGAACACCCTCTTTGCAGCATTGGGACAACCCCCAGCCAAGAGAAAAGCAGCAAAAAGGACCAATTCTTATAAGAGACAAGATCAGTAGAACAGGTCAGCCACTGACTCGCCGCTCGCCTCCTCACCCCCGCCCCCAAGTATAAAGCCTCCCTGCCACTGCCCGCCCGCTCGGCTCGTCATCCCCCCACCCCCCTGGCTTGCCTCCTCAGCCCCTCTCCCCTGCCGCCGGCTCACCTGCCCCCCCCCGCCACTGCCCGCCCGCTCAGCTCGTCATCCCCCCACCCCCCTGGCTTGCCTCCTCAGCCCCTCCCCGCCGCTGCCGCCAGCTCACCTGCCTGCCCGCCGCTGGCCTCTTACCTTCTGCCACTGCCCCCGCCCCCTGCCGCTGGCTCACCCTCACTCCCCAACCTGCCACTGCCCTCTTCACTACCCTGCCGGCCGGCCAGCCAGCTGTTGGCTTGCCCCACCCCGCCGCTTGCCTACTCACCCTCCGCGGGCCGCACAGTGGCAACCCGAGGGATGATCCCCCTCTCCCCCACCCCCAAGGTCGAGCTAGGAAACCATCCCTGGTTTTACAGCAAGGCTGTCCATAGTGATGCAGGACTCTGCGAGAGCTGGCCTAAGCCCGCGTCATGCTGATGGTGCTGCTGCGCAGGGTGCTGACAGACACGGCAGAGCGGGCCCTCGCCACCAAGCCGGGCTCTGGTGGCCCAGCACCAGCTCCCTCCCTGGCAGCAGAGCTGGGTGGGAAGCAGGAGGGGGCGGGGCTTATGGTGTGGCCTGGCTTCCATTTCCCACCCCCTGCCAGCATCATCCTTTAGCATGGAGAAGGCATGTGGCTCGGCAGGGCAGCATATGGCTACTCCTGTACATGTAGGGAAGTGAAAAGAATGAGGAGTACTTGTGGCACCTTAGAAACTAACACATTTATTTGGGCATAAGCTTTCGTGGGCTAAAACCCACTGCATCTGATGAACAGGGGCGGCTCCAGGTACCAGCGCACCAAGCACATGCCTGGGGCAGCAAGCTGCGGAGGGCGGCTCGCAGGTCGCTGTGAGGGCGACAGTCAGGCAGCCTTCGGCGGCATGCCTGCGGGAGGTCCGCCGGTCCCGCGGCTTCGGCGTCAATTCGGCATCGGGTACGGCAAAGGCGCAGGACCAGCAGACCTCCTGCAAGCAAGTCGCCGAAAGCCACCTGATTGCTGTGCTTGGGGCGGCAAAATACATAGAGCCGTCCCTGCTGAGGAAGTGGGTTTTAGCCCACACAAGCTTATGCCCAAATAAATGTGTTCGTCTCTAAGGTGCCACAAGTACTCCTGTTCTTTCTGCTGAGACAGACCAACAGGGCTACGTGGGGAAGTGGGGCTTCATCAGAGACAGCCTTTTCCCCTCGTCTCGTCCCCGCGGCCGGCTCACTAGGCATTTTGAGCCAGCCTGGCGCCCGTACCCGCTCTGGGTGGTTGCCCTCCGCTCGGAACTGTGCGTCATACGTCGTGTTTATTGCGCACGCGCCGACCCAGCCAACCAGCGAACGAGGTAAATAAACAAACCCGCGAGCGACCAGCGTGCCCCCTCCCTTCGCCACCGCGGCGCGAGCTCCTCCGCAACTGCCCGTCCTCGTCCCTCGAGACCCGTTATAACCGCCTGTTAGCAGACAATAGTGACACCGACAGTGTCGCCGCTGCTGGGGACAGAGCCGGAGCATCCCCGCCCTGGAGAAGGAGTGAGTGCTGCGGCCACACCGTATGTCCATCCGCCTGCCTCCGCGGGCCCCCGGGGCTCAAGTTGCCCTATCGTGTCCCCGCCCCTCCCCCTGGTGCCGATTCCCCCGCGCAGATGAGTATCCCGCCGCCCGCTCGCAAGCTGCGGCCTCCCCGAGGAGGAGGGGCGGGCTCGAGGGGACTCTGCCCCTGCCGGAGTGGGGCCTATTGGGGTGTTATTGGCGAAGAAGCCGTTTGCGCCCGCGGCACTCGCCGCTGCTCTCTCGCCAGGCCCGAGGGAGTGCCGGGCTCGGGCGCCGCTCTGCTGCTGCCTCTCGGGTGGGGGCTGCGGTCTCTAGCTGCTCCAAGCGCTGAGGGCAACTGCAGCTGGGAGAGCCCTGCTGGGTCACGTCGAGTCTGTTCCCCTCCGGGGCCGGTCCGCCCGCCCTTGCTTGAGGCATGTAGGGCTTTGTTCGCTCCGCAGCTAAATCCTGCTGATGCTAGCGCGGGTGTCTTGGTAACTAACCCTCCCGTATCCGCGTGGGGAGTCCGTCGGGACGCGCCCTGTGGTTCGGCCTTCGCTGGCCCTCCTGCTGCCTCTAGGTCCCCTCGCTTGAAAACAGTGACTTTGTTCTAGCGTTTGGCCTTTTGGATACGCACAGCTCATTCTCTGCTCCCTGGTCAGTGCTTGGCCAAGCTCTGCCTGTTACCGCTGGGCCCCAGGCTATGTAAAATAAGCCCCGTGTGTTCACACGTTTGGAACGTTCACTGTGGGTAATGGAAACTTCACCTGTTTGAGGCCGTTTCCCAACGCTTGAGCCAAATCCCTTTAGATGTGCTCTGGGTCACTGCAGATGGAAAAATACTTCTGACTCTTTTCTTTAAACAAATCTAACTCTACATTTTTACAGAAGAATACAAGAAAAATTGCTAATGTTTGAAGCTTGAGATTTTGCTTGGTCATAGCAGACAATGAGCACTAATGCCTCTGCTTGGCTGGCAAAAATGTTTTGGATTTACTAAAGATATAAGAGTTGTTTGTATGGGTATGTTTTTGGTAAAGGAGTGGTGCATGGATGCATGGTAGGTTGAGTGTGACCTTTCAAAATTTGTTTTCCTAAACATTCATAACTTTAAAAATTAGGAAACTGATTTTCTTAATCTTGGATTGATTTTAAGTCTCAATGATGTATCCCAAAACAAATCATGGGTTAGGGAAAACTTGTCTGGTGGTTGTACAGTTATGAATATTTAGGATATTTATGACTACTTAGTGATCAGAATCCTGAACTAAGAAAAGCTTAACCAAATCCAACTTGTATTCTATCATCTCTTGCCTAGCTATGTCACTTGGCTCTCCTTCCACCTTTTTGACCACTTACATGGTATCTCCTGGTATTTTTTTTCCAGTTTAAACCTAAGACCTTAGATCAGTTTAAACTTTTTAAGACTGAGGCTCCAATCTTGCAACAAGCTCTGCAGAGGTGGATCTCTGAGCCAGACTCCTTTGGCTTCAGTACAAACTCTGTGTGGGTACAGGGGTGGAGCTCATTGCAGAATTGAGGTCTAAGACTTTATAGGTTTAATCTGTTTAAGCTGCTCTAAAGATTTAGAGTGATTTAAGCTACTTAATGCAGATTTAAGGTCTCAGATAAAACTACAGAAAAGGCAGGATTTAAAGGGAGAAGAGCACTGGTCAAGTGGCAGGAGGTGTTTTTCTTGAGCTGCACTCATAGTTATATGAATGCGAGATAAGGCAATGTGCATAAGGTCTCCAGTAATAAGATGCATTGAAGTTTGGCTGTTTGGTGCTTCTTAGTGCAGAGTTTACTAATGATGAAGATCAATGCCTGTTAGTCTTTGACTGGTATGTGTTAGAGAATTGGGGACTTTTCTTTTGAAACAAAATAAAAATGTCCTACATATATACACACACTGGAAACTAAATGTCAAAAAACTAAGTTAATGGACTGTTACAGTTGCACAAAGTACCTAAGACAGGAAATTTGAAAGTTAAAGTTGTAACTGCCCTTTTTCACATATGCATTTGAGCTTATCACACATGATCATAACTGCTCATGTGTATTTCCAGTTGTAAACACTGCTACGTTGTATGGCAGAAATAGTATGTTATTATGCTAAAAAATATTTTGAGAGCTTGGAAATGTGAGTTTGCATTATTTAACCCTGCAACCTTTAAAATAAACAAACCTACTTTTCAAAAGCGATAGTATTTTTGAGTGTCTTAATTTTTGGCTGCCCAGATGTGACTCCTTAACGGAGCTTGACATTAAGAAGTTGCTTGCTGTGCACTATATGAAAATCAGGCCCATTTAAGGTATCTTGGGTAGAGCATCCAAAATCACTTATTTTTTAGAAAATCTTGACCAAAATGAGTAGATTCAGTTTGGTTGGATCAAAAATGAGCAGTTTTTAAATGGCAGTTTCTGTTCTTGCATTGATACATTGTTGTTTGCTGTAAAAATAAAATAAAACTTCAAAACATTTTAGGAAGGAATAAATAAGACCGACCACCAGGATCAAGTTCCTTACATTTATAATATACTTTTAGTAAATAAAATAATTCTAATGATGATGGTTACAAACTTGCTGTCAGCCTGCTTGATATACATTATACAACAGTTTAAAAGGAGATTGCCATGGTATTTTTCATAAAGTTTTAAATGCTTTCTGTTCATAGCTCCTTGGATGTTTGAAATTTAAATCTGTTGCCATAACATTTCTGTCACAAGATGGATTGTTACAGTACTGTTCAGAAGTTTTCAGATGCTGCTAATTTTAATGGAAAGTGTGTTCATATATAAAGAAATCTACTGACTTTGCAAATGAATAAGAAGGGAAATGGGCTATATTTTGGATCTGCTAATATTGTCTCCCTGAAACAGATTTTAAATGTAGTGCTCCTATTGGCTACTGTGCTGACCTTTAGAAATATAAAAATATTCTACTAACACTAGATCATATCCATGGCAATTTGAAGTATCCAACATAGATATGCAGTCCTTTTCCACACTTTGCTGCCTCTTAATCTCTATTCAGGGACCCTTCTAAAGCGACAGTTTAAAGGGCATAAATACATTCCCTTCTGGAGCTAGGAACAATAAACGAAGAAGATGAGGGAGGGAAAGGTTTCTATTAGAAATATTTTTTTATCCCCAAAAAAGACAGCAGCTTCTATACTTACTTTTGATGTAAATAAGCACTTCACTCAGATACTGAATAGTTTTGAACATTGTATAAAGGCAGTCTGAGTCAGGGTAATGCAGATGGCAGGGTGAAACAGATGGCAGATCCTCTGCGTGGACTCTGTTAGAGGTTGTTGAGATGAGGCCTAAACTAACAAGTCATCCAGGTATAGGGTAGACATGTATGTTTTGCCACCTTAAGTCGGCTGCCATACCAATGTCTGATTTTGAGAACACTCAAGTCCAGGGCAACAATCTGAAACTTGAGCTCTCTGATCAAGGAATTTAACTTTGAGATCCAAAATAGCCTCTGACTCTTTTGAAGAATCAAAAAGCATTTCTAATAGAAACCCTTTCCCCCTCATATTATTCTTCTGTTGTTCCCAGCCCCAGAAGAGAATGCATTTATGCCCTTCATACTGTCTCATGAGAAGGGTCCCTGAAGAGGGGTTTGGAGGCAGCATAGTGTGGAAAAGGATTGTGTATCTATGTTGGATTTGGCACAAGGGAAAGTATTCCTAATAGAACATAGGTACCTAAATATATGCAGAACCATGAGCGGGGAGCGATAGCTCAGTGATTTGAGCATTGGCCTGCTAAACCCAGGATTGTGAGTTCAATCCTTGAGGGAGCCATTTAGGGATCTGGGGCAAAAATCTGTCTGGGGATTGGTCCTGCTTTGAGCAGGGGGTTGGACTAGGTAACCTCTTGAGGTCCCTTCCAACCCTGATATTCTGTGATTCTACTGTCTGAGAACTCTGATCAGGAAATGATCTCTTACCTTGGTCAGTTGGGTCTTGAGACTTCAGCCATTTATGGTACTCCATATGCTTGATTGAGGATGAAACCTCTGTAACACTAGGTAGCTCATCATTATGTTCTAAATATGGAAGACATTATTCTTGTTAACAATACCTAAAAAGGTGCTCACTTGCCTCAAGTGATGGAATCATAGGAACATTATTCAGATGGGAATATTCTCTGCACTTCCAGCCTCTTTCAGTGATCATCTCAGACATCTCCAATATTTTAGCACAGAGGCCTTCAATCTGTAGGGCACAGCCCCTGAGGGAGAGGGGCATGGAGTAATGTTCGGGAAGGTGCGGCTGGGGTCTGGACCAGCCCCCACAGGGGGCAGGGAGGGAGCGCCGCCCAGCTCTGCTCCTGGCCCCAGGCCCAGCTGCCGGCCCGGGGCTCCGCACATGGCTGTAGGTAGGCCTTGACCCCTGGCCAAGGGTCCACTCCTGCCCCCAGCTGTGGCCCCAGCCTTGGCCTTCTTACCCCCGTGCGCGCCCCCACCTCCCAGAGCCGCGGCCCTGCTCCCAGCTCCAAGGGGGAGCGCAGATAGGGATAAGGAGGGGGTGCGAAGAAAAAATTTGGGGACCACTTTTTTAGCAGACCATATCAGTCAAATCTTCCAGGACCAAGACAAGTGATTTCTAAAACAGTGGCAGGCTGGATTTTTAAAAATGAGGGCATTCAGAGAGAGATTTCTTTTCGGCCAGATGCAAAAAGTTCTTCAGAGCAGGAATAGATAGTCAGTGAGTAGCAGATGTTATTCTGGAGTGGAGAACCGATGTTTTCTGTGCATTTTCCCCAATTCCTTTTAATAGCAAGCATCCTTCCCCATGTTTCTAGAATTGTCACGAGCTGTGACAATCTAAGGGCTTATCTACACTTACATTTTATAGTTCTCTAACTTGCTGGCTCATGGGGGTGAAAAAACTATAGGCTTTTGTCTGGTGAATTTTTTTCCCCTGGAACCTAACCCCCCCGTATTTACATTAATTCTTATGGGGAAATTGAATTCGCATCACATCGTTTTGCTTAAAGTCGCATTTTTCAGAAACATAACTACAACGTTAAGCGAGGGGTTACTGTACTTGTAGTAGTGAAGGTATTTTTGTTGTGGACAAAAAACAAAAAAAAACCACCCTCTCCAACCACAGTTCCAGTGTCTTCAGTCAAAAAGCACTTAATACTGTTATAGGAAATCGAATAGTATTATCTTAAGTCCCTTCCTGCTTACTATGTAGAAGTAACTAATGTGTTTTAGTTCTACTTTAGAAAAAGGTTTTATGAAAGACGTGAACATCTTTCCACTGAGTAAAACACCACACACGTTCCTCCAAACTATATTTAATTCTCGCAGGACTGATAAAGCCCCCTTTTTTGAACCTCTGGGAGTCAGCTCTCTTTTCAATCTCTCTGAGAAGTTCACATTTCTTATCTCCATTTTCTGGAGAAGGGTCAGTCAGCTTCAGGCTCTTGTAGCTGATCCTTCCTTTACAATCTTCCATAAGGAAGAAGTGATCTTTTTGTCCTCACCCTAAATCCTTTCCCAGGGTGCTGATGGATGACTACCTTAATCAGACAATCTACTATTATTCTTTCCAAGACCTCACTCCCATATGAAGAGAAGTCAAGTTATACATCTTACATGTTATGTTTTTGCCAAAATAGATCAGTAATATATCAAAACATCTAGGCTTTTAATTGCTTATGAAGAGAACCATAATGACATCACTTCCCAAAGCCTGTCCAAACAGATGAGGCTCGATAGAGAGGAGTGTTAAAATTTAGCAAAAATGTGCTACCGAGACTTGAGGTCTATTCCATTAGGAGAGAGGTTCCCAAACTTTTTTTGCTTAGCCCCCCCTTAAGAGATTCAAGTCCAGTGTGGAGCCCCTTCTTTCTAAGAAACAGTATTTTTCCATAGTGCAGGAGGATTTTATCTTGGCTAATAACGTATTGTTTAAGATAGAAAGCAACATATATAGCACAATATGACTACTCTGCTGCTGAATAACCTTGAACATAAAAGAATACTTGATGACCCACCTTTGTCTCAGTGAGTAGGATTAGCCTGTTTGCTAGCGCACAGTTTGTGCAGTCTTGGTCTGATTTCTGAGAGTTTCAACCGCAGATCAATCTCTGTGTTCAAGCAGCTTTTATACTTACTTTTGATGCAAATAGGCAAAGAAAAACTCACTTCACTCAGATATGCAAAGTGAACAAGTATTTTGATGGCTGTTTAAGACAGTTCATAGAATTGTTTTTGAATTAAGAGCTGGAACTGATCAAGAGGCGTGACTTTAAAATCATCTCTCAAAACAGAGTTAACAGCAATGGCAGACAATTTCTCCTTTATATTCATGGTAATCTTGGCCTTTGCTATTAAGTGCTCTGAAAATGGCTTTTGAAGCAGGCTTTGAACTAGGATTAGAATTCAAAATGACCCCAACTAATTGGATAATTGTTCTGAAATCAGTAAGATAAATTTCAATAAAGGTATGTGCAAAGTGCTACACTTAGGAAGGAAAAATCAAATGCACAACTACAAAATGGGGAATAAATAACTGGTTAGGTGGTAGTACTGCTGAAAAGGATCTAGGACAGGGGTTCTCAAACTGAGGGTCGGGACCCCTCAGGGCTTCACGAGGTTGGTACATGGGGGGATCCTGAGCTGTCAGCCTCCACCCCAAACCCTGCCTTGCCTCCAGCATTTATAATGATGCTAAACATATTAAAAAGTGTTTTTAATTTATAAGGGGGGATTGCACTCAGAGGCTTGCTGTGTGAAAGGGGTCACCAGTACAAAAGTTTGAGAACCACTGATCTAGGGAGTTATAGTGGATCACAAACTGAATGAGTCAACAACATGGTCAGACAGCCCCTAGCGCAGCCACCCTACACCTGGGCCATGGTGCCCCTCCCCCCGCCTCTTCCCCTCCTTGAGGCTCCCACAACCACCTGCAAGGGGCGGGTAGGGGAACATGCGCCCGGGAGCTAGCGGCAGGCGGGGGAGTGAGGAGGGGAGGGGATCCCTGAGTAACTTTATACAAGTGAAAAAGCCTTCCAGAGACCTAGGGCTAGTCTACACTGGCAACGCTAAAGTGCTGCCATGGCAGTGCTTTAACGTGACTTGTGTGGTCGCGGCGCAGTGTTCTAAAAAAACCCAGTGCTCTAAAAAAACCACCTCCATGAGGGGCGTAGCTACCAGAAGGAGAGCAACAAAAATGATATAAATTTTAGAAAATCTGACCTGTGAGGAGAGGTTAAAAAATGGGCATATTTAGTCTTGAGAAAAGAAAACTGAGGGGGGACGTGATAAGTCTTAAAATAAAAGGGCTGTTATAAAGAGGACTATGAACAGTTGTTCTCCACGTTCACTGAAGATTGGTAGAACAAGAAGTAATGGGCTTAATCTGGAGCAAGGAAGATTTTGGTTATATATTAGGAAAAACCTTCAAACTATAAGGGTAGATAAACAGTAGAATAGGCTTCCAAAGGAGGGAATGGAATCCCCATCACTGGAGGTTTTTTAAGAACAGGTTGGATGAACACTTGTCAGGGATGGTGCAGGTTTGGTCCTGCCTCAGCGTGGGGGGCTGGACCTGAGGACCTCTTGAGGTCCGTTCCACCCCTACATTTCTATGATATCCTGCAATTCATTTGCCTCTCTTTTGGGAAAGTATTTCTGAATTGTGTGCAAAACTGATACAAATGTTCCAGAATTATATCTTTAACTTCTAGGACCAAGATTTCACAGTCCATAATGGCAGAAGACAGTGTCAGGAACATAACTACATTGTCTTGCAGCACATAGCTTTGCCAAAAAAAATTGCTCTTTGCAGTAGCTATGTACTTTTTTGTGCATAATTCAAATGTTCATTACAGTTCTTATCTTGCAAAGAAGGGTTAATTTCATTGAGTTTGTCAAATATGTTGTCCAAATAATCCAGTAAAACCTGGAAGTGCTGCTCAAGGAAGTGATGGTGAAGTGGTGATTCAGAGTTGATCAAAAACGTAACAGCACTCCTCAAGGAGTTGGCAGATTCTTTTGGTATCACTTTTGTGGCTAGTGCCTCCCTGTGCATACAACAATGGCACCATATACAGCATGGTCCAACAGCGTTCAACTAAGCAATAAGTTCACTACTGAATCCAGTCATGGCTTTTGCCCCATCTGTACACATCTCAACACTACAATTCCATTTGATGTTTTTTATCTGTCATGTATTGGTCTAAAATTTTGAACAGTTTCTCAGCAGTAGTTCTTATTGGGACAGAATAGCAAAATAAAGTCCCCTTTGATCTCAGATGAGCTTGTATATCAAACAGAAACCCTCATTTGTACTGCATTGGCACAGTCAGTACTCTCATCAATTTGTAGTATGAAAAAAGGATTTTGCCTTACTGCTTCAATTGGTTGCTCCTCGACGTCTCCTGCCATATCAGCAGTTCTGCAGCTATCCGTGTTGTCAGATAGTGGGGTAAGACTTTGCTGGTCAGCAATTTTCCTTCCACCTGCTATTGATGCCATTTCAATTGCTGATGGCAACAGAAGACTTTCAGCGATGGTATGAGATTCTCCACTTCTTGCTATTTGGTATGAGACAGCATAGGATGCTACAAGTGCTTTGGGAGGGTAGCACTGCATTCTTCATCTGTCCTTTTGGTTGAAAGAGCTTTCATTAGGAAAAAAACTCATGGTTTTTCTTTGAGGGGGCATGTCTGAAGTGACATTTTAGTTTGCTTGGTTTCATACTGTCCTGAGCAAGAACTTGAGCACAAACAACACGCTGTGGTTGAGGATTTTCATCAGCACCAGTACATGTGAATCCCAAGTTCAAATAGGAAGGATCATATCTCCTGTTTTTTCTTTTATTCCTTTCCCAGGATCAGCATCATACACGTCACACTTCAAAAAATGCTCCATTCATTCATACTTATCAAACATCAAAGCAACTGATCTCTCCACACTGAAAGGCCATTTGAGTGAAATGTCACATTTACATGAGTTATGTAGCGCTGGAGCTAGGGAGTGCTGATGTGGTAGGAGCACATTGATATTATGCACAGGTAATCTTGAGATCTGTGGGACAAAACCCGTGTGTAATGGCTGCAACAGGATTTTTCTCAAGGGGAATTCTTATTTTATCAACAATATTTTGAAGAAACAACAAGAAGAAAACAAATCAGCCTCCTAACCAGTAAGGCCTTTAATTTTTAAAATGTTTTTATTTAGTTTCATTTCCCAGAATGTAATGGGTTTTATTCAAACATTTAAAAACCAGGAAATTATCTATAAATAAATGAAGCACAGCAGGTGGCAGTGCTCAAATTAAGGGTAAATTTGGGGAGTCCAGGCCCCCTTAATACTTTAAGGGGCTACTCCACTTCCGACTTATTCAAAGGCATGTGAGGGTGAGGGATGTTTTTGCCTCCTTACTACTTCCTCCTTGGCCAGCAGCAAGGCCAAGAGCTACAAGGAGAACCTCAGCAAGTGCCGCCGTCCCTTGGGGAGGGGGAGGAGTTAGAATGCATTTGGGGATGGTCTGTAGAGAGAACAGGAGTCTGCTGGAGTGATCAAGGATCCCAGCACTGGCCCTCCATGTAGTGGGGAAGGGTTTTCCCTGACCACAGCAGATCCCGCTGCCTAGGGTTGGTGCTTCATTGGCAGATCCCAGGCTCTCACGCTGCCTGGTGCTGAAGAAACCTCTTCATCCTGGCAGGAAGCAAAAGGCACTGCTCAGTGTCCTGCCAGTTCCTATGCAGAGATCAGCTCAGGCCATACTGGCCACAACTCCTCCATTGACAGGCTGGGAATAGAGATGGGAAAAGATATCAGGGGCACAGTGGAGGCTGGGGACTGGGTGAACTGGGGACCAGGGTGTGGAGTGAAGGTTTGGGGAAAAGAGGTCAGAGAATGGGAGCTGTCACCACAGGGAACCAAAGGAATTAGGGGGTAAAAGCCCAGTCCTGGGGGAGGTGGGTCTGTGGGTTGGGGGGAATCAGTGGAAGAGAGGGGGCAGAGATGGGGATGGCACGGTTTAGTGTAGATGGAGACGAGCAGGGGAGCTAGGGAATGTTCATTGGGTGCAGAAATCAGGGAAAGGCAGGTTAAAGGCAGAGGCAGTAGGTGGGGATGGGGCAAAAGGCAGGGATGTAAGGGATAGTGGCAGGCAGAAGGGGACTTATTGAGTGGGGGAGAAGGTCGGGTAACGGGAGATGGAGTTAGGGGTAGGGTAGGGGAGGCAGGGGAAGAGGGTTAAGCAGTGGAGGCAGGCGGGGAGAGTTAGAGGTAGGCGAGTAGATGGGCAGAAGGTGGAGGTTAACAGGTAAGGAAGAAGGAGGCAGGGCAGAAGGGAGAAGACAGTTTGCCGCAGCTGGGCTTGGCTTGGCAGTGCAGAGCATGTCAGCACAGGAGCCACCCAAGATATATGTTGGCACCTCACCCCATCCTGCCTTCAGGACCATCTGCATCCTTAAGGGCCCATTTACTCTCCCCCTCCCCCCCTAACTCAAGCACTGATATGCAGGGGAGAGTGGAGCCCAGTACTAACAGGAGTAGGGAGAGGTAATCCCTATGGGGCAGTTGAGGAATCCCCTGTAACAGTCGGTTTCAACTACTGGGACCTGGCTCCTTTCCCATCCTGATCTCCCTACTGCAAAGGGAAAGCAAATGGGGCTGTGCTGAAGAGGCAAAGGTCAAGAGGGGAGAAGGCTGCACCCTGGGAGGACTGGCACACCTGCTGGATACAGCCTCCTGCTAACCCCAGGCCTTCAGCCTGGCTGTGTGTAGCATGGGGGAAGGGGAGCTCTGCCCTGGGGCTGTGTGTGACTCAAGGACCTCTTGATGCCAGCTCACAGAGGAGTACAACGGGGTACACCAAAAAGGAGTCATGTCAGGTCTTCACTAAAAGCATGTGTCACACTGGTCGTCATAATCACTGGGAGATGTATGTACAGGAAGTATATGAGGAGTTATGTATTCATGCTGAAAATTATGTTCTCTAGGTCTTGTAGTTAAAGGCAAGTCACTAAAAGCTACTGTGTTGTGAGACAAACTTCTCCAGATGGGAAGTGTGAGACTCTTGTCTCCCTGGTGGACCATTGTTTATTGAGTGTCTTACAACAGAGGTTTATTAGCATAGTGAGTCAAATGCTAATGAAGAGTTTGTAGATTTTTCAGAAGGGAGATTAACAGGAAGAGGTAAGGGGGGGAGGAAGAGATAATCCTGTTTTTAGGTGAAGGTCAGAGGTCTGGTCCGCTGTACATCTGGGGGTGCAGAGAGAGAGACTGGCATACTTGTGAAGACAAGCTGCCTGCAGGCTTGATCTTGTGAAAGAGGGATCTCAGGGATCCTGGTTGAAAACACTGGGGAAAAAGACTTGGGGTAAGCTATCCTGTAGGAGATACGGGAATGTCCTCTGAATTAAATTCACACTCTAGGAAGTGTATACGTTTCTGTTTTATATGTAACCATTTGTTTCCAATAATCTTACTTTTAATCATTTGAATCTCTCTACTTTGATAATAAACTTATTCTTGTTTTCACTATAAATAATCTAAGGGCTGTGTGTTAAGCAGAGTGCTGATCCTGAGTTTTCTTGTAAGCTGGGTTCTTTGGGAGCAGAGGGTCTGAGTGTTCAGTGAAACAGGAGCTGAGCGCTCCAGAGGGACACTTGGAGGACTGGGGGGTGGAGTATGCTTATCGCTAACCTAGACAGAGACAGTGAGGCCTGCGGAGATGCTGAAGGCAGTGCTTGTGTTTGCCAGAGGTTGGTGGAGTCAGGGAGCTGATCCACAGCAGGCGCAGACAAAACTCCCTCGTGCTAAAGGCAGGTGGTAGCGAAGGGCCTCACAACCCTGGGTATCCTTGGGAAGTATCACACAGTGCTAAGGGCTGGGGTCAAGATTGGGCCCCCTCCGACAGCGAGGCTAGTATTCCTGGGATGCAGCCTTCTGCTTCCCGGTTGCAGAGTCCCTGCCAGCCTCCCCAAAAGAGGAGGGTAACTGCTGGTTGGTGGTTGCTGCAGCTGTGGCAATTGGAGGAGCCTGGGTCTCACTGACTGAGATCTCCTGCACAGAGCCCATTTGCTTCATTTGTCAAACAGAGTCCCCTCCTGACCCTGGGCCTTCACCAGCTCCTCCCGCCACCCGATTACCTCATTGTGCCCCCCTTCCAGTTATTGGTAAATAACCTCTATTTCTTCTTCAAGGAACCTCTACACTAGGATAAATGTGACTTTGATGGTATGTCTTAGATGCATTCACATAATTGAAATCTGTAGGATTGCAACTTAAAGCTCATTACACACATTTACAAAAGTTTACTCCCTACATTTAGCCTCAAGATCTGGTGCAAAGTTTGGGAGAACAATATTACAATCTTTATTCACCTAGAACTCCTCAGCTAAGCTTTCTGTGGGGGAGAATACTGCTTGCTAAACTTCTAAGAAGTGGGAATGTACAGCAGCTCCTTGAAGAAGAAATAGAGGTTATTTACCAATAACTGGAGTTCTTTGAGATGAGCTTGCCTCTACAAATTCATACTACCTGGCCACCCACTTTCCTTTCCTGGAATCATGTCTCTTTGCTGGACTCTTAGGCTCAGGTCAAAGGAGCTGAGGCTGTAGGGGTGCCTCAACCACTTTTATACTCTGGCTCCCAGAACATTAGGAGCAGTGAGAGAAGCAGGCAGGTGCCACAATGGGCACTGCTTTGAGAAGATTCTGTTTGCTGCATTGTTGCTACATCTTCTAAAAGTGTAAATGTGCGTAGAGGCTTATCTCAAAGAACTCCAGTTACTGGTAAGCAACCTTCACTTTCATTGTTTTTGTTCATATATTAATACTAAAACATTACATTATAATTATTAAACTATCAAAATAGTTAATTCAAAAGTAAAATGAGTCACTATTTTATCCTGAAGTCTTTTGTCCTCAAATTACATAAAGCTTGTATAATTGACATGTCTGAATTGTTGATGTGAAGGCATGTGCTATTGCAAAAAGTTTTTGTACAGCAGAATAGTGTGATTCCTTTATTCTTTCTTTTGTTGCTACATTCCCAGGAAGCATTTTCTTTGAATAAGAAGTCATCCTCAAAATAATCTCAAACCATACAATGGCCTCAGCTGTAATCAGTTCAGTTCCCACTACTGCATCTCGCTTTGCTCTATTACAAGTGGATAGTGGTAGTGGTTCTGATTCAGAGACTGGAAAGGGAAGAAGTGGTCGAGGTGCTGGGAAGTCTCAAGCTTCAGGGGGAAAATCAACTACAAATGAGAAGAAGAAAGAAAAGAGGAGAAAAAAGAAGGAACAGCAGCAGAGCGAGGCTAATGAGGTAGAGAGGCTGTTATATTTTCAGTAACATACAAGGTGTGCAGTTATGCCAGATACCCATATGCCTTGGGTAAATTGTTCATCTGTTAGCTGAGTAATGTGGCTATTTTTGATGCTTTTGACATGTTACTTTTGTAAAACAAAATAATTTCAGTTTATAGTAATTTAAAAGGTATTATTTAAAAATTTAAATTTTTTCCTTAAAACTTTGTTAGAGTTCAGTCACAACTACACTTCTTTAAATGTGGGAGGCTCTTGACTAATCAAACAATTAGATTTATATATTTAAATGAAAATAATTTGGTTTCTTATATATCCCCATTTCCTGATCGCAGACCTTATTCAGCAGGAGATATAGGACAGACAGGGAAACATTCATCTTAGGAAGTGAGAGCTGGTATCTTGTAGTTCCAATAAAATTTTTTCCTTTATATACAGAAAGGAATGGAGAGGCCTTGGAACAAGTTAGTAGAATCATAAGTTGTGGGGCTAGTAACGAGGGATGTGGCAGATTTGCTTTGACCTGGAATAGTCGTTTCTAAACTGGAATGTGAAGGAGCAGAGGCTGTTGAGTACAGCTGAAGCCAGTAAAGGATGTAATGCTAAGCAGGAAGGACTGGAGGTTTCTTATTTTAAAGGCTGGAGAGCAGCAGGATGGAAGGTAGCTTCTGACAGTATAGAGAGGGTGAAGGTATGACTGTGCAGCTACTTTATTAGTATTTTTAGTGCCAAAAGCTTTGATTGCCGAGCCATTATGGTAAGAAGCCTGTGGTTCCTTCCTTGCTCCTGGTAACTCCATCCACTGCTCTTTTCAGGTTGCTGTTTGGTGACTATTTACCATTCACCAAAGTGTGGCTGTTATCCAGGGCTTGCCAGGTCTGAGCCCCAGCACCTCTGGATTTGCTGCCTAAAGTATGAAAGGGTAAAAATTGCTTCAGTCCTGGCACCTTTCATTACAAATTAAGCACTGCTGTTAGCTTCCTCACCAACCTCCCCTCACTGGTCATACTAATAGTTTCCCTCAGAATTGGATCTCCTGTTTCCATTAGTCTTCTGTAGGGTTCTGCCACCTTTAGAAAGAGATCTAGACTATACAGGAGACTTTCTGCAAAATTCCTGCCTTGTGAGATAGATATCCACATGAGCTGCAGAAGGGCTGCAGTGAGGAAGTGGTGAATACTTATTG
This sequence comes from Terrapene triunguis, assembly GCF_002925995.2. Classification (NCBI taxonomy): domain Eukaryota; kingdom Metazoa; phylum Chordata; order Testudines; family Emydidae; genus Terrapene; species Terrapene triunguis. Next base: position 17,902,567 of record NW_020664464.1, on the reverse strand, counting down.
GAGAAAAACACTAATGTAAACACTTTTATTCATATAAAGTCCCAAATTATTTAGCAGGACCCTCCCATATTTTAAAGATGAAATTAGGGGAGCACAGCTACACTTAAATTCTTTTAAAGGTAAGAAACAAGAACCTAGAAATATCTTAGCATCTAATTTCTGAAATGAGGCAAGGCCCATTCATAATAATATGCTTGTATTTCCTTGTTCCATCACAGCATATGTATGTTGATAGTATTTTTTTTTAAATGCCCTTTAAAGTAGTTAGTATAACAGTGTCAGCTCATGTAAAAAGGAAAGAGGATACTTGCTAGTAATGTATACATTGCCACTGCAGATTCAAATTGTAGGACTTACATATGAGATGGGTAATGGAATTCTTTAAAAGAATGCTTTGGATCTTATGTCCTAGAATTGATCGAATAAAAAGCCCCATATCCTGACCATTCCTCAGTTTCTCTTTCTACTAGCTTCAGTGAACTTGGAACCCATCCCCTTTCCCTGCATTGGGACAGTTTTCTTAGTTAAACTTTTTGATGGTTAAGTTGTTGAAAATATTCACTTGGAAAATCTTACAAATGTAAACAAAGCTTCCTATAGTGAAGCCAGACCTGCAGATCTGGGGGCAAAGAAGCCAGTGTTCATGAAATGCTCTTGTGCTGATGTAATGTTGGACACGAACCAAGGCATCCTTTATCTATAATGCCCAGGAGAAGGTCACTTGAGGATGGGATGTCCAATTTGTTTACTTGTCTTCACACCAGCATGTAGGGAAAACGACTGTAGGCTTTATGGAAACCTTCGCATTTCAGAGAATCTCCTGTGGGAGGTGTTGCAGATTCAGGTTGTTCAACTCTTGGAATGATATTCACTATCTCTTCCCAAAAAAAAAGTCCTCTTGGCAAAGAAGAATCTGGCTTGTCCAGATTCAAGAGCTTTAAATTTTTCAGACCTAGCTATTAGGGTACAATTTCCTCAAGGAGAGCAGCAGAGTTCTCCAAGGGATCTGACATCTTCTCAGCACCTCCATTTACCAGGAAAAAAGCATAGATGTACAGGGATCCAGTGGGAAGCAACAATCTTTCCTTTGTGTCTGGGACTTCGTGCAGGAGTTGAGTTCTGGTTGTCCCTTGACACTGATAGCATCCTGTGATTCAAGGGGATCTGAAAGTTCTTCTGAATATTCATAAGATGGCTAGAACCATTGACTGTGTCTAAGGAGTCTTCAGACTGGCTTCCCTGGTACTATCTACCAAGCCTATACAGGCCTTGCAAAGAGAAATATCCCTGGAGTCTCCTTGGATCCAAGCCCTGAGTCTGTTAGATTCACACTCTGTTTCTTTTTTCTTTCTTTTCTGAAGCCTTGTTATCCCTGGTGTAGGGCCTCTTAATCTTAGGCTCAATAGAATCAAAGATCCAAGGAAGGGTATAGAAGTGCAATGCTTGGCAGCCTCAAACTACTCCTTTCTGTTGCAGCAACATCTGGTCCATCACTCAGGCTTCTTGTTAGTGTCTCTTGTCTAGAAAAGTTCCCTCTTTGACACATTGTAAAATTGAAAAAGTAGGAAAAATTAGAAATGTTATTTTAAAAAATTAATTCCAAAAGGATTAGTCTAATCTTTATACCTACTTGTAACTAGTAGGTAAAACAATTTTGGACAAATGTGTTTTTTAAACTGTGGTTTTCAATGTTGCACATGCAATTTTAACTTGAACATTTTCTGATTTTTTTTTGTAAGTGCCTAGCCTTGCTGCTCCAACATTATCAACACCATCTTTATATTTAAGAATTATTAATTTAAGTGAAAATAACATCTAATGTTACACTGCCTACGATAAAATTGTAAGCTTCAGAGTCTGATGTATGCCATCTGGGGTCCAGAAAAATCTTATTTTCCCCTTCTACTGGTGAAACAGTCATTCAGAATTAGTTGCATTGTGGGGGTCTTAAGTCTGTCTTTGAAACATCTGGAATTGACTTCTGTTTGTGAAAATACACAACTGAGTGGACAGGAAGTCTTTTTGTTATGGTATTTCCTATGTCTGAGCACTTTTTATAAAATAAAAACAGGAGAGAGTAATAAAACTTAGTGTGAAATTAGGGCTGGGAGGTCAGCTATGCACTTTAAACGTGAACTGTGAAATTCCTTGCTTTTGAGTTGGAGAGTCTTTAATGTTACTTTTCAACATATTATTTTGTAGTTCTTTAAGGTACTTCTAAGTTATCTATCACTACGGTATTCACATGCCAGAAAACAATTATAAAAGTAACTGCTCACAGATTGATGTAGTACTTAGCACGTGCTTGACTTAAGACAGAGGTGGGCAAACTACAGCCCGCGGGCCACATCCGGCCTGCGGATCCCTCCTGCCCAGCCCTGGAGCTCCTGTCCCGGGAGGCTCACCCCCGGCCCCTCCCCTGCTGTTCCCTCTCGCCCGCAGCCTCATCTCACTGCGCCAGGGTGGTGGGGCTGTGAGCTCTTGCCTGGCAGCGCAGCTGCAGAGCCACGCGGTAAGGGGGCAGGGAGCGGGGGGGGTTGGATAGAGGGCAGAGGAGTTCGGGGTGGTGGTCAGGGGGTGGGGGTGTGATAGGGGTCGGGGGCGCTCAGAGGGCAGGGAACAGGGGGTTTGAATGGGGGCGGGATCCTGGGGGGGCAGTCAGGAAGGGGGGGTTGGATGGGGAGGCCGGGGGGGGCAATCAGGGGCAGGGGTTCCGGGGGCGGTCAGGGAGAAGGGGTGGTTGGATAGGGCAGGGGTCTTGGGGGGGGCAGTCAGGAAGGAGAGGAGGGATTGGATGGGGCGGTGGAGGGTCTGGGGGCGATCGGGAGACAGGGAGGCGTGGATGGGCCAGGGGTCCTGGCAGGACCGGCAGGGGACAGGGAACAGGGGGGTTGAATGGGGGCAGGGGTCCCGGGATGGCAGTCAGGAAGGAGAGGGGGGTTGGCTGGGGGGGCAGTCAGGGGCAGAGGTTCTGGGGGGTGGTCAGGGAGAAGGGGTGGTTGGATGGGGCAGGAGTCCCCGGGGGGCACTCAGGAAGGAGAGGAGGAGTTGGATGGGGCGGCGGAGGGCAGTCAGGGGTGGGGGATCCGGGGGCAATCAGGGGACAGGGAGGGGTGGATGGGGCAGTGGTCCCGGGGAGGCCATCGGGGCAGGGAACAGAGTGGGTTGGATGGAGCAGGAGTCCTGGGGGGGCCGTCAGTGGGCGAGAAGCAGGAGGGTTGGATAGGGGGCGGGGGCCGGTCCACGCCTGGTTGTTAAGGGGAGGCACTGCCTCCCCTAACCGGCGCGCCATACAATTTCAGAAACCTGATGTGGCCCTCAGGCCAAAAAGTTTGCCTGCCCCTGACTTAAGAGCTGTGTACTCGAAAGCTTGTCTTTTTCACCAACAGAAGTTGGTCCAATAAAAGGTATTACCTCACCCACCTTGTCTTTCTAATATCCTAGGTCTGACACTGCAAACATTAAACTATTGCAAATATCAGCCTTATCAGCTATTAAAACTACTTTGACTGTATTGGTTTAAGTAATTGGTGAAATGAATGTAAGTTATAGGCAGATCCTAAGGCTATGTCTACTCTAGAGACTTTACAGCGGCACAGCTATACCCATGCAGCTGTGCTGCAGTAAGGTCTCTCGTGTAGCTGCCCTATACCGAAAGGAGAGAGCTCCCCTGTCGACATAAATCACCCCCTAAAAGGAGCAGTACCTATGTTGGCGTGAAACGCTCTCCCGCCAACATAGTGCTGGGCACAGTACCACTTATGCTGGCGAAACTTATGTTGCTCGAGGTGTGGTTTTGGAAACATAAGGGGTAGTGTAGACATGGCCTAAATGTCTAAGATGATAGCCCAATTGGCATATTGTTTCTGTATAATCACTAATATTCTAGTAAATAGCAACACCATTGATTTATATTCCTGGCTCTTGCTTTGCAGCTCCGAAATCTTGCTTTTAAAAAGATTCCTCAGAAATCCTCCCATGGAGGCTGTCTGTCTCAACATGAACAAACATTGCACAGCCCAGGGCAGAAAGACTCTCAGGAAGAAAATTGGCAAGAGTGGAGACAAAGAGATGAACAGGTACAGCTTGCGATATCAAATTATTTTACTTGGTTGTCTTGCAGAGTAATGTAATACAAACTTCAAAGGTAAATGTGTGAGAGAAATAGCAATGGCTGAGATTTTCAAAGCAGCTTGGAGGATTTTCATTCATCTTCCAAAAATTTTAATGAGACAAGGTGGGTAAGGTAATATCTTTTATTGTCAAACTTCTGTTGGTGAAAGAGACCAGCTTTTGAGCTACACAGTGTTCTTCTGGACACTCAAAGAAGAGCTCTGTGTAGATCAAAAGATTGTCTCTTTCACCAACAGAAGTTGGTCCAATAAAATGTTACCTCCCCAACCTTGTCTCTCTAATATCCTGGATCAATGTGGCTACAACAGTGCAAACAAAAAATTTTAATCATAGGACTGTAAGGGACCCCAAGAGGTCATCTGGTCTAGTCCCTTGCACTCATGGCAGGACTAAGTATTATATAGACCAGTGGTTCTTAACCTTTACTGCAGCCTGCACCCCTTTGGTTCTCAAAATATGTTCTCGCACCCCTTATCAAAAATTAAAATACGTTCTTGCACCCCTTAAACCTAGATATATTTTTTGTTTGTATATTACAGTAATCGTTAAAAAAATGTATAATGTTAATAAATACATAGGTTTGATGAAACAAAGTAGTTGTATTTACGTGCCTGTGCTTAATTTGTGTTTTCAATGATTTACCTTCTAAAAAAATCTGGCCTGTCTCACACCCCCAGAAAGGGCATCTTGCACCTCCAGAAAGGGCGCGTGCACGCCAGGTTAAGAACCACTGATCTAGACCATCCCTGACAGGTGTTTGTCTAACCTGTGCTTAAAAATCTCCAATGATGGCGATTCCACAACCTCCCGAGGCAATTTATTCCAGTGCTTAACCACCCTGACAGGAAGTTTTTCCTAATGTCCAACCTAAATCTCCCGTCCTGCAATTTAAGCCCATTGCCACTTGTCCCATCCTCCGAGGTTAAGAAGAATAATTTTTTTCCGTCCTCCTTGTAACAATCTTTTATGTACTTGAAAATTGTTATCGTGTCCCCTCTGTCTTCTCTTTTCCAGACTAAACAACCCCAATTTTTTCAATCTTTCCTCATAGGTCATGTTTTCTAGACCTTTAATCACTTTTGTTGCTCTTCCCTGGACTTTCTCCAATTTGTCCACAGCTTTCCTGAAATGTGGTGCCCAGAACTGGACACAATACTCCAGTTGTGGCCTAATCAGCGCAGAGTAGAGTGGAAGAATTACTTCTCATGTCTTGCTTACAACACTCCTGCTAATGCATCCCAGAATGATGTTTGCTTTTTTTTGGCAACAGCGTTACACTGTTGACTCATATTTAGCATGTGATCCACTATGACCCCCAGATCCCATTCCGCAGTACTCCTTCCTAGGCAGTCATTTCCCATTTTGTATGTGTGCAACTGATTGTTCCTTCCTAAGTGGAGTACTTTGCATTTGTCCTTATTGAATTTAATCCTATTTACTTCAGACCATTTCTCCAGTTTGTCCAGATCATTTTGAATTATTATCTTATCCACCAAAGCACTTGCAACCCCTCCTAGCTTGGTATCGTACGCAAACTTTGTAAGTGTACTCTCTATGCCATTACGTAAATTATTGATGAACATATTGACCGGAACTGGATCCAGAACTGATCCTTGCAGGACCCCACCCGTTATGCCCTTCCAGCATGACTGTGAACCACTGATAACTACTCTCTGGGAACAGTTTTCCAACCAGTTATGCACCCACCTTATAGTAGCTCCATCTAGGTTGCATTTCCCTAGTTTGTTTATGAGAAGGTCATGCGAGACAGTATCAAAAGCTTTACTAAAGTCAAGATATACCACGTCTACCGCTTCCCCCTATCCACAAGGCTTGTTACCTTGTCAAAGAAAGCTATCAGGTTGGTTTGATACAATTTGTTCTTGACAAATCCATGCAGACTGTTACTTATCACCTTATTATCTTCTAGATGTTTGCAAATTATTTGCTCCATTATCTTTCCGGATACAGAAGTTAAGCTGACTGGTCTGTAATTCCCTGGGTTGTCCTTATTTCCCTTTTTATAGATTGGCACTCTATTTGCCCTTTTCCAGTCTTCTGGAATCTCTCCAGCCTTCCATGACTTTTCAAAGATAATAGCTAATGGCTCAGACATCTCCTCAGTCAGCTCCTTGAGTATTATAGGATATATTTCATCAAGCCCTGGTGTCTTGTCTAACTTATTTTTAACTTGTTCTTTCCCTATTTTAGCCTCTGATCCTACCTCCATTTTCACTGGCATTCACGATGTTAGATGTCCAATCACCACCAACCTTCTTGGTGAAAACTGAAACAAAGAAGTCATTAAGCATCTCTGCCATTTCCACATTTTCTGTTATTGTTTTCCCCCGCTGATTGAGTAACGGGCCTGTCCTGTCCTTGGTCTTTCTCTTGCTTCTAATGTATTTGTAGAATGTTTTCTTTTTACCCTTTGTCTCTCTAGCTAGTTTGATCTCGTTTTGTGCCTTGGCCTTTCTAATTTTGTCCCTACATACTTGTGTTGTTTGTTTATATTCATCCTTTGTAATGTGACCTAGTTTCCACTTTCTGTAGGATTCTTTTTTGATTTTTAGATCATTGAAGATCTCCTGGTTAAGCCAGGATAGTCTCTTGCCATACTTCCCCCTCCTCAATGGGATAGTTTGCTCTTGTGTCCTTAATAATGTCTAATGGAAGACGTGAGATAGAATCTCCTGCTTTGCTCAATCTTTACACTTAAATCTCATATTTTAAAGATTTTCTCTGCTATAAAAATCTTTTGAAGCATCTTTGCCATCACTCTTATTAACAAAAGAGCATTTCAGTTGGCTTATTCTTGGTCTTCTGATGTGCTGAGTTCACTCTCAAATCCAGATCTCTTGAAGAGCAGCACACTCAATAAGCCATAAGGCTATGAGGACAGTCACATCTGTCAATATAAGATACTTATTAATTGCAATAGATATCCCTATTTTTCTTGGTTTATATATTTACCAAAAGTAAGTATTCTCTATAGAGCTAGGGGTTGCCAACATTTAAAAATGTAATAAATCAGAGGCCATCAGTGTGTGTGTGTGTGTGTGTGTGTGTGGTGAGTGCCATTGAAACCTTTTTACCATGATTCCTCTGGTAGAACTACTAAAGGCAGAAGTTACACTAAGGGCTGGTCTACACTTGGGGGGGGAGGGGGGAGGTGGAGTACGGGCGTCAATTCGGGGATCAATTTATCGCGTCTAGACAAGACGCGATAAATCGATCCCCGATAGATCGATTACTACCTGCCGATCCAGCAGGTAGTGTAGACGTGGCCTAAGAATTGTGATGGCTTCAAAATGTTAAAACCTTTTAGCCTTGAGGTAAGACCATTTGAAAAACCATACATTTTCTTAACTGATTGATGTGCTTTTCCTCCAAATGATGTCAATAGGAGAAACATTCATAATTAGAACTGTTCCTTTGTTAATTATGGTAGTTCAGTACTTCACCTAAATATTTTGTTGATTTATAGAATGTCAAAGTTTATTTTACTATTTAGTGCAATGACATTTTGTTTTTACATCTTAGTTTAAGTGTGTGTTTTTACATTTTCCCTTGTTCTAGAATAGTGAGAGCTTGTATGAAACTCTTTACAACATTTACTAATAGGTATGTGATGATCTGGTGGCTTTGGTTACTGAGTATCAGGATATCTGAGTGTGTTTTCTCCTTTTATAAGAAAACTGTTTCATGCAGAGTTGGTGACATCACAGTTCTCTATGAATTATGCATTTTGAGATAGCCCTGTACACTTGTAAGGGGCCAATATTGATGGTGACATGTCTTTGAAAGGTCTGTGTGAAGTTCAGGAGCTAGGTTAAACACCTATATTGACAGCTACCTGGACTTTATTGACATGTAGAGAGAGATTTTCAATCTGTGGCTCAACAAAGAGGAAGAATTTCAGAAATCCCATTTTGGAAGATGATCAAGCATTAAGTGAGGGCAACATTTGGTGCATAATAAATTGTTGAAAGTTGTTAATACTGTGATGTCAGGAGACTTTTTTTTGGGGGGGGGGGGGGTGCAGGTATCAATTTTTTCAGCCTGCCTGTGCCTTCTGATTAGATGGTTGGTATATCAAGCAATGTAGTAGTGACTATAAAGTGCTTTGGAGAATTGCATGAAGCTTACAAGCTGCATGTCTCTGCCCTCTTTATTATAAAAGAGGAGAAACATTAACCCTGGTTTAAGTATTTATGAATGTATTATTGAACAGTGGGACGCGATGGTGGACATGCAGTTGATTTCTTAATTCATTTGCATTCTAGAGGCCCATAGGGTATAAAGTTGTCTTGGGTTTTCCTTTCACTTTTAAAAGTAATTTCATGGTTTTGCTATTGTCCTGAAATCTACCACTCTGACTTTGGCGCCATGATAAGACACATTTTCACTATTGGATAGTAGAGAAAAGCATAACTAGAGGCTATTGCGGTTTTTGAGATCAGAGCATGGACTGTTTGTGTATGTAGTATAGTATTGAGCACACTGTCAATTTTAAGCAATTGTTCAGGGATCACAGTAGAGGACGGGGAGTTGTGATGCTCCTGGCACATGCTCTGCCCACAATACCTGAATAACTAGATGTTTTTTCTAAGCTGATCAGTAGTGAAATAGCTAAAAATGTAACATTGTCCTCATTAGGTTGCAGAGTTAACAGCCCATTAAAAAAATGAAGTGGTTTACTTCTGTCACTATGATGTCTGCTGGCTTATATCTTGTGGGCTTTTCTTGGCTACTACAAGAGCTAGAGGGTAAAACTTTCCAATTCACCTAAGTCACTTAGGAGCCAAAGTCAATGGGATTTAGACTCCTAAATAACTTGAGCACTTCTGAAAACTCCACCCAGAACCACAATTTCTTTGAATGAAAGATTAGTTTCTCCAGAAACTGATGGGGGGCCACCACCAGGAATATGTTTGTACTGCATACCACTGCAGGCTATCTTAAATTGAATCTTGGAGAGAATTTGGAGTATTGGTGCAAGGTGTACATGGGGTGAGTATCCTTAACAAGTATAGGTAAATTCCATATTCTCTGTCTAATTATTACGTTTAATAATAAAACTTTCTGTCTTTAAAACTATTCCTTAATTTAGAAACTTACTCACTGTTTGTAGCTGCTGCCAGTAATGCCTGCCAGTGCTGCAGTGTATTCAATTGGCTCTTTAGAGGTAGCCTGTTAGAATGAGGGATGGGGAAGATTGTGAGGAAAAAGGGATACTGGACCAAAAAGAAGGCTGAAGGAGAGACTTTGGTTAGTTTATACTTTGTCATGTGAATTTTGAGATTAACAACAAGAATACCTACGTAATTTCAGTAAATTTGCTAAAGTTATTTTACAGTAGAGGATATAGCCATTAGTCTTCCAGTTTAAATCTCAACTGCAGTGTAAATGTTTAAATTGTAAATGTGTTAAAATACTGCTCCTACAGTATATGGAAAATATTTAAGTGTTAATAGAATTACAAGGTCCTAAAGCTAGTAAAGGATTTCTGGTGACATAACACCAAGAGGATTGTCATCACACTAGGAGCCCCAGGATGGACTAATTTTATGGTTAAATTATTGACATTTAGTGATAGCATTCGTATTGCAGTAGTACTTAGCTCCAATAACTACTTGGGCTCTTTTGTGCTAGACTCTGTACAAACATTTAAGGAGAAAGTCATTGTCCTGAGGAACAGGGCCGGCTCCAGGCACCAGCCGACCAAGCACATGCTTGGGGCGGCACCTTATAAGGGGCGGCCAATGTTGGGGTGGCGGGGGGCACTCGCGGTGTTTTTGTTTTTGTTC
>NW_020664464.1:17817613-17892223 GCF_002925995.2 Terrapene triunguis | reverse complement strand
GGGGGGGGGGGGGGGGGGGGGGGGGGGGGGGGGGGGGGAGGTGTTACGGCAGGGCGGCGCTCTTCTTTTTTGACTGGGGCGGCAAAAAAGTTAGAGCCGGCCCTGCTGAGGAACTTACAGTATTAACTTCCACATACATGTTAAACATTGCCTTTTTATAACTTTATTCCCCCCTTCTCCTCCCCCCTCCTCCCCCCCCGACCCCCATCCCTTCCTTCTTTTTTCATTACTTGAATTTTTCAGGGCAATCGTTGTGCCTTGATTTTTTTGGTAGACATCCTTCTTGCTCAGGCTCAGATTCTGTTGTATAGTTGATACTAAATTGTAGCCATAGAATAAATAAATTCTTTGGGGTAATAGCACACAGATACCTGCATACTGGCAGTCTCACTCATGTCCTTGCCTCCTGTTGAGCGGGTATTTATATGATTGTGTTCAAGGACCTAAGTAAAAAGGAGAGGCTCTTGGCTTACTATTGTAAAACTAAGGACACTGGTCTTTATTCATGCAAAACTCATTGTAGGAGTTTCCTCTGATTAGAGTGACTGCAAAGAATGTCTAGATCAGTGGTTCTCATCCCACGGCCCAATCTGCACACAGCTGTGACCCATGTGACATCTTCAGGGCCATACAGGTAGTATATATAATGTGTGGATGAGGCTCACATAACACACAGAGAACTGTGAGCCATGCATCCCACAGTGGTAAATAGGTTGAGAACCAAGATCTTTGGAGGATTTCATAAACCATGTATTTTAAGCAATCTGTGTCTCATGAAACCCTGTAAGTTCTTTAAGGGCGTGGTTATCATAGGCAGGAAAGTTATATGGTATCACTAGAACTTATAAAAGCTAGTTGAGCCATTTTTAATTTGATCAAATTGAGCTGAGAATGTGCAAAGACTCATAGACTTTAAGGCCAAAGAGACCATCATGATCATCTAGTCTGACATCCTGCACATTGCAGGCCATAGAACCTCATCCACTCACTCCTGTAATAGACCCATAATCTCTGGCTGAGTTTCTGAAGTCCTCAGATCGTGAGTTAGAGACTTCAAGTTTAATCCTTAATGACTAAAAACATCCTAATTGCAACTCAAAGAACAGACAAATGACAGATGAAAGAGAAGAGAAGTGGAATGAACGGACAAAAACAAACTAAGAAACATGATAATATTTGCTGATTCATCACACTGGGGATTGCTCTGATAATTTGGGAACCATTTAAAGGAATAATATCTGATGCAAACAAACTGCTACATTTTTAGAGATGTATTATAATCAGTTACATCTGAGGAGTGCATGTTTGTTTATATTACTGCTGTATGCACACTGCAGTTTTTCCAACCTCCTCCTCATCCACCAGTACCCTGAATCCAGGTGAATCCCTACCTCTGCTTACCTTGAGCCCATCTGTGTCCCCCATTCAATAAGTTTGTATTGGCTTGGGTGTATTTTTTTTTTTTTGGCTCACCTTTTCCCATGAAGATTAATATAGTGCTCTAAACAAAACTCAGCTACCCTTCTGCCATGCCACCACATTATAAAATCAGATGTTACCTCTCTACCTTTGCTAAGCAACTCTTAGGCCTGGTCTACACTAACCCCCCAAGTCGAACTAAGGTACGCAACTTCAGCTACGTGAATAACGTAGCTGAAGTCGACATACCTTAGTTCGAACTTACCGCGGTTCAGACGCGGTCCACACGCGGCAGGCAGGCTCCCCGTCGACTCCGCGGTACTCCTCTCGCCGAGCTGGAGTACCGCAGTCGACGGCGAGCACTTCCTGGTTCGACTTATCGCGTCCAGACCAGACGCGATAAGTTGAACCCAGAACTTCGATCCCCAGCCGCCGAACTAGCGGCTGGGTGTAGACCAGCCCTTAGTTATTTCTTTCCTTTTCAGTCCCCACATATAAAATTTCAATTCCCCTTTTATCCCACGTCCCAAGAAACTCCATCAAGACTAAAGCTCCCCTCCATCTCTCCTTAATCTAAGACAGCTCTTGATCCCTTACACTTCTCTGGAACAACTCTTGCACTGCACACAGATGATGTCCTGGAGTCTCTCGCCATCCCTGCCATTCAGCAGAAGTTATTTTGTTAAGGGCAGCAGAGCTGGCCTGGTCTTTTCTATGCTTTTGAGAGGCTCTTCTTTCCCCTATCCTACTTGTTGATATTTTAGGCTTTAAAATCAACAAGCTTTCTGCATGCACAACTTCAAGATCTAAGTTACAAGCAAGCATTTTGAACAAATGCAATTAAAAAAAAAAAAAAAGAGAACTTACCTTTCCCTGTAGTGACTAAGTAGTGCATGATTTCAGTCACAGACTTTGATTTAACAACATGGTAGAATACCTTATTGGTTGAAACACAACTGTTGTACAAATGTATTTAGTCATTCTTACTGGCGCATTTCATCATATTACCAAGAGTATGTTGACAGCAGCTGTAACATTCCGTAGGCTAAAATTAAGTTTTAAAGGTGTGCAATTGAAAGCTGGTTTTGCTTTTTATTAATAAAAACAAAAATCTGTCATGAGTTTTTGTTTTAATCTTATTTCTTCAGCTGACATCTGAAATGTTTGAAGCAGATCTTGAAAAGGCATTACTGCTAAGCAAACTGGAATATGAAGAGCACAAAAAGGTATTTGCTGTCTTCATCCTGATCTGAAAATTGTGCAAGTTTTTGACCTTTATTGAGTTCTGGATAAAGGAGACTAATAATTTGGTTTCCACAAAATTTCGTGTAAGCTAACTCTTTAGTTTCTTAATACCCAAAGATTTACTAAGAATTGAGAGAACCAATTTGAGAGTTGAGGGAAACCACAAACAGCCAAATTACAGTTTGAGAATATTAAAGATGACCTGCCAAGGGGGAAAATGAGTTTGTACCCTCTTTGCTTCTTTGATATATAAAGACATTTGTTTTCACCTTAGAAATAATAAGACTGCTAAGCCTTGTTCCATGTAGGTGTATGTGTGTGTGTGCACGCGTGTGTGTTTTGTTTTGTTTTATTTATTGATCTTGGTGCGGGCTCTGGAGAGGTCTTCTTAGAGGATCATAGAACTGAAGGGGAGGAGGATCTTTTTTAGGTCTCAATTGAAGTGGTAGGCATGTTGAATCTTTAACATCTTTCCTCCCAATTGTTTCAGTTATTTGACTTAAATAGATAATAACAGTTTAGAACAGGCTGACTAAAAATTCCTTCTCAGCTGGTTAGGTTTACCTTCTTTGGTACTTGTATTGTTGTCTTGCTAGTTCTCCAGTCATCTACATCAGGGGTCGGCAACGTTTGGCACGCGGCTCGCCAGGGTAAGCACCCTGGCGGGCCAGGCCAGTTTTATATACCTGCTGACGCGGCAGGTTCGGCCGATCGCGGCCCCCACTGGCCGCGGTTCGCCGTCCTGGGCCAATGGGGGCGGCGGGAAGCGGCCGAACCTGCCGCGTCAGTGGGGGCCGTAGTCGGCTGAACCTGCCGCGTCAGCGGGTAAATAAAACTGGCCCTGCTCGCCAGGGTGCTTACCCTGGCGAGCTGCGTGCCAAACGTTGCCAACCCCTGATCTACATAGTGTTCCAGGAGAGAAAGTGCTGATAAGTCCTGAATTTCTAGTGTGAAAAACAAATAGGAAACTTTAAGAAAAACAAAAACCTTAAACTATACAGAAGAAAAAAACAAAAATGGCACACATCCATTTTTTTGCTCGGAGTGTCAGCTTTAGTAGCGTCTTGTACTTCTGTTGGACAAACTAAGACTTCGCAGAGGTTTTTTGTTTGAAGGGAATCCCCACAATTAAGTTAAAGTTCTTAAAACTAAACTGTAATTTAACTTCCAATTTTAACTTCATTTTAAAATGCATGCTTAAGTACACGCAAGCAAAGACTTAGTCTTTAAGCATAGCTGTTGGGGATTTGCTCTTGAGTCCAAATGGCATCTGCATGGATTGCAAGTAAAGAAGCTAATTCGTTAGCAGTTTGGGAGAACTTTGTATATGCTAGTAAATTTAAAATCTAGTAGCTGTTTATATTGTAGTCTCGTAGTATAGAACAGGGTTTCTAAACCTTTTTCTTTCTGAGCCTCCCCCCCACTCCCCCCCCAACATGCTATTAAAAACTCTGGGGTGGGGGAGAGGCATGGCTCCAGGCTTCAGATGCAGGTGGTGATGGGGGTGCTCTAGGCTTCAGGTTGGAGGCGGGGGGTGGGACTCTTGTCCTGGGGGGCTCTGAACTTTCTGCCCTGGGCTCCAACCAGTCTAACGCTGACCTGCTTCGCGGACCCCCTGAAACCAGCTGTGGGGCAGTGGACCCCCAGTTGAGAGCAGCTGGTATAGAACATCAGAGCCTGTTTTATTTTTTTTCCCCTGCTTTATTTATTTTCTATATAACTACTTTTTCTATTTAGGTAAAACCTTCAAATCACACTTTACTCTTTTCAGTGTAATGGCACATTTAATGAAGCAGAACCTCAGGCTTAAAAGGAACTCTCCTCTTTGTCTAATGTCATTTAAGCAATAATGTCAGTTGGCTAGAGCATGATCATAGAATATTGGCGGTCTGCTGCTATATGAATGACTAGGGATATTGAGAGTAAATGTCAAGCAGATGTTTATTTTTAAAGCAAGTATAATTGATTGTGACACTACTGTATTACAGTGCTTTTTGATTATATTATACCAAATTGATTTTTAGATAACATTTTATCTAGGTGTTGGGGTAGTAGGCTGACAATTCACTGTACTGTTTGTGAATAGCTATACTCTGGTTTAAAGAACACAGTTGTTTCTTTAGGCTAATCAGAGTACAGAGCGAGAAAGATGTCTACCAAAAGCTGTCAAACTGTTTTAGACCAAGAGCTTTGTTTGTGTACTGTCATTTTTTCTTAAGAATACAAAACTTTAGCGCAGTGGTCCCCAAACATTTGAGGGTTGTGTGCCCCCCAACCCTCCTGGGGCTGGGAGTGGGGGTGGGGCATGACGTGGACAGGAGTAAGGGGGCTGGAGGTGGGTCTGAGAGCAGGGCTGGAAATGGAGCCAGAGGCGGGGGCTGGCTGCTCAGCCCCCGTCCAGGTGCGGCTCCTCCCCCAGCCTCTGCTTCAGGCTGGGAACGGAGTCGCAGCCAGGGGCCAAGGGTGGGGCTGGGAGTGAAGCCACAGCTAGGCCACGGTGGGGTCAGCAGCTGGCCCCCGGCTGAGTGTGGAGCCAGGCTGAGGCTGGGGATAGAGCCAGGCTCAGGTCCGGGAGCCGTGACCGTGGCTGGGGGTGGGACCAAAGCAAAGCTGGGGGCGGGACAGGACTGGGTGGCCCTCCCTCCCTGCCCCCTAGAGGGGCTGGCCTGGGCCTGCTGCATGTTCCCGAATGTTCCTCTGCACCCCCCTAAGGTGGCATGTCCCACAGTTTGGGGACCTCAGCTTTAGAGCAATTAAATTACTAATTGGTTTATTCATTAGAGTAAAATAGTGCAATCAGTGGGGTTTTATTCCTTTCAGGACTCTGAAAATGCTTCGCCTCCCTCAAAGTCGGTGAATAAGAAAGAGAAAAGAAAGAACCAGCAGGGAAAAGACAAACCTCTCACAGTGTCTCTCAAAGACTTTCAGTCTGACATTAATATAGGTATGCATTTTTATGTTTAAATATTTCTTTACAAACCAAGTGTTTAATTCTTTGGAATTACTATGACATATACTTTTAATAACAAAACACTGTACTGAAACTCTGCATTTCCAAAGTCTCAGTTCAGTAACACTGTATTTAAATATAATATTCACTGAACAGTGTTAGAAACAAGTAAACTAAACACTGTGTTTTGATAGCTCTAAATCTAACTTTATGTATCCTGAATCTTATTATTTTTAATGTGGACTAATCAGTTTAGCTAAGGAGAGGAGCAAATGAGAGAAGTATTCAACTGTTGGGGTGTGAAGAAGTACTGAACCTGTTGCAGTGACCAGCATCTGGCAATGATCCAAGCTCACTCCAGAGGAAAAACTCTTTACTCCCAGCTTGGTTGTACTTGCTGCCTTGCTGTTCCCTCTACTTCCCAGACAGTGGTAGGACAGTGGTAGTTGCCCTTTGCACCCAAAGCTGGCTCTTTAGGGGAGGAAGAGTTAAGGGAGGGGGAAATATTGCTTACCAGAGCAGCTCGTACATTCTTTGGGTGCTGGTTTGTTCCTGTTGTCTTCAGAGCAGTGGCTCCTGCCTTTAGCACAGAAACAATGGTAGGGTCTGGAAAGAGAAAAAGTACTATTAAATCAAAAGTCTATTTAAAAAAATATTCTAAGCACTTATCTAAGTTACCAGTATCTTATTAAATGTGGGTTGATTTTAAAAACAAACCGAGAAACAAAAACAATAAAACACCCGCAAAGGATGAGAGTCTGAACAAATTATAGATGTTGGTCATGTCACATAATATGCTACTGCAAGGCACTGAGATACTATGGTGATGAGGGCAATATAAAAACCAGAAAAGAATTAAATACAGTCTGCAGTTTGTTTATTGCAAAAATGTTGCTTGCCAGTTATGAACTCTCACTGCATTTAACAAATTGGGGTCTGCTTTCTGTTACATTATTTTAAGAGATAGGGTTTAAAATACAACATAGACCAATGATACTCAGACTGAGGGCTTGTCTTCGCTACCGGCATAAGTCAACCTAAGTTACACTACTCCAGCTACGTTATTCATGTTGCTGGAGTCGACTTAGCTTAGGTCGATTTACCCTGGTGTCTTCACTGCACTGCGTCAATGGGAGACCCTCTCCAGTCAACTTACCTTACTCTTCTTGGAGAGCTGGAGTACCAGAGTTGCTAAATCGACACCCATTGCATCGATTGCAGCAGCGTTGATCTCCCCGGTAGTGAAGCCCTGAGGCTCGCAAGCTGCAAATCAGGGATCTTTAACGTGTCTCCTGCGACTCTTTGAAGCACATGATAATAAAACACTGTGTGATGTAATTATTAATCAATCAGGATACTTTTATTAACTAAGTTAACTTATTTGCTGTGAGAATGATATACACCTCTACCCCGTTATAATGCAGTCCGATATAACACACATTCAGATATAACGCAGTAAAGCAGCGCTCCGGGGGACGGGGCTGCTTTACCTCATCATATCCAAATTCGTGTTACCGCAAGTGGTTCCTCTGCGCCCGCCCGTTACTTGCTGCAGCCCTCCCCGGGGCCCCCTGCCCCAGCTCACCTTCGCTCCCCCTCCTCCCACGAGCGTGCCGGAGCTCCGCTTCTCCTCCCTCCCTCCCAGGCTTGCTGTGCCAATCAGCTGTTTGGCACAGCAAACCTGGGGAGGGAGGAGAAGCGGAGCTGAGTGGCTGCTCGTGGGAGGAGGAGGCAGAGCGGAGGTGAGCTGGGGTAGGGGGGCCGCAGCAAATAGGGGGGGCGCAGAGGAATCGCTCCCTCCCCGTCCAGCTCACCTCCGCTCCGCCGCCTCCTTCTCCTCCCACGAGCACGCCGCTCAGCTCTGCTTCTCCTCCCTCCCAGGTTTGCCGCGCCAAACAGCTGATTGGCGCAGCAAGCCTGGGAGGGAAGGAGGGAGGAGAAGCAGAGCTGCGGTGCACTCGTGGGAGGAGGCGGAGCGTAGGTGAGCTGGGGTAGGGGGGCCACAGCAAGTAAAAGGGGGGGCGCAGAGGAACTGCTCCCCGCTCCAGCTCATCTCCGCCTCCTCCCCTGAGCGCGCCGCGGCTGCTCCGCTTCTTCCCCCCTTCCTCTCCCCGGCTTGCCGGTCCAAACAGCTGATTGGCGGGGCAAGCCTGGAAGGGAGGGAGGGAGAAGCAGAGCGGCCGCAGCACACTCAGGGAGGAGGCGGAGGCAGAGCGGCGGTGAGCTGAGGCGGGGAGCGGTTCCTCTCCCTACCCTGATACAACGCGGCCTCACCTATAACACAGTGAGATTTTTTGGCTCCCGAGGACCACGTTATATCAGGGTAGAGGTGTATATAAAATATAGTACTATAAGTAAATGAAACAATTAATTCACACTACTGTGGCTCTTTTGAATAGTTTATCACTAATTTGGCTTCTGAACCACTGAGGTCTGAGTATCACTGGTGTAGAAAGTCCTCTTTAATTCCTTAGTGTAATTTTGGGAAAAGAATGAGAATTAATGCTGGAGAACCAAAATGGATTTTTCAGTCTCTTCTGAATTATCTCACTTTGATAGTTTTTGGTATGATTAAATCAGACAATGTAGTATTTTTTTTTTAAGTAACATCTATTTTTCCTGTGTTCTCTTTTTCAGATCCCCTTGCTAAAAAACACGAGGTAAGACTTAGTTTTTATTAAATTAATAAACATAACACAACACCAAAGACCAGCTTAAATAATGAGGTTTTGTATGCAGAAGATAGTTATTAAATAAGTATTTAAACAAAGAGGCTTTCTAAAGTCACAGTCAGGAATTAATTTTTCAAATTGGCTGCCTAAAGTATGTCCATAAAACTTGTGTGAGCAAATGCAAAGATAAAAGTCCATGTATGAGAACTTATACATGTCTTTTCCAGTTTTGTGCCATCAGTTACAGGCTTGCAAATGTTATTGGTACAGTTTAGACAGATTTGAAAGCCTGGCCCTAAAAGTTCTCTAGGCAGGGTACAAGAAGCTAAATACCTATTAGAAGCAGAGTAGATAAGAAAATATTAATGGCAAATATTGTGCAGTGGTACATTCCTAGTATTATGACCCTTCTAGGTAGAAAAATCACTTTGATGTTAAATATTTCTTTATAATTCAAAAATCTAGGTAGGCATTGCACAAAAGTATTAAATCAATGGAAATATTTTTCTCACCTGATATCACTTCTATGAAATGTTCTTATTTTTCAGAGTTTTATAGTTGGCAGTAAAATATGCTCTAGGTAAAATTTAGTACTCCATTTTGTTTCATGATGTGTCTCTGTATATTAAAGAAGAAAGTGCTGATACCTGTATTTTGTGTGTTTTTGTGACTTTAAACACAGACTTCTTTAAAACTCAACTATATTTCATTGTTTAGCTGGATATTGACTTCTATTTAAATGGAGATAAATCATGAAGTTAATTCTTGACAGGAACTGAGCTCTTCCCAGACTTTATTGCATGATGGAGGATTCTTCAATAGACTGGAAGATGATGTTCATAAAATACTTATTAGAGAAAAAAGGAGAGACCAGCTCACAGATTACAATGGAGTGGATAACTGTACATCTCATGAACATAGTCAGGCATGTACAATGGCAGCTATTTTCAAGTGCACAATGAATATTTGCTTGGTGGATAATCGAAATAAAATTTGAAGCTTCTGGAGTAATTTTTCTTACAAAAAAAAAATCTGACTGCTTATGCTCTCACAACTTCAATTATATGCTGAAAACACAATTTATGGATAACTTTTTTGACTAGTTCATGTTATAGGTCAGTGTATCGCTTAAGAAAAAACAAAATGCAAACAACTGAAATGGGACTGCCAAATCTCCTCCTCTGAGAAGAAGGTCAAGAGGAAGGAATGACAAAGACCCACTCCTCTTTTACCTCTTTCCAGTAGCATAAATATCTTTGGAGAAGGGAGGATTACAAAATTGGCTCCTGGGGTTGTAGTTCTAACACCTTGGTCCCTGCAGTCTGGTTGCAGGTCTCATGGATAAGTCATCAGGTCCTTTGACTACCTGTAGATATTTCTAGGGCTATTATTGTTATAGTAGTAGCCTGACATTAGCAAATTTTTTTTTTTCTTCAGAAAATACTACTTCTGCTCTGTGCCCCTTGCTGCAATGGTGACCGAATGTCCTTGCAGAAAACCATAATTGGGATATTTCCTATGACTTCCACGTTATTGAGTGGGATATTTCTTCCCTACAGTGAGGAAATAAAGTCAGAAGGGAGAGCAAATGCTGTATTTTAAGAATATAACTTTGTTAGAGAACAAGCTTAGTTTTGATCTGACTGTTAAAAGCTGAAGTAATTTAGTTACGACTGTACTTTTAAGATTTAATTATGTGTTCTTGTTTGTCCTAGTTTTTTTCCCCAACTTGATATCCTTTCCTTCCCTACTCAGTTGAGAGAGAGCTGAGCTGAGGTTACAATCTTGTTGTGACTTCACTGTTCACAACCTCCACAAACCCTGCCATAGTCCTGCAGGGAAAATTTTTTTTGATATTCTCTTTGTTTTTTTAAGAAGATTAGAACTAATCAAAACCTTTTTTTGGAGAAAAGATGACTTTGTTAGCATTGCATATGCTCCAGCTAAACACAGTGTGCAGGATCCAATCATTTCGAGTGTGAACTTGAAACAGCATTAGCATTTAATCTGGTTTGTGTGTACTTTCGCTCCCAGTTCTTTGTAGCACCTTTAATCTTTAAAAAAATACAAAACACTTTTGCCCAAAACTACTTCCATTCCCCCTCTTCCTCTCATACATGTAAAGCATCAAAAAGTTGGCTAGCTCCTAAACCATGCTACAAGATTTTAGTAAACGAGGACTTCCTCAGTTGTAAAAACGAAGGGCAAAGTTGTCTCATATGCTGGGTACAAGCAGTTTTTTCTAACAGCTTCTGTATAATCAGGTGGGGTTAAAGTTTGTACACTAATATTTGAAAACACTTAAATAATTTGTCACATTTAAATCTTGTTCTCTAGCAATAAGAACAAAATCCAGTAGTCAAGGCTTAGAGAGCTTCTCCCGTTTTGCTTGCACTTCCACAGAATGTGCTCCTTTTTGAAGTTGAAAAAGCTTAAAAAAAATACCCTGCTTGTGTATCCATCCATAAAAGCTTCGAAAATATTTTTAAAGCTATATTTTTTAAATGAACATTTTACAGAAGCTCTTTCACATGATTCTGCCAGATACCCAGTCTTTAAATGTTTTATGGCTTGGTCCTTCAAAACATACTTGAAGCATGCAGGTATTTGTTAAAACTTAAACACCTTATGTTACTGATTTATATATATCATATTTTAATGGTTGTGCAGCTATGGAAAACCAACACACTTGCACAAGAGCTACTTTGAAGCAACCAGGCTAATAGTGTTTTTGTTTGTTTTTCTTTGCTTGGAGACAGTCAAGGGCAGCTGAATTCTGCCTTTTGCAGGACTGAAATTCTAATGCAAACTTATAGTTAGTCCTAAAATTATGTGGTTGCTTATTTTTCTGTAGGAGGTTGTTTTGAAAGATGGAAAAACAGAACGATTAAAGTTGGAACTTGAAAAGAAAGATACAGAAATTCAGCAACTGAAAAGCATCATTACTCAATGGGAGGTATGTAGTTGATAATGTCTCCAAGTATTGAACAAAGTCTAACTTCTTTTTTTACCCATTTGATTAAGCCAAAACGTGGCTAGTCTGAAAGGGAACTTTGTGCTGGCCACCAAAATATTACCTTTCCAGAGCATCTTTCTCCAAAGTTGTTCCTGCAGTACCAGATGGATTGACCTTTCTTGGTAAGTAAGACAGGTATCTAAAAATAAACTGAATACCGTAAGAAGGTCACCCATCAAGGAGTAAATATTTATCAGTTTTGGCATACCCAAGTCCCATTTGTTTCCCAGATGTTGCCGTTTTGTTAGCTGTCAAGACTGTAGCCCAATCTGAAATGCCTAAAAAAAGAAACCAGTACATACTTCTCCAGATACAAGAGAAACCATTTAGAGCTGCAGCCCTGTAGCATTGAAATGGAGCTTTGCATCTGCTATGCCCCTTCTCCCAACCTAGGAGGAAGATTTCAAAACAACATTCAGTACAAAGGTTAACCCCTTACCAAATCCTCTGGTGTTGCTGGATGCTAAATTAGATAGGAAAATTCCCAGAATTGCTGCCCTGGAACACCACATTAATATCTGTCCCGACTCTAGCTGACAGCTTGAAAATGAATACAAAGCAGCAAGGATGGAACTTTTATGAGAAATTGCCATTATGTCAAAAGGCTCTGGTAAATGCACTAAAGCACCAGGACCAACTTCTTATTGGTCACATTAAACCAAATTTTGTTCATCTTTGTTTGGGAGTGGTGAACAGGAATACAAGGAGGAATAGTTTGTTTATGTAAATAAAAACAGATAGATATGTAAACTTCATAACTTAGCCTTGGGTACCAAACAATTGAACTCTGTAGAAACAGCATGAAATTGTTGACAATAGTGACATTCAACATTTCAGCTAAGTTCTGATTAGAAAATGATTTCAACCTGCTACAAAACAGGAAACAAGGTTTTTTGGTTAACAGCTGCTGTCATGTGCAAAGTTTGGGCTCACAGATGAAATTAATTGAAATGGAAAACCATTTCTATTTGATATTGCTCCTAGAGTACAGTTGGCAGAATAATGCAGTGCACAAGAATTCTTGTTAAGTGCTTCATTTCACGTGATGTAATTGTTAAGAGTTTCTACTTGATAGTCTTGTATGCTTATTGGGCATTGAAGGGCATAGAAAGCTTTGGCTAGCTGTAAGTCTAGAAGAATTCATTACTATGACAATTAAATTCACTTTTATTGGCCTTTGGTTCGATAAATATTGCTTTAAAGCATGGCTGTAGTTAGGGATGGTGTGGCATTCCAGTATACTTTCTTGGAAAGGTTGAAGGTACTCTACTGTAGAATTATCTACCCACCCCTTTTCAATATTGGCATTTGCTGTTCTTCATGCTGCTCCCATGCAATTGAATCAGCATCCCGTTAATTAGCCCAGTGTTCCTTCTCTGTTTATAAACCAGCTGACCTTGTTCTATGGAGCATTATGAAGTTAACATGAGGGACAAGATTGGTGTGTAAGTGGAGCATGGTAGCTTGCCACCAGGTTCAAGATATCCTATAAAAATTAATTTTTCTTCAAGGGACACCGAAATGGGGAGAAAAGAGAATGAGGAAAATATAAAATGGGTGTAGAATTAAGAAAAGACACAGAAACCAAACTGCCAGAATTGGCACCAGTGACCAGTCATGAGAAGTGCTACCTTAGAAGAGGCAATTTAGGCATCAGATGGACAGGAGAGATCAGTAAGGTCCGTTTCCTGAGTAGAAAAACTGAAAGATGAAGATTCCAAAAGAGAATTTCCTTGACTGTAAGGTCTTTGGGGACAGTGATCATGTCTTCCTATGTGTCCTTGTATAGCACCTAAGGCAATGAGGACTCAGTCCTAACTGTGCTCTTTGGCTACCACCATAGTATAAATGATATGTCACTTCTTTTGGCATTACAGTTCTTTCATGTGGCCTTCATTTTTTTCAGAGAACCCTCAAAACCTCTGTCAGACATGGAGCTAAAATCTTCCAGCAAGTTCTGTTTCTCTGTTCAGCAGTTCTTTCTTCTCTTTCTCCATTCACACCATGTGTAGTTGATTTTGAATCTGCTGTAGTGCCAGCTTGAGCTCCTTTGACTTTGGCCTCTAATTTGTTTAAACTACCTCTCCTATGTTCTCTCATCCTTGAGTCCTATGTATTTAAATAGATGAGCCTAGAACCCTTGTGCTTCTTAAATTACCAGTAAAATCACTGCTTTCAAATTTGATGTTTGTTATTTTTAAACACCAATTTAAAGAATGTCCCTTTTGTCATATAGTAATAGGTGATTTTATTTAAATCTCTTAATATTAGGTGAAGTATAAAGAAGTAAAAGCAAGAAATGCACAGCTGTTGAAAATGCTACAGGAAGGTGAAAGTAAGTAAAGTTTATTCTCTAAGATGTTAATTTTGAAGTGTACAAAGTTATTTTAAAAATTTACTTAAATGACTTTGAAAAACAGTTTTTAAAGATAAATTGATAAGAGTAATGAGTGGCAACTGTAAATTGTAATAGTGGAATTATTTAATCTGACAATTTCCTTTACTAGGAACTTCTGATAATTCATTTTCAGTCTGAGTGACTAGTGTTCAATTTCATTAGTTGCTATTTCAGTAAAATTGTCTTTATAAGCAACCTTCTAATATGAATATAAGAATCATGTGATTGTGTTAGACTTTTTAATACTGCTGGGTCATGCATGTTCAAGTTGTTTCCATGACATCAGGTGCAGTATGTAAACTATACTTTAGCGTATCACACATTGTAAAACAATGTGAGAGAGGAGGGTAACTTTCAGAAGAAATTTTGTAATTTTACCAGTATTGGGGATGCTATGCTATAACAGGCTCACTAGTGACACTATAGTTAAAGTTGCCCAAGTGTTTCCATTCCAACCCCCAGTTCTTAATCACTCATAATTTACTGAAAATTTCTGGTGTCTGGGTCAGGGTGAAATATTTTTGGTGAAAAAATTATTGGTTCAGCCAATTTTGGAGGAGTGTGGAAACAGGGTTGCCAGGTGTCCGTTTTTCAACCGGAATGCCCGGTCGAAAAGGGACCCTGGGGGCTCCGGTCAGCACTGCTGACCGGGCCGTTAAAAATCCGGTCGGTGGTACAGCAGGGCTAAGGCAGGCTCTCTGTCTGCTGTGGTTCCGCACGGCTCCCGGAAGGAGCAGCATGTCTCCCCTCCAGCTCCTACATCTAGAGGCGGCCAGGGGGCTCCACACGCTGCCCCGACCCCAAGCATTGGCTCTGCAGCTTTCATTGGCCGGGAACCACAGCAATGGGAGCTGTGGGGGCGGTGCCTGCAGATGGGACTGCGCGCAGAGCTGCCTGGCCGCACCTCCGCGTAGGAGCTGGAGGGAGAGACATGCTGCTACTTCTGGGAGCTGCTTGAGGTAAGCGCCGCCCAGAGCCTGCACCCCTGACCCCCTCTCGTGCCCCAACCCCTGGCCCCAGCCCTGATCCCCCTCCCACCCTCTGAATCCTTTGGTCCCAGCCTGGAGCACCCTCCTACACCCCAAACCCCTCATCCCCAGCCCCACCCCAGAGTCTTCACCCTCAGATGGAACTTTCACATACCCCTGCCCCATCCCGGAGGCCCCCCCGCACCCTGAACCCCTCCATTTCTGGTCCCACCCAATAACACACACCCCCAGCCCAGAGCCCTCTCCCATGCTTTGAACCCCTCAGCTCCACCCCTAGCCCGGAGCCCCCTCCTGTACCCCAAAGCCCACATCCCTGGCCCCACCCCAGAGCCCACACCCCCAGCCGGAGCACTTACCCCTCCTGCATCCCAACCCTCTGCCTCAGCCTGGAGCCCCCTCCTGCACTCTGAACGCCTCTTTTCTGGCTGCACCCCCAGCTGGAGTCCTCATCCCAATCCCCTGAGCCAGCCCAGTGAAAATGAGTGAGTGAGTTATGGTGGGGAGAGCAAGCAACAGAGGAAGAGGGGGATAGAGTGAATGGGGGACAGGGCCTCAGAGGAGGGGTGGGGCAAGGGAAGGGTGTTCAGTTTTGTGCAAGTAGAAAATTGGCAACCCTATGTGGAAACAATGTCCTATTATAAAATAATAATCTTGTTACCTCTTTTACTAGATCTCTTGCTGAAATAGCTGAGGCAGAAAGATTAATTTGATGGAACAGTTACTGAGGAAAAATTAATTTTGTTTTTTGGTAAAAACTAGCTTGAATGTGGTAGAATTGAGCCTTGAAAATCCTAATTTGCACATGTACAGTAAAGGTTTATAATGATAGCACTATTCTATATTATCCACAACTTCAAAGAAAGTAACCAAGTATGTAGGTTCAGCACACCTTAATTTTGCTATGTATTTAAAACTTTAGCCAAGGTTTTCAAATTGATTTAAGGCATGGCTCTGGAAAGCTTACAATCTCAAGCTCCATCCATAACCAGAGAGCCTCGCAGGTCTATAGTGAGTCTCTGTGAAGTCTGTGGGATCCCATACAGGTGCAGGCAGTGAAAGTTTCCTAAAAGGCCTAAAAAGCTTCCCATATTCACAGGCTGCTGCTACTGGAAATGGTAATAAATTGTTGGCTCCAGGCAACCTCTATTGTTGATCCTGCCTTCAATGATGACTGAGAAAATATCCTAAGGGTAGCAAAAAAATGGATCCAGCAGTACCCCACTACGGTTATATATAAAGACTTGTAAGGATAGAGACAGCCTAATGTTCTTGTTTTGTTTTTTAAGTGAAAGACAAAGCAGAAATACTTCTACAGGTTGATGAATCTCAGAGTATCAAGAATGAGTTGACCTTACAGGTAAGTTTTTTTTTTTTTTTTTTTTTTTTTTATTAAAAAAAAACCTTGTGAATATTTTTAAAAATAATATATGAAGGCAAACAGCAAAGCCAAACTGAAAATGGGTATAAGCACAGAAATAAGTGCAGAGTTCCCCTCTCTCTGGATTCTTTGTGTTAATGGACATAGAGTATATAAGATCCAGCTACCCTTTTTAAATGGCATTTGTGCATTCAGAGATTTCTACTGCAAAAGAGTCAGCAGATTTTCAAGGTGAAGCATTAACATTTATTATATGAACATAGTATAGGGAGCATACAAGATATTTCTGTATTTGTTTTGGCTTTGCAGTAATTTTTAATTAAAATCTTAAACTTGATCCAGTATTCCATTTGTGCAATGTCATAGAATGACACAAAATAGTATAATTCAGTTTCCATTAATTATGAACGCTGAGATAATCACTTCTTAAGAGTGAGGTTATGGAATCAATTGTGTTGCATTATATTACATCAAATACAGTACACTGACATAAAATAAAATATAATGCAATGGCTAAAATCTGAAAGAAAACTGTCACTTTTCATATTACATTACTCAGGCAAACACATAAAGAGGCACTAGGGAACTAATAGAGACTTAGGGAATACTACTGTACTTTGTGTGGTACATCAAATGTTGATCATTTTGAGAATAATCACTTTCTTGAATAAACTAAATATTTACTTCTCTTCCCAGCAACACTAATGTGTATATATATTATATAAAATAAATAAAAATATTTAGGCTGTTGAACTGCAACAGAAATGTTTGGAGTGTGTTGGGAGATTAAGATAATTCTGTAACGCTTTTAAAAAATTGTTGTAGGTGACTACACTTCATGCTGCATTAGAACAAGAAAGATCTAAAGTGAAATTATTACAAGCAGAACTAACAAAATATCAGGTATTTATTTTTATATTGTCTCTAGAAATAAATTCACCTATGTCTAGTATAATTCTAATGGTATATGGAAACGTTGATACACGAGAATCTTGACTTTTGAATAGTTGCTTTGAAGGTAATGGATCTGTGTATTTGCTAAAGTTAGTACTACCTAGGCGATTTTAAAAATATAATGGACTTTTTAGAAAAACAGTAACAAAACTGAAGCATGGTTATGCATTTACTTGGGTGGCTGAATGGATTTAGTCCTCCATTTTGTGCCTCAAAACATACACCTCTACCCCGATATAACGCGACCCGATATAACGCAGTAAAGCAGTGCTCCCGGGGGGCGGGGCTGCGCTGCGCACTCCGGTGGATCAAAGCAAGTTCGATATAATGCGGTTTCACCTATAACGCGGTAAGATTTTTTTGGCTCCCAAGGACAGCGTTATAGCGGGGTAGAGGTGTACTTGAATTATACAGGTAAACAAGATTGCACATCTTTGTTGCTTCTATATACTCTTAACATTTTGAATATAAGACTACATCTAAACTAGTAAGTTGATTTTTATAGAGTAACTCCTCACTTAACGTTGTAGTTATGTTCCTGAAAAATGCAACTTTAAGCAAAACGATGTTAAGCGAATCCAATTTCTCCATAAGAATTAATGTAAATGAGGGGGTTAGGTTCCAGGGAATGAATATATATATATATATATATAGATACACTCTATAAATTTTAAACAAGCAATTTAATACTGGTATACTGTGATGATTATTGTGAAGCTTGGTTGAGGTGGAGGAGTCAGAGGGTGGGATATTTCCCAGTAATGCCGAACTGCTATATGATGAACTAGCAATTGGCTGAGCCCTCAAGGGTTAACTCTCACACTCTCTATAAGGCAGCAGGAATGGAGGGAGGGGAGACAGCATCGCAGACAGAGACACACACCCTGTGTGTGAGAGAGAGAGAGAGAGAGAGAGAGATGCGCATTTCGCCTTGTTAATTAGATTAGCTTGCTGAGACTGCAGCTGCTGCCAGCAAGCTCCCTCCGTGTTGTGTGTCCACCCTGGTTCCAAGCCCCCACCAGCTAGCTGCAACGGGCTGCTCTTCCTGCAAGCAGTGGACAAAGCAGGCGGCTGCCAGACGATGTTAGAAGGGAGCATTGCACAACTTTAAATGAGCATGTTCCCTAATTGATCAGCAACGTAACAACGTTAACCGGGACGACTTTAAGTGAGGAGTTACTGTATATTTTTCTTGTTATCTGGGACAGATAACCTGAGGCCAAGTGCAAGTCTTAGTAGATTGATTATTGGCTTTTTCTCCCACCCGTGGCAAATCTTTCAAATGAGATAAATGAAATAGATTTTCATTTTGCTTTTAATATGTAGAAGAGTGCATTTACTGATCTGTGTTTTTTAATGTGGCATTTTCTACTTGGCTAAGCAATAGAGCAAAATTTGGTAGTGAAATATAAGACATGAAAAAATGTTTGACATTGTTTTAATGTAAGCTGAATTTTCACACTTGCATGCTTTTATACTTACTCAATTATGAGCATCTTCAAAATAGTGAAATTATTTGATTTCACAGCAATAAGATGCTATGCTTGTTTCTGTATGGTAAATATTTCCTTTGAAAAAAGACTTAAAACAATGCTGAAAGAAAATATTGCTTCAGTTATAGGTAAGGTTAAGATTTTGTCAGTTATTTTTAGTAAAAGTCACGGACAGGTCACAGCTAATGAACAAAAATTAACAGAAGCCCATGACCTGTCTGTGACTTTTACTAAAAATAACCGGGGGAGTGAGAGGGCTGATCACCGGGGGGACTGAAGCTGAAGGAGTCCTGAAGGTTTGTTAAAATCATGGAATCTATGACTTCCGTGACTAAATCGTATCCTTAATTATAGGGAAAGCTAATCACTTGTAAGTTTAAAATAGAAAGTTTTCAAGTAGCTGCATAGACTTAGGTGTAAACAGTAAGCTCTCTTGTTTCGAGCTATAACCTGTTTGTTTGTTTATGCTGGAGTACTGCATGTTCATCCCACGACAATACCTCATTGCATTCTAATCTAATTACTCTTTCTGACAAAGCAACAGATTCAACCTTTCTCATTGCTTCATCATCTTCCCTCTCTGATATTCCACGATGCTCTATCCTCAATTTCACCTGCTTTTTCCCTGTGCATTTCCCAGGAGTGATCTCATCCACTCTTAAAGCATAAATTATTTTTACAGTAATAGTTCCCAAATGTGTACATGCACACCTTGACATCTCACTCTGTTCACTCTCACACTTCCAGCTGTATCTTAACATCCAGCATGCCACACCACTAACCTTAAAAACCAATCAAGCAAAACAAAAACAAACCCCCCTATTACCATCAAACTCCATCATATTCCCTGTCACTCAGACTTACAACTTTACTGCTGCATTTAACTTTTCTCTAATATCCATGCTGTTGCTAATTTCTTTCATTTCTTCAAGATCTCCAAAATCCATCTTTTATTCCTACAAAAATCCTTCTCTTTGTCTTGATTATTGTAGTGCCCTCTTCTCTTCCCTCCCTGTCTATTCAAATTCTGCTTTTAAAATTTTCCCTTTCCTCCACTCCTATTATCTCCTTCCTCATTTAATCCCCTTTGCTGCCTCTTTGTGCAAAGTTCAAGCTTGTCCTCTGTTTAAAGGCACAGCACAATTACACCATCACCATTTCTACTTTTATTCCTTCCTATAATTCTCTTAGGTTGTCCATCAAAGGACCCCTTCTCCTAGTTTTGTCTTTGCACTGTCTTCCATGACCTCCCTTACCTGTATGAGCTCCCTCTCATATTTGTGAACCAAAAGACTCATAAATTTTATGGCCAGAAGAGAGCATCATGATCCTCTAGTCCAGGGGCGGGCAAACTTTTTGGCCTGTGGGCTGCATCGGGTTTCCAAACTTCTATGGAGGACCAGTTAGTGGAGGCTGTGCCTCCCCAAACAGCCAGGCCCTGCCCCTATCCGACCCCTCCTGCTTCTCGCCCCCTGATGGCCCCCCCGGGACTCCTGCCCCATCCAACCACCTCTTCTCCCTGACTGTCCCCGGAACCCCTGCCCCTGGCTGCCCCACGCTGCCCCATCCAATCCCTCCTCTCATTCCTGACTGCCCCCCCGGGGACCCTTGCCCCATCCAACCATCCCTTCTCCCTGTCCCCTGACCGCCCCCGGAACCCCTGCCCCTGACTGCCCCCCGCCACCCCATCCAACCCCCCCTCTCCTTCTTGACTGCCCCCTTGGGACCCCCTGCCCCCATTCAACGCCCCTGTTCCCCGCCCTCTGACTGCCCCGACCCCTATCCACACCCCTGCCCCCTGACCACCATCCCGAACGCCCCTGCCCTCTATCCAATCCCCCCTGCTCCCTGCCCCCTTACCTCACTGCCTGGAGCACTGGTGGGTGGCAGCGCTACAGCCATGCCGCCCAGAGCACCAGGACAGGCAGCCGTGCCACCTGGCTGGAGCCAGCCACGCCACCGCGCAGCACAGAGCACCGGGTCAAGCCCCAGCTCTGCGGCTACGCTGGCCCAGGAGCTCGCAGCCCCACCATCCAGAGCATTGCGCCGGCGGCGGAGCGAGCTGAGGCTGCGGGGGAGGGGGAACATCAGGGGAGGGGCCGGGGGTGAGCATCCCGGGGCAGGAGCTATGGGGGCTGGGCAGGAGGGTCCCGTGGGCCATAGTTTGCCCACCTCTGCTCTAGTCTGACCTCTTGTACATTGTAGGCCACAGAACGTCACCCAGCCTCTCCCATAATAGGCCCATAACCTCTGGCTGAGTTAATTGAAGTCCTCAGTTCTTGATTTAAAGACTTTGTTACCAAGCCTCCACCATTTACTTTAGTTCACACCAGCAGTGACCTGTGCCCCACACTGCACACCACCTCTTAATTTGAGTATTGCCTTAAAACACACTTTGTCTGTGAATCCTTTCAATAATTCTACCAAAAGTGTTTTTAATATTCTTGGCTTTGATCAGATGTGTTGTCTCAATCTTTCTCTTCATTTGTGAGTTCCCTGAGGCAAGAACTATCTTCATCTATTTTGTACAGCACAGTTGGTGCTCAGATAATAAGGCTTCAGTTGTGTATGTAAAATGCTATACAATTCAAGATTTAAACTATCCAAAAATAATTGTGTTAACTGACGTGCATGTCTTTATACCCGTATGTATCTCTTACTAAATATTCAAATATGTCAAATGTATTTTTTAGTTTACTATTTCACTTTTCCTCTACAGGGTGGGAGAAAAGGGAAAAGAAACTCAGAATCTGACCAATGCAGGTGATTATACTTGCCATCAAGTTGAAAGCAAAAAATCAAATCTTGTTCTTCAGGGTTTTGCAGAAATGTATATATTTGTTGTACACTGCAAAGCTATGCAGTTTTTTTGAAAGAAGCTAACAATTACTAGTTTGACTGACATTCTAAATAGTTAATTTGTTGCACTTTCTGTTAGTTTAAAGAAAAAAAGTAGAGAACTGTTCCAGCAGAGCTCAAACATTGTTGCTGTTAATGCCATAATTAGTTTTTCATCAGTTAATAAAATTTACTCTTTCATTTGTATGTCTAAATTCTTGCTTTTTAGAATAGGTTGCATCATTACATCTATTTAAAGATCAACATTTCTAATTCCGCTAAAATTGACAAGCTTAGTTGGATTTCTTTTGAAATTAAATGTGTTTTAGAAGGGTGCAGTATAGGATTAGTGACCTAAATTTGGAGTTGTTTGAGACATGTTTTCCAGATACAAGCCCCAGAAAATAAAAAGGCATTTTAAAAAAGGTTTCTAGGTGGGTTTTTTGCCCAAAGCTAGTGATCAAATGATCAATGAGCTAGGGTAAAAATAGTCTGTCAAGTTTTATCCAAGATAGTGCTTGGCACTCACTAAATCTTTGGGTGACCCAGAATGGTATGTAAGAAAATGTACAATTTTACACTGTGCATGCCCCAGTACAGAAAGGTGACTAGAGAGATTCCATTCCTGCCATTTTATATGTTGTAAAGCTCTACTCTTGTAAGTTCTCTAAACTTTGAACAGTTAATCCAATTGCTTTGAAATTTGATGTGCCCCATAAGAGTGGGGGAGTAGCATTAGTGATCCAAATTTGGGATCATTCGGCTGAGGGCTTCTCAAGTTAAGCCCCGCTTGGTTTTCTTCTGCTGCCTTGTACTGTAAAACTGAGACAGAGGTACTAATGACTGAGGGTTATGTTCAGACTACAGGGATATGGATAGCAGTTTGCACCGAAGTACTGTGCTATAACTTCCCCATGTGGACACTGTGGGCACGAACTAAAAGGTTTCTGGTTCACATTAATGTAGTCTTGGATTTTTTGTTTGCGTCCCTTAATAATGTTAGATGGAATCCTGTGGGGGAGAGTGAATGGTTGTAAAAGGTGAATAGCTTGTACATTTCAGCAACTCTAGGGTTGGCAGGGTAAAGGCATGTGTGTCAATGGAGCGTATTGGGGCATTGCTGAAAGAGGGCAAAGTTAAGGTTGCATAGGTAATCTTAACTGCATTTCCTGGTTTTCAGAAGTTTGAGTTTTGATCAATTCAGCATTCTGCAAGAGGAACAACATACCACCAAGCAACCTGAACTCCACATGAATGTATATATATATTTTTTTTGCCATTGTATTATCAATATTGTTTAGCTCTTGTTAGAATACAAGTGCCCTGGGGAAAGTGTCTCCATAATACCATTCATCTCTGTCTGTAAATATGTCAGTGAGAGACTCTTATTGAAACCAAGAACATGGCTGCTGAAAGTTTATTTGCAATAAAAAAGCATATTAAATATTTGATTTTACAGTACCTAAACCAAGCCTTTAGTAAGACCAACATGTTGGCGTATAACCAGGGCTTTGCGTACTCTGCATCACAATGGGACCAAATCTCCATTAATATTAACTTATTCTAGTGCCATGAAATACTCTTCATTTCCTTTCCCCAAACATGCACAACTATAATAAGCTGTAATTGCTTATTGATTTAAACTCTGTAAACAGACTGGGTTGTTACATGAGAGATTTTCAAAGATATAAATCACAGGTGCCTAACTCCCATTGCCTTTTCAATAGGAGCTAGGGACCTAAAGCACTGGACTGGGACTCTGGTCTGGGTTTAGCTCCCAACTCCAATCTTGTGCAAGTCACTTCATCTCTGTAGCTCAGGAAGATACTTCCCTACCTCACAGGGGTGTTGCAAGGACAAGTTCATTGTTTAGGACTTACTCAGCTACTGCACTGGTGGGGTCCTATACACATATATATTTCTTTGCAAGCTTGACTTCAATTTGAAACTCAAAGCCCCTTTGAAATCAGTGGTTGCACAGGACTGTTGTGTGAGGAAAAAGCCAACTGGTCCTGGAGTAATTAATAACAAGTGAAGTAATCAGTTAACATAAAAGTCGAGCATCCTATCAAGAATGTTCATTAACTAACACAACAGTTGCAGAATTTGCAGTTCCTATGGTAATTTAGATCAGTAAGGGAGGACTGACCTGGCTGGATATATTTTGCTCCTTATGTGTAGAAATATAAGTCACGCCTTCTACTCTTACTTTAAAGGGTTTTGTTGAAATTTAACACTGCTTAAATTGAATTCAGAGTGTCTACACAGGAGTTTGTATCTGTTCAACTAAACTGGCTTTCAAACTGATTTAAAGTTAAACTGGTGTAATTCTGAATATACCTATAATTTACTAGGCAGCGCTGGGAATTTAACATAATTTAGAACTTCTGATTCAACTTTAAAATTAAATTTAAGTTCAAAAGTCTTAATCAGAAAGGGAAAGACAGAAAAGGAAAGGGAGCAGGTGGAGAAATGGGTAAAACACTTGCTACCTGAGACATAAATCTGAAAAATCCTTTTAATTAAAACCAGTTAGAAGAAGTAATTTTTAGTTATGTTTTGTTTTCCTTTGGGACTATTTATAAGTGATGCATTTTATATACAATTTTAAAAATCCCTTTTCTCCTAGTTGTTAGCTATTTTATAAACACAGACAGGACACTTTAGGGAGTGTATCACTGCTTGTTTGGTGGCTGGAATACTCGACCATCAGCCTGGCATTTACCAGTGCAGCCAAAGAGCAGCAATATCCTAACATAGTTCAAACAATGTATCTTGTTAAATAAAACAATATATTAAAATCAGTTTATTAACAAAAACTATTTAAAATCTTTGCACAAACACTTGTAGTCAGAAATTGATGCAGAAAAACTAGCTGAGAAAGGGAGAAAAGGGAAAGGACAAGGAGCAGGTGAGGGGCAGGGCAAGAAGGAAAAGAGCAAAGTGGAGAAGGAGTGCGAGTTGAAAGAACATCGTCAAGATATTCTTAAATTTAAAAGAAAAAAAAATCTACTTCCCCTTACTAATATCTATACTGCATCTGGGAGGTGTAATTCTCAGTTTGGGTAGATGTACACATGCTAGCTCTGCTCGATCTGACATACTAAAAATAGCAATGTGCCACAACAGCTCTCACTTGCCACCCAAGTACAATCCTGTTTTGAGATCCTGGTTATGTGCTCAGAAGGCTAGACAGTGCTGCCATGACCACATTACTATTTTTAGCATGTCAGCTTGAGCAAAGCTAGTGTGTGTACATTTACCCAACTTGGGAATTATACCTCCCAGCTACAGTGCATACGTAGCTTGTAGAGGGCAGAAACTAGAACAGTTGTGTAAATCCTATGTTTACGGTTAGTTTCGCTTTCTGGTTTTCATATGCTGCTGGCTAAAAGGTGTGAAATGGGTTCACGCCAGTGTAGTTTAATGTCTCTGAACAAATACATTGTTTTCTTGTCCCCTGAGAAAATGGCAAGAAAAGAAAGACGTTGAAACTCGACAAACTGACTCTTCCTTATCATCTGGACTGAAAGGAGTAGATGGATCAAGAAACCTTAATTTCTTGACACACTTTTCCCACATATTTGACTAATTCTATGATGAGGACCCTCTCTAGTGCATTAGTAAGTCATTCTCCACAATGAGGCTGCAGTAAATTTCTTGTTCCCATTTTCTTACATGTTCTCATTGAATCAAGGAATTAGTGATCTGCTTCATTCAAATGGAAAATTTATAACTGTTCCAAACAATGTGGAATTGTGTAATTCTTAATATTTGTAAGAATACATTATTTTGTGACACCTCCAATTGTACAAACACTTTGTAGCTGGGATTCAAATATATATAAAACATAGACTAGCTCCTGGGTTACCCCAACTCGTATATCTCTAACCTGTGGACTGCAAATGAAATTCTGCTCCCCAATCTGATGCTTGATTTCCGTATAAAATGCTGTTTCAAGACTGCTGGAATTGTTACAGTTCGGAGCGAACGGCATCTGTATTTCCACCCTTGGCCCCCACGCTCCAGCAAGGGTACCCATTCTCAGGCTGTCAGCTCCCTTGCCATTGCCTCTCTTGGGTGGAGATCTACATCTCTTCCTTCTGACCATGTTTCCAGGATGCACAGTTCACTGCCTTTACTATGTATTTCCTAGCACAGTCTGCCTAAACAGACCTGCTTGCTTTCTTTTCAGAGACTGGTAACAGAGGAAGTGCTATAGATATGTTACCACACAATTCCTCCTATACCTTAACAATGGTATTGCTGTGGATGCTTCTGTTATAGTTCTGCAGCCTTTTAAAATAGTGAATGTTTATAACAGAGAGATCCTGAGTAAAGATTCCAGGATTGGCAGCTGAGTGGACAAAGTAGTTGAGCTCTAAGGAAATCCCCACAAGGAAGGGGGTGAAGGAATCCTCACTGCCAGCCTTGGAGTGGTTGGGGAGCTGAGACTACATTAATCCTATGGCTTTAGCACACTTTAAATGCGTATAGAAGTTCCTATATAGCAGCAGATCCTCCTCTTACCCTGTTCCTTTGCATTAGAGCATAGGGGGTCACTGCCCCTCCATACCACACAAGGAACAAGCACCCTGTAATTCTGCTGTTATGCAGGCCTGCACCAATTTTGCTGGCAAGACACCACAGGAGTAGCAGAGGCAGGGAACAGGATTTGCCCTTCACTCTGATCTTTTTCTGGGTATGTGATTAATTTTGTGGGAGTGTAGTGATGTAAATTCCATAATCCTGCCATACTATTTGTCTAGTTTTGCCATCCAGCAAATTCTGCTGACTGACAGCTCTACCTGAGTCATTAACAAGATTTGAACCCAGAATCTTCATCTATACATTGCACATCTCTTCCAGTAGGGGTAACAGTGAAACTAGGGTATTATATTGTATACAGGCCAACTGGAAGAGGGGATGTGACCAACTTTACCAATGGGTTATACAGCTGTTTATGCCTATGAGACAGCAATACAATGGTGGGTAACAATTTCCTAGGATTCTATTGCGGGGGTTAGAAGCAGAGTGGAGTCTAAAGGTTACAGACAGCACAACCAAGCAGATAACTTGGCAGGTGTTCTGGAAAGCACTGTGGCAAAGTAGATATGACATTGAGTGTGCCAGATTGCATATCTACGCTCTATACTAAGCAGATCCGTCTGGATCTTTTGCAACCTCTCGGGTATCACTAGAACAATGGTTTTCAACTTGTGGTCCATGGACCCTGGGGGTCCACAGATTATATCTAAAGGCTCTGCGAAAGGTGGTAGTTATGACAGAGCAGTGGTTTTCAACTTGGGGTTCACAGACTATGTCTAAGATTTCCCTCCATTTGAAATTTTTTCGGGGTCTGCAAATGAAAAACAGTTGAAAACGACTGATCTATGGCAGTGGGAGCTGGGGTGAAAAGAGCACTACTTCCACCCCCTAGGCTATGAGACCTTGGCTGTCACACACCCCAGACAATGTACCAGTTATGACGGGGAGTGGGGTGGGTGCTGTGACAAAGCTGCAACATGCATGTGTCAGGTGAGATGCATGACACCATGACCTAGCTGCTCTACATAAAGGGGACGCAGATTTTCTCTCATTGGGGCGGGTGGGCTGTACTTGGTGCTTAACCTTACTTGTGCCCGAGTCGGGCATGAGGCCTACCCACACGGCCTGGAGCGCAGCTATCATGTGGCCCCTTGCTGTGCACCATGCAAGTTGCAGAGTGAAACTAGGTCGCCTGGTTGCTTCAGAAGCCTCAGCAATGAACCAGTCAGTCCTGGGCACCGTGAACACTGCACGTGCTGCGCTGGGAGTGGCCTGGGGGCACCACGGACCCTCCGTCCCCACCCGGTGACAGCGGAGCACTAGGAGAGAGGGGGGCGGGACTCCCCTGGGTTCGAACCAAGACGGTCAGGAACTACTGAGGACTCGCTCTCAGACGCTCAAGCGGAAGGCAGAAGGCCGCACATGCGCACTAGGCAAAGCGAACGCACGCACCATCGCTGTAGCCCGGTCAGGTGACATACGCAGGCGCACTGGTTATGCATGCAAACCGGAAGGAGTCTCACGGCGGCTAAGCTAGAGCCTTCGGTCGGTATTATGCTTGCGCTCTGCCAGCAAGTCGATACTGCGCGTGCGCACTGCGCAACACCCGTTGCACATGCGCACTAGGCTGACCTGTGTGCTCCACGCCAGGCGAGACAACATCCCTTTCTAGTAACTTCCCTCATTCGCAACGTCATCAGTGTGCGCCGCGCCTGAGATGGGTTGTTTCCGTTTAACTCTCCGGGAGTGAGAGTGTTGCGAGTGTTTCCCGGTGTCGGCGCGCGAGAGGCAGCGGCGGTGAGGGGCCGGGTTTACGTAGCGTGCCCCGCGCGGCGAGAGCGAGCGAGACCTCGAGTAAGCGGCCCCCTCCCCCGCCATGGCCGAGAGCGGAGAGAGCCCCCCCGGGGCCCGCAGCCCCCCGGACTCCCCCGCCCCGGGAGGCGCCGCCTCCTCGGAGCCGCGGATCATCAAAGTCACCGTGAAAACCCCCAAAGAGAAGGAGGAGTTCGCGGTATCCGAGACCAGCAACGTGCGGCAGGTGAGGGGGGCGGGCCCGGGAGGCCGCGCCGGTAGCAGCGACGGGGGGGAGGTGGGCGAGGCGGCGCAGCTTCCTGCTCCCGACTGAGTTTCCGAGGCCTGGGGAGCCACAGCCGTCCCGCTCCCTTGGGGAGAGGCTGAGGTTGGCAGCGCTCTCCCTCAGCCGAGCCCAGCCGCAGTGCGGGGGCCTCCTAGCCAAGCCAGAGCCCTGCCGGGTGACGAAGCAGCGTCCCGCTGTGTTATTCTGTGCGCTGCCGCTGCCTGCCCTGGCCCTGAGTATCGCCCGCTATAGTACGGTTAGCGCTGCTACCAGCCGCGTCACGAGCCGCTGGGGCCGACTCGCCCACGGGCAGCGAGTCCTCAGCGCTTGCCTCTGTAGTCCCGTCGGCGAGAGGAGATGAGTGGCTTTAGCTCTCATACTGTGAGCTGAGCCTGAGCCCAGCCATCTGAGCGGTGCTAACAGCGGGAGACTGGGCCTCGAACTGACACGCATATTGCATGGGTTACCAGTCAGGCGGAGGTTGATGATGAAAAAGGATAGTAACAGCCTTCACCTGACAGTCCTCGTGGCTAAAGAAAGGGGTACAGCGTGTAGTTTAGTTAGGGTGTGTACACGTGATGTCTTTACCCTAAAAAGAGTCTTACCACTTAAAATTATATTGATAAGGATGCTGCCAGTGAGATGCAGCCATAGCTGGGAGGGAATGTGCTGGTGCCATTACACAGTAGTTTCTCCAATGGTATTGTCTAACGATCATGAGCTGTTAGGGTCTTTTTCTGTATTCTAATGAAAATCAATTTGTTCCTTTGCACCTTGGGTTCATAGGGAAGAACAGGACCTATTGAAGTAAACCATTTCCTGATACTTAAGTCTTTCTTTGGAGACCTTCCATCCAAGTATGGACCAGGACTGATTCTGTTTAGCTTAGGAGAACCCTGAAGTTCTGTGGCTGCATATCATAGGATATTAACAGTTAAACTGTAAAGCAACTAGCTGTAGAGTAGAAGTTTTCCTGCCAGTGAATGATACAGACTTTGCCACACTAACAGAGCTACAAAACCCAAATAAATGTTGCCCATGAGAGCTTGTTTCATGCTCTTATTAAAAAGCGCTTAATTTTTGTGCATCACCGGAGCATTCAATGTATGCAACTTAAATTTACCTCCATAATGACTTCAACCAAAGCAGTAGCCTTCTGTTCTAAGCCTTTGCAACTAGGTGTTTTGGAACACGCTCAGTGTGTAGAAAATTTTACCAGCTGCCTACTGGCTGAAGGTCATAACTTCCTAGCCAGATAAGGATATAAAGGACAAGATGGGAGCTCCAGTAGCAAGACCTAGAATCAACAATCTGGTTAGAAGCACAGTCTCTTGGTGCTACTAGGAAGGGGTAAGATGTTGAAATTTCTACCAAGGCATTCCCTTTGGGCCCTGCTCAGGAATTTGATTTTGTTTTTTTAGATCAGTTTCTGGCTACTAGGCCAGAATTTTCATTACAGTTTTCCTCTTGGCGGCTTTGCCTATTAGGGATTGTCTATGCTACAGAGTTAGGTCAGCTTAACTACATCTTTCAGAGTTGTGAAAAATTTAATTCCCTGTGCGATGTAATTAAGAGGACTTAAACCCTGGTGTAGAAACTGCTAGGTTGACAAGAATTCTTCTGTCAACCTAACTAATGCTCCTCAGAGTTGGATTTACTACAGCAATGGAAGAACCCCTTCCATCTCTGTAATATTTGTCTACACTGCAGCAGCACAGCTGCAGCTATGCTGCTGTAACATTTCCAGTGTAGACATACCCTTAGCTTCTCCAGAGCCTCCCGACTGCTGCAGTGGGGTAGGCTCTTTGCTACGCTGCTCGCAAGCTTCATTTTTGGACTTTTCTTACCTAGGCAAAATTCCAGTGTGCTTTGATACTTCTGGCTGCTTTCTTAAGCAGCAGCTGTGTGAAACTGACAATTTTTTCATTTCCCCCTTGACCTCAGAGTTCTGAATAGCAGTAGTGAAACTGATTAGTCTTATTTCACTCTTTTGCCAAAACTTTGCAACTTTTGACATTAGAGCTGAGATATTCAAAGCCATTTCAGGGATGTAGACAAATCTTTCGCTGAAATTAATAGGCAATATGTCTCTTTTCTCCTATATGGCTTTGAGCATTTCGCTGTTTGTGGGCTACAAATAACAACTCCGCATCATTTTACATCTGGAAATTTGTTTTTCAGAGTTCTTATATTCTGTATAGGAACTAATTTAGGTCTCTCACTTGCCATGAAAAGCTTTACACTTGCAAATGGATTTTCCAAGCCCCGCTTAGGTACTATAGTAATGGGTTCATTATAAGTATCTGGGTAGACCAATGTACTTGTGCTTGACTTTTTATCATTAAATATCATTCCTTGGATCTATATATGAAATACAGGTACAATAGATATATAAATTGACTACTTTTTAAAAATGTGATATTTTAATGGAGATGCACTCTCTGCTAGTAGACAGCTGTCTAAAAATTGGAATTGTTATAAACTAGTTAATAGAGAAATGAAATAGTTTCCAAAAATAAACACAAGTTTTGGACTTCAGGTGATTTATAGAATATATATACATAAATTGCAAATACTTAAGCAAATTAGTTAAAATTAGATCCTGCTTTTACCTGATAAGACCTTGGGTGAAATGCTGGCCCCATTGAAATCAATGGCAAATGCTACCATAGACGTCAGTGGGGCCAGGATTTCATCTCTGCAATAGTTGATGCCCCTGCTAACATCTGAGAAGATGTAAGGTTTGAAGTTCCTGTAATACTTCAGATATTAGCAGCTCTTGCTGTACAATCATATTAACCTGTTGTCGATGCTCACTGTCAGCAATGGATGTAGTTGAACCAGTGCTAAAAATGGATTAATTTCAAGTATAGACAGGACCAAATAGTTTTGAACACCAGTTCAGCTGCATCTGTTGCTGACACATAGTCAGCAATGGGTCCTTTTGCTAGTGTAGGCAGGGACAATGATGTCCTCCATAGCTGCAGGAAAAACATAGAAATAAGGTGAGGGTCTGAACTTGTGTGGGCAGATACAATAGCCTTTCAGTTCACCTTAAACTGTATATCTGTAACTAGCATAATCCCTTAGTCAGTTGAGACTTTATTTTTGAAGTTCATTTTAAGAAAAGTTTACTGCACAGCGAGTTCCGGAATAGAACAGTGTGACAGCACCCAGGGTTGTGAGACACCTCACCATCAACTGCCCTTAGTGTGAGGAAGTCTTGTTTGTGCTTGCGGTGTGGTGGATCAGTTCCCTGAAACCACCAGCCTTTGGTAGCACAAGCACTGACTTCCAGGCCTCCACAGGCCTTGCTCTGTCTGTACAGGTAGCGAGTGATAGGCACACACTAACCCCCACCCTTAGAGCATTTCCTGCAATGTGTCCAGCCCCTTATCCGCTAACACTCATCGAATTACCAGGTCTGCTGTTCCCAAAGAAACAGTACAGACGAGCTTGTAAGCTTCAACTTTCTTTCACCACTGTGCTTAGCACCACAACACTTAGATATATCTATAGTGAAAACAAGAATAAGTTTATAATCAAAGAACAAAGATTCAAGTTACCATGATAAGAATACAAATGGTTACACAGAAAACAAAATCATAACATGCTTTTTAGAAACTAAACTTAACTATCAAGTTATCCTCTTATCTGAAGATTCTCACCCGAAGTTCTCTCCAGTGTTTTCAACCAAGCCAAGTGGGTTGAGATCCCACTTTCATGAAGCAAATTCACTGTCCACTTACTTCCTAGGTGAGGGATAACAGGGTGTCGTCTTTGTCCCCCAATTACAGCAGAGAAACCTTTGATATTCCTGCCTTTCCTCCTCTGTTTGCTTCTTCTATTACTTTTCTCTCTGAAGTTTTTCCATAGTCCTTTATTAGCATTCGTTTCAGACTGGTAGGAGGAGACCCATTGTGAAACATACAATTCTTAATTTACATGTAAACAGTCAGCTATGTAAACATTTTTTCTCTGACAGAAAACCTGTTTTTCATTTTTACTGGTAGCCAGTCCCTGGACAACAGATGTTTCAGAACATAATTTTCAGTGTATACAAATACGGCTACGATTATGTCACAGAATCCGTGACTTCCATTGACCTCTGTGACATTTTCTGCCCTGGGGCTGGAGCTCCCAGCCAGGCCCCTCCCCCCTGCAGTCCCCAGCCGCTACACTGGTGGGGGCACCTGCAGCTGTCCAGCTGGGGGCATCAGAGGGTCCCGCAGCTGCCCAGGGCAGGTGGTGGGGACTCCCCGCAGCTGCCCAGTTTGTCAGGGATATTTTTAGTGAAAGTCAGGGTTGGGCCATGAGCTTCCATAAATTTTGGTTTATTGACCGTGACCTGTCCATGACTTTTACTAAAAATGTGTGACGAAAACGTAGCCTTGTATATAAATAACTCCTTACACAACATTCATACATGCATTTCACAATGATAGTGATGACCAGCGTGACACCAGCTTTTATGACACCTAACGTGACACTCTTTGGTGAATTAGAATGTACATGCAAGATCCAGACTGTCTACACTACACAGCTTTTCGCAACATGGCTGTATTGCTACAACCATGCCGCTAAAAGTTGTGCAGTGTAGCCGCTGTTTGTCAGCTCGTCTCCTGACAAAAAACTTCCACCCCCGACGAGTGGGGTTAGCTTTGTCGGCAGGAGAGCGCTCCTGCCGATAAAGCGCTGTTCACACTGGCACTTGTTGGCAAAACTTTTGTCTTTTGGGGTATGTTGTTTTTTCTTAACACCTCTAAAAGACAAAAGTTTTATCGTTTAATTGCCAGTGTAGACAAAGCCCCCGTGTAGGGTGCATTTAAGCAAGGAGGGAATGTATGTAGAGTGTTCTTGTGCTCTGGTGATCCCTGGATGCCACAACAGCCTCTTGGGGACCATTACAGCCGTGCTATAGATTAGAGCAGCATGTAGACTGCTCTAACTTGC
Organism: Terrapene triunguis; assembly: GCF_002925995.2. Classification (NCBI taxonomy): domain Eukaryota; kingdom Metazoa; phylum Chordata; order Testudines; family Emydidae; genus Terrapene; species Terrapene triunguis. The sequence goes on along the minus strand of NW_020664464.1, from coordinate 17,859,293 downwards.
ATCAAAACCCAAATAAGCTGTAGGCAGCCTAGTTGACCGTAAAGGTGGAATATAGCCACCTTTCTCTTTCCCAGCTCCTTTAGTTTCTGTGCTGAGCACAGGTGGGCCTGACCCAAGGACTGGGGCCTATATCTTCACTGTTTTTGAAATGGGTCTACTACTAAACTTGCACAACTGTACAAAGATTTGTAGTATATTGAGGGATGAGGAATAGCTGTAAACCTGCTGACTCCAGACTAGGTAAATTATTTGGCTAGATATTTCATCTTTTGTTTGAAGAATCAATCACAGATATAGGAGCATGCTGACTGCTCTTCCAGAAAATGCACATTCCAGAATGTTCTTGTATTCAAGGGGATAATTTAGTTAGTTCTTTTTCACTTAGATTGTTTTAAAAAAAGATGTTTTAGGAGAGGTCCTAGGGAAGAGGGCAAAAGTGGGTAAGGTGGGGAAGAGGAAGTCATTTTAAGGGCCTTTTGTTCCTTAAATAATCTCTCCTCCTATTTGTAGTGTATGTCTTAAACTGTGTTTGAATGGTAAAAGATGTTGGAATCAACCAACTTAAACAACTTTACTCTTTTCATTTTTAGGCAGTTTACCTTGGAAGAGTTAAAGCTCACTGGGCATTCACTGATGTGCTTCTTTGTGTTCCTGAGCTCATGCTCTCTGTTAGCATTTCATGCAATCCAGGGTTGAAGTTGGCAATGTTCAAGGTTCTGAGTGTAGTTGGTTCAGTGTTTCCATACGCATACACAAAAATCCCAAAATGTCAAGTCATGCATTATTTTGTAAATACTACAGTCCCGTGGCAGAAAAATGCAGCCTGCTTTATCTTTTTAACGTGTATGCAAACAGTCCACTTACATATTAAAATGCTCCAAACATACATAGAAATATTCTATAGATTGTTTGTAGTTGTCAAGGCACTCTTATTTTAGGATCCTGTATTTAAGTGCTTATAACTCTTACAAAAAATTACCCTCAGGACTGAAATTTTTCATGTTTGTCCTAAGCTCACAGGTAAATCTTCTCTTGGTAAGGTTAGTACAATGCAACTTAAATTATCGAACCACAGAAAAAAATTTCAAGTATTTCTGTGCTCTCATGATTCCTTTTTTAAATTTCAGCCTTGCCATGGAGTGTTTCTTGTCCTCTTTGAAGTGCGTTTGATATGTTTGGAGTAATTTCCAATAGATTAAAAATAAGATGCCACATATTTTAAAATAATGTGCCGTTCACGTTACACTGTACTCAATTTTAAAATGCTGCTGGAGTGCCTTTTTACAAGCGTACATGCACACGTATAGCTTATTCTGGAGTTCTGCATGATAAAAAGATGGCTATTTGTGCATTACTTTTCTCTTTCTCTTTAAAACACCCAAAGGAAAAAAGCTGTTCATGGAACACTATGGTTGAACGTTTAAATGCATAAATCATACAATTCAAAATTGTTATTGGTTCCCACAATTACAGCTTAGCCACATTCAACGTATTAAGGCCTGATGTTGAACAGTGTTAACGTAATTATAAAACTATATATATGAAATGGAACAAATGTTGGCACCATATTTTCATATTCCTGATGTGTGCAATTTGCTTTCAATTCCTGTAAACTAGTGTAAACCAATCCTTTCTCAGTGATTTTTCTCACAGTCCACAGTAGGTGTGGCTTTCATCAACCTAGGTTCACTCTCAAAACTACTGAAGTTACATAATAGTCAGACTTACTGCTCTCTCTAGCTATTGATAGTGTGATCTGTTTGATTGTTTCTAGTTAAGCATCTGAGTGCATAAAAGTTTCAAAAACAGAGTACAAATTTGAGTTCTTTTCTTCTATTCCCTAAACTACACGTTAAAATCCATCAAACTCACAGCCAACTCATGTGAACTGACTCATCCTTGCAAATCATCAACTCTTCATGCATTTCTTTTTCTTAAAAAACAAACAAACACTGCAGGGATGAATTATTCAGCACTTCATAACTTGAATTCTTTCTCCCACATTCTGGAAACTTGATTTAAAAGCTGTTCAAGAACAACAAAAACGTACTGTTTGGTTTGGTAATGGTGACTTTTTTAAAAATATGTATTTACTTTCCTCCAAAACCTGGATAAGGTAGAAATAGTGCCATATTTAAAAAAAAAAAAAAAAAACTTTATACAATCAAGAATTTTGCCAACATTTTTCTGATAAATGATTGACAGTCAAATAGTTAAGCATCAAACAACTGTAAGAATAAAGGTTTGAAGTCTCTTGTAATCAAATATGATTTTTGAGTGATAATTCCAAATGAAGTAAATTGCCTGTGCTCCATCACTGTTTTCTGTAAATCAGAATTGTCATGAAAGTTTATAAACCAAAGCACAAAATCTAATTTTCTGCCCTATCTTGATGGGTTTTTTTAAAAAATTCATTCACCCTGGGTCTGTTGGGAAAGCAGAACTTTGAAAGGCTGCTCTAAATACTGTTATGAATTCAGTCCACAAGGAAAAACTAATCAATGAAATACTTGGTTGCAGAGGAATCATTGACAGAATGGCAGTGGGTGGTCAGATACTTGATTTGGATAGGTGAGATCTTGGACCACATTCTAAAGTATTAAGGATTGTGTGCTGGGAGGGAGGAAAAATTATTTGTTTGGACCTGCCCTTGTTGATGGAGTTGATAATTTATGTTCCTTATCACTAAAATTTACCATACCAAAGAAATATTACTTTTAGTAGCAGAAACAAAGCAGTCTAATAAAAAGTTATGTCAGACGTTAAGAAGATAAGGTTAGTTGAACTTTAATAAAATCCCTTTTAAGATAGCACTGGTGTTGCCTAAAATAAACCTACTAGCTTTTCTTTGTATGTTACTATGTTTTTGGTTCTGTAATGCCTAATTATAAATTAGGTAAAAAGCAACAGAGGGTCCTGTGTCACCTTTAAGACTAACAGAAGTATTGGGAGCATAAGCTTTCGTGGGTAAGAACCTCACTTCTTCAGATGCAAGGACTTGCATCTGAAGAAGTGAGGTTCTTACCCACGAAAGCTTGTGCTCCCAATACTTCTGTTAGTCTTAAAGGTGACACAGGACCCTCTGTTGCTTTTTACAGATTCAGACTAACACGGCTACCCCTCTGATACTATAAATTAGGTGGAAAAACTAACCTGTAGATGCAGTGTGTATTTTTTCTCAAGCAAACACTTGCTGTTTTATGAGCAGTAGAACTTGAACTCATTTAGTTTTCTCGGTGAGAATGTCGCTAAACTGTCTAGCTCTGGCAAGTTTAAATTTAACACCTTTGTAGCACTCGTATGCTAAAAAAGGATAGTTGGCTGGGTTCTCGAAATGTTGTTCTCCTTAAAAAGGTGATAGGCATAATGGGATTCCATGTTAACTTTCTAGCGATCTAGTTCCAGATCATTTTTCTCAGTTTATAGGAATATAGTGCTCTTTGTCACTTGATCTCAAACCACTTTACAAAGGAGGTGAGTATAATTATCCCTATTTTACAGATGGTGAAATTGAGGCACGGAGTTGAAGTGGCTTGCCCAATAGTGACCAGCAGTAGAGTTGGGATTAGAATCTCTTGGGTCCCAGTCCAGTGCTCTTTCCACCAGACTACACTGCCTCACTAGTAATTTTTTTTTAAACTGACAATCCTACAAATTCAGCCAAGGAATTGAAAGAGAGATTCTTTCCTGCTCTCTCTAATCACAAGAAATGACAATTCTGCAGATTTTATGGGGTTGCACAGATTTAATTGAGGTATTTGGACCATCAAGTAGAATATTGGTTCCTTTGTGTAAGACAGAGGGCATGGCTACACTATAAACTTAAGCTGATCTATGTTAGGTTGATTTACAGCCACTGTAGTGGTAATTACTGCAGTGGTTCATGTCCGCACTGCCCTTCTTCTGTCGGTGGTGTGCACCTTCACTTGGAGTGTTTTCACCCACTTATGAGGGGCAGTGTGGGGGCTGACAGCCGGGGCTCTCAGTTCTGCGCGCAGCATCCTGCCATGAGCTGGGCTCCCCTCCTCCTCCTGGGCTCCCTTTGGGGAACAGGGCAGCCATACCTGGCTTCTTAGCTCTCCGCTCTCCACCCGAAGCATGGCAGCTGACCAGACTCTGGGCGCGGAGCTCCCTGTCGGGTACAGCCATGCTCCAGTGAGGAGCTGAGAGCCTGGGGGCGGGGGAGGGCAGCCAGGCTAACAGCGGGGAGATCCACATCTGGTGTCCAGTTGGTTGCACCATTCCCAGCAGGGAGCTGAGAATCCTGGTGCCAGCGGAACGGTGAAATTGACAAGAATGGCAGCCAGTACGTGTAAGTAACAGAATGTCTACAGAGACGTTGCATCGCCCCAAATACACTGAAATAAGCCCTGGGTGTCTTGTGGAGGTGGAGTTATGTCAGTGTACTATGGCATTTACATCGATGGGAGCAAGGCTGTGGTATGTACACTGACATAATTAGGTCGACCTAACGTAGTGTAGACCAGGCCTGAATGCAATCCAGCTAATTCTTTTAGCTGTGTTGCCTCTATTTTTAATAGGAATAAATAATAGTGAAAACTTATTTGTTGTTACATATATGACTTGGAACATAACAGGGAGCAGCTCTGAGTAAGGTGGTGTCAATCTTTGAAATAGAACTGCACTTTAAATGACTTTTAGGAACATAAATCTTGTTGTAACTCTTTCACCCAGCTACAAAGCCTGGACAGTCTCTCCTATAGTGTGAGACTGCCTGTATTTCACTGTTCAAAACAAAAGTCCTGTGCTTGGAAGAGCGAGCAGCTTTCACTTTCTTGTTTAGATATATAAAGTTGTAGGCTGGCATTTTCAATGGGGCCAAAAGGTGTTTGGTGCCCAGTTTTCATGGGAGTTGGGTATCTAATTCTCGAGGCCTCTTTGAAAATCTTTGCTATAATAGCTAATAGTTATGAGTTGTATAGGTATCTGTCAGGCTAGGCCACGATTGGTTGGAAATGGGGAGTGGTCTTTCTGGTTATTTTTATTCCCTTGGTTTTATTCCTTTTATTTCACAACACTCTTTGTCTTCAGTCAGGCACATGAATGGGCCCTAATGCATCCACAGCTGCTGTTTTTTGCTTACCGTGAGTCAGCAGACTGTTTGGCTTACCATATGGGGCTGTGGAAAGGCAGCTCAGGTTTTCATTTTTTAATTTTCCCTAGAATAATGTTTTTCTGATTTTTTTTTTTTTTTAAATGTCCTCCTTCACAAACATACTTTGAAAAGTATCTCATAATGTACCATTTCAAATACTGAGATTCAGAAGAATGAATGATTATTTGTCCATTGTGCCTGGCTAAAAGGTGCAACCAGCAGCTCCTTTGTGCCAAATTCTAGTGTAGAACCTGCTTGAGAAGGGTTTATTATATTGGCAGTTGCGTTGGACATTGAGAAGCTAATGAAAAACAGTAACTTTGTTCAGGAATGGAAGATTAGAAGTCACCTGTACTGAAAATTGGTTTCTAGAGTACCCATTGTTCAACTTGTGTTCTGTTTTGGTGGGTGGGTGGGTTGGTTGGGTGTTCAAGTGCATTGTAAACTGGCAATCTATTAGCTGTGGGCTTGGGTATTCTTGGCTTCCTTTCACCAGCCAGAAAAACTATTGCTGAAAATCACAAGTGATGGCTTGGATTTTCTTCAGTGTTTCTAGGGCTTCCTATTGTGTTAACAGATTAAATTCTAAAAAGAGGGATACTGTATTTCCATTTTGCATAAGCATATAATTGCGACTATTGCAAATGCAGATGATCTTTGTGCAGTGAGCTGCATGATGCAATCCACTAGGTTGCCAGAATGGCTCACAGTTCAGAATAGTTTTACTAACTAGGCAGAAGAGATTGCTTGACCAATTCCAGGGCCGTGGTATGTCATATAGGAATTGTTTGTGCACTAGATTGTCAGGGGCTGTTAGCATTTTCACCACTGGCATAGTCTCCCACCTTTTGTATTTCTTTTTTTTGGGTCATCTGAAAACCATAGATATGTCTGGGCAGAGAGAAGGGAGTGGTGCTGCTTTCGATGCCAGTATATTGATGGCACTAGATAGCGTGTAGTTATATAATCTCCCACAAATTGTTCAATATCTTGACCTCTTGAATGAATATTTCCTTCTAGAAATTGGTTCATATCAAATTAGACTTGATTTAAGATTAAATTTAAAGTTAATACTAATTTTCATTTATTGCAACTTTAATAGTTTTTTCTTCAGCTTTAAAGCTGTAACTAAACAATGTTTTAGCAGTCACTACTGTTTTTATGACAAATCAGCATGTGTAAATAGCAGTATCTAAAATGTGTCTTTTGACCAGGAAGTAGCCATCAAGGTCAATTAAGGTTAAAAAGCCCCCTAAAAAAGAAAATTCTGAGCCATAATTTATTTTAGACCCTCATCCTGAAATGAGTTCCACGTGTGAAGAGCTCTATTGACTTAATAAAGCTTTGTGTAGGCACGGAGTTTTCTTGCCTTCACTGCCACAACACTACCTTCTTGTTTGTCTCATCCATCTTTTGTCTTGTCTTTTTTTTTTGGGTCAGATTGCAAACTCTTTGGAGTAGGTACTGTCACTTTCTATGTTTATACCAGGGGTCGGCAACCTATGGCACACGTGCCAAAGAGGGCACGCAAGCCGATTTTTAATGGCACGCTGCTGCCTGCCGGGGGGCCGGCGGCCGGCGGCCGGGACCCTGGCAGGCAGCCCTGGGATTGGAGCCCCGGTGCCGGGATGAGCTCGGCTCTGTACTGGGGCAGGCCGCATCCCACAGCCTGAACCTGAGCCCAGGGGCTGCGGCTTGCCACCTGCTGGACCCTGGGAATAGCTGGATCGCGCCTCTTTCCCCACCCCAGATCACTGGACCTCGCTCCCGTCCGGCATTGAGGGCAGAACCCAGGAGTCTGGAGCCCTAGTCGCCGTCTGCCCCCCCACCCTCTGGAACAACTAGAGCCCAGTTGGAAACGTAGGAATCCAGAGTCCTCGCTCCCAGTACTCCTCCCCCGAGCGTCAGACACCAGCCCTTTCCCGAAGCCCAGGAGTCCCAACTCCCATCCTGCTGCCTTACCCCCCCCAAGCCCCTGCCCTGACCCCTGCACCCCCCTCACACACACCCAGCCCTCTGCCCTGACCCCAGCACCCCCCCACAACCCCAGTCCTGACTCAAGCCCCCCACACATACCCAGCCTCCCCATGCCCCGACTTGTGCACCCCCGTCAGATGCTCCCAGACCTCTGCCCTGACTCCTGCACCCCCACACATACCCAGCCTTCACACACCCCATGCCCTGAGTCTTGCACACCCCACATCCCACCCTCCACCCTGAGCACCAAATGGGAGCTCCTGCACCGCCCCACCACCACCACATTCCCACCTGCACCCCTCGCACCAAATGGGAGCTACCCAGGTAAGCACTCCACACCCAAGCCTTCTGCCCCAACCCTGAGCCCCCTCTTTCATTCTAGCTCCTGGCCAGACCCTACACCTCAACCCCCAGCCTGCTCCTTCACCCCCCAGCCCTGTGCTCAGTGCACTCCCACCCTCAGCTCAGTGCAGAGAGAGAGGAAGAGAATGGGCTCGAACCAGGGAGAAGGTAGGTACCCACTCTATGTGGGCAGGGCCAGGACCCCAGACCGGCAGCGGGCTGAGCCGCTCAGCCCCATGGCCTGCAAGGATCACCTCTGGAGGGCAGAGAGCAAAATAGTTAGCTTGCCTTGTCATTCTGTTTTCTGAGACTGCAAACAAAAGATGGCTTTGGTGCTATTGGTTGTATGTTTTTTGTTTGTTTGTTTTGTGGTGGAGGTATGTTCAGTACAACTAGGTTGAAGCCACAACATAGTCATTGGAGGGAAACAAACTTTGGTCACTGCTAATTAGAACTAGTGATCTGGATGTTGAAAAAGTTGCATTTCATTATCAGTTCCACTGAATCATGCCTGTTCTTTTGACTGATTTCTTTAAATGTGTTCTATAATTTTTTTTCTGGTGATAAGAATACAAACTTAAGACAAGTAAAAGCATATGCAACAGCTGTCCCAGTTCAGGGCAATTGCACCTGTATTTCCCCCCTCTGTGGTCCACCAAGGGCACCCACTCTGGGCTCCCAGCCCTTCAGTTGTCACCTCTCTTGGGCAGATATCTACGTTTCTCTCCCTCCTGTTCCTTGCCAATACTGTGATATTCCCAGCAAGCCATACTTTTCTAAACAGAGGTGGGGAATTTGCATTAACCTCTCCCTAGGTATTCCCCAGGAAATCCATTTAACACTTATTAAAGCAAAAGTCCATTCTTGTCTGGCATAGAGTCTTTTGAAATCCCAGGCATCACATCACATCCTCTTGTCTCTCTCCCCCAGGTTACATTCAGTCCTGTCCCACAATAATATATAAACTTTGCATTTCATACAATGGACCTCAAAGATACCTAAACTTAAGATCTCCCAAGGATATGCAGGAAATTGCTATATCTGTCACAACAACTGCTTTCCATAACTTTGTAAATAACACACCAGTCCTGTAAAGCTAATGCATAGTATCATGTACAGAAGTTAAGTGGTGAAATGATACACTAGACAGAAGTATTTCAAAATAATGTGCTGTATAACCGCCATAAGAGCAAGAAAATCGAGTTAGATGGCCATGGTAGCATTAGCTCAGCTTAGCTATGGTTCTCTTATATGTGCTTTGACTACAGGAATTTGACCCCATTTCAGTACATGGCGATGATATAAGAACACTGGAAATGCTTCCTTTTGGGAGGTTGTAACAAGCCTAACATTATGTTAATACTACATTGTCAAAAATGGGTTTTACTCAGTGTGAAAATGCTGTTTTCAAATACTTACATCTGTTACAGGTGTTAATAAGAGTTACACCTCTTACATATACACCTATACAAAATTATATGAGAAAAGCTATAATTGAAAAAGATAACCAAAATCTTTTTTTCTCATTCCTTGACATTTAAGCTTTTGTTGTATATGAGGCTGTTGCAGGAAACTATTGAAAGTTAATCATTTTCTAACACTATTGATTGACGTACTGTTTTGAATGTACAAATAGGAATGATCTGACTTCACCGTCATTGTCAAAAATAAAAAGCTGAGGGAGCATTTAATAAAGGGGGCATATATTGTATAAACTTGAAACATAATAGTAAACATGCGCAAAATAACTTCACCAAATCTCAAAAGTTATTTAAAATAGAATACTTAATGCACTGATTTACACATAATCACATTAACTTTTTCTTTCCAATATCTAGTTTAAGGAAGAAATCTCTAAGCGTTTCAAGTCCCACACCGATCAACTTGTATTAATATTTGCTGGAAAAATTTTAAAAGATCAAGATACTCTGACCCAGCATGGGATTCACGATGGACTCACTGTTCACCTGGTCATCAAAACACAAAACAGGTAACTTTGCTGATAAGCTGTCTTCTGTTCTTTAGCTGTAAGAAACCAAATAAACATTCTCGTTTCCAAATTAGACAACTCTTGTTGTGCAATTACTAGGTCTGGCTAAAAAACAATATTCTTACTCCTGGTCCTGAGGTCCCTTGCAAAAACATAGGTGGAAATCTCCGAACTCTTGGAAATTTTTTGTTCACTAAATGCTGCAATAGCAGGATAGTGTGAGTGTCATCCTCCTCTCTTGGCAGTCATGTGCCACCTTCTGAACTTCACCACTACACTTAGAACTTTCCAGTCAGCTCCTTCTTGACTTCAGTCAGTGAAAACTCCTTGCAGGAGCTGGACCTCTATAGTCACAGTGCTCTTTTCATGAGTATTGTTTGCCATGTTCCTCCCTTGTAGATGGGTTTAGGTTGCTAATAGTAAAAAACAAACTATTTCTGTTCTTTGGGCACTCAATCCTGGCACGTGAGTGCTGAACACCAGCATTGTTTGTTGCCCTATATCTTCTAAGGTTTTTCAGTTTTCACCTCTCCAGGATGAAGGCAGCCTGCTTAGCAACTTCAAACCATGCCCAAATGGCAGAAAAATATCTGCAAAAGATGAACACATCAGCTGTATTGTTTACCTTTAAGTCAATCTCCAAGTATAGAGCAGAAGCCCTATTGGAATTATTTTTATTGATAATACAGGTATCACCAGGACACCAGTTTAATCTTAAATTCCTTTATTAAATTCAAAGGCCGAATGCTATTTATACAGCTACTCCAAATGGGCCTTAAATGCCTAAGCAATCATACCCATACAGTAACATGCAGTTATAAGCATTGTTCAGGTACTTACTACAGGACTAGACTGAGGACGTTCAAACCCACATTGGCTGGCTTCAACTGGACAGCAGGTACTAGTAATGAACCTTTTATACTTTATGTATCAGAACCTATGTGACTCTAGTCACTGCTTTATGAATTTATTTTTTTGTTAAAGCCATGTAGAACCACCCCTGATGATTGGGGTGGCTTCTTCAAGACTTTTCACCTGTTTTATCAGTTACCTTTCATGTCCAGTTTTTCCAGTTAAGCCACATTCCAAGCCCAGTATTTTCAACTAAGCATACCATTTTTCAAGGCCTTCCCCCAACTGCTAACCACCTCCACTTTGTACAAACTGCAAATCATATTTTCTTTAGCCAAGACAATTTAATGTTGTCTAATCATACAAGCATATGGCTGCTTTCACAGGCCTTTTGTGCAACGGAGGGCAGTTCCATTGCAGTTGTCCAGGGTGCATGTAAGCGGTGCTCCGGGGATGTTCCTTACCTTCTGCAACAGCAAACTGCAGCAGAAGCAGCTGAGGGGATGTGATCCAGGGTTCCCACTCCTGGCCGCACGTGGCTAGGTGAAAGATTTCCAGTCTCACCTTTTCCAAGGGCACTCCTGTGTATCTTGTACAAGGCTGGGCTGGAGTGCTTTGAAGAGTAAAAAAAATTAAAGCAAAAGACCAAGATGGCAAAAGCTAATGAATACCAAAACACTATCAGCACCTCCTGAGTGAGCATAAACCCAGTGTCCTCTAGTGGGGTAGCTTCACCTTTAAAGTGTCCAGAGCCATCACTCTTGAAGTTGAGGTTTCCATCAAGAAATATGTATGAGGATGTAGACTGGAATGGAGAGCTAACGTGAACGGCTTTTGATGGTGGTGAGGCTCCTACCATCGGTGGATATCCATAGGTCCATTTGGCTGGAGGACTGTGGGTTCCACCGTTAGGTCTATTGAAAGACCAAGGAGACTCCTTATGTTGGAGAGAACCTGTTAGTGGAATAAGTGGAGATAGCTATGCAGAAGACAAAGGAGAGACAGGGCACAGTGAGATGTTCTGGAGCGGCCCTCAAAAGTGGGGAAAAAAAGGAAAAATTTGGGAAAAGTTCCCCTTCAGGTTGGTTTTCAGATTGATTGCCTTTGCAGGAGAGATCTGTATGCCCTGTAGGTGGTGGTCAGCTTCGATGGCAGCAGAAGCCAAGGATCCTAAGCTCCCTCTGAACAATTGTCAAAAAACCAAAGGAGTGTAAAGAGACATCAATGCATACAGTCAGTGTACCACTTGCTGTAGCCCGGCTGAGTCTCTTACTATCTGGTGACCTTCGTCACATCAGACATGGGTCCGTGTACAAGAGTTTGCCGGGGCTCGACCCTCTCCGGGGCGACGGGGAGCCACACCGACTCACTATCCACCGGGGCTGGGCACTCCGTCTGGCGGCAGTGTTTCCCCGGCGGTCCTTGCTGTCCTGAGAGGCACGATAAGCCCGACCCTAGCTTCGAGCGGACACCAATGTTATGTCAGGGCTCAGACCCCCAGTCGGGGCTGAGCAACAGTAAAAGGTATTTCAGCCTGGGCCCTCGGTCAGGGCGGGGCAACAAATGCTGGGACAGGCGCTCAGGCCCTCAGTCAGGGCTGAGCAACAGTATAACCTAAGCCACAACAGGCCTGGGAGAGGGGGAGAATGCCACCCAACCTGTGGGTGGCAGGGGGGACGCAGGCCTTCCCGCTCCACTGTGTCCCAGCCCGGGGCCCTAGCAGCGGCGGAAACTCGCTGCTGTCAGTGGGGATCCTGGCCGCAACACACTGACATAGGCTCTGGTAATGCTGCAGCCAGACTGGGGTCGGCTGCCCCCGGGCTACTTCCACTCTCCCCCTCTGGGCCTACCTGGGGGCTGGTGTTGGCCTCGGGGGGGTCCTGGACCATGGGTTCGTTCGGCAAGTCCGGCAACTCCTCGGGGTAGCGGGCGCAGGGCAGGCCCGGCAGCTCCTCGGGGTAGCGGGCGCAGGGCAGGCCCAGCAGCTCTTGGCGGCCGCCCTGGGTCGCGGAGGTTTCCCCACCCTGAGCTAGGCTGGAGACATCTGGTCTCTTTGGCGGCTGGGGCCTGACTGAGTTCTGAGGGCCAGCCTTTATGCTTCCGGGTTGCTGCCTGACCCTCTGAGGGGCGGGCTCAGGGCTCCCTGGCTCCGCCCACTGTGGCCTCCGGATGGGCTCTTCCCTCTCCGGGGTGACGGGGAGCCACACTGACTCACTACAGTCCTGTTTGGGGCTACGTGATTAGGCTTTCAGAAAACCCTCCGAATTACATGTCTGCCTCTGTCCCTGGAAAGCACTTGGGCACTGTTTTATCAGGAAGATATGCTACGGAAGAACCAATCTCTTTTGGCTTGTGAACAAGTGTGAATTCCAGGTATTTTATGAGTCAGAGACAAAAGGCCTATGCCGGATCTCAGAACAGAATCATAATTAGTCAAGGAAGAATTTATTGTAGTCACCTTGTGAACCATCATGCTTCTAGGAGAAGGCAACTGACTATGCTCTGGATCTCATGGATGAGTGGTTCTTCCATAGCACGTTGAGTATCTCAGATTGTAGGAATAGCAGTTTTCTCTGGCCTGACATCAGTGCTATATTCTTCTCACTAAATGCCTGCTTGCAGAGTTTGGGAGTACATGTTGCTCTATTTGGATGAATGGCTGATCAAGGATCCTGCTTTGGAGGATGTCTTCATACTCACCACCAGTATGTTCGCATTGCTCTGGTTTATGCTTAAGCTATTAAAATCTTAACTTGTCCTTAGCCAATACATGGAGTACATAAAAGCCCTGCAAAACACAGTTCAACTGCAAGCATTCCTATGCCATGATAGGATCCAAGATATCACCATTCTGGTGGCTAGGATTTGTCAGCCAGAAAATAGCATGATCTGAGCTGACATGAAAGCTGGATTTTATGGATGAAATTGTGGTATACATGGCACAAGACAACCTCAGCAGACCCCCAGTATCCCAGTTGAGAGCAAGCATTGCAGGGACTGTAGGATAATAACCAACAGGGCTGGCTCCAGGGTTTTTGCCACCCCAAACGGCGGAGGGGAGGAAAAAAAAAAAGCCGCCATTGCGATCCGCGGCAGCTCCAGCGCGCTGCTTTCTTCTTTGGCGGCAGGTCCTTCCCTCCAAGAGGGACCAAGGGACCCTCCGCCGAATTGCTGCCGAAGAGCCCGACGTGCCGCCCCTTCCCCTTGGCCGCCCCAAGCACCTGCTTGCTCAGCTGGTGCCTGGAGCCGGCCCTGATAACCAACCTCTGGGTTTCACAGGCCTGGTGACAGTCCAGGGACAAATCTGCAATTAGGAATGGGCTTTGAAATGCGTGTATGTCCAAATGTTGAGTCCCTCCCTGTACCAACTTGGTTTCTTCAGGAACAACTTCATACCGATGTTCTGGACATGGGGTTTGTACTGTTAGAAGTGAGGCTATCGCCTGTCTAATTTCCTGTGAGTCAGTGTGTTCACATTTTTGGGACTGGTCCAGATAATTTCAGCAAAGGACAGATTGACCTGTCCAAAGCTGAGCTGATCCATCAAGTGCAGGACTGCTATCCTGACACTGAAAATGAGAAATCTGCCATGACTAAGTTTGGGAACAGACTTGGTCATAAACTTAGCTAGGTTTACATAATTGTGCTCCCATTTTCTGAAGAGTTCTAACTTTGAATAGACAGTAGTGTGCAGTACATGTTACAACACTTGGAACCCGAAATGACTCTATTTTGTTTGTATTGGTCTGTAGACTGTTTACAGTTGTATCCACAATTGGCATTCACCAGATTGGAATTGCCACAGTGCTCCAGCTAGAAATGGTTAGGTAGGACAGGGTTTTACTTTGCACTGTCAGATAATTTGGATGTCTGGATGGTTTTGTCTCTCTCAATTTACTTCCAATGTTTGGGCAGGATAACAATGGGAAGGGAAATGGATTGGTACCTGCTATTGCTCAGAAAACAGCTGAAACTTATCAGAAATAATGGCTGTGGTTACTGTGTTCATTGCTTCAGTGACTGGCTGAAATCCTACTCATGGTTCCAGCGCAGTGAGGGGTGGGTTTTGGGATCTCAGTGAAAACATCAATTTGGAATGATAAAACATACACAATCATCTTTTTAACCCTATTTGAGTTTAAATCTTTCCTTTTAGAGATTGTCCTGGAGAATCTTGAGATTCTGGTTTTTGTCTGGGTGGGGGATATGAGTTTAATATCCAGTTGGGCAGAAAATAGAAATACCCAAAGCATGTTAAAAAAAAAAAAAAAAAAAAAAAAGCCAGATTACTTGGTGTCCATATTTAAATAATGGTATTGACACACTATATGAGAATAGTCGTAATTTATATTCTGGTTATTTCATGCTAAATTGTCTCTGGATCGTTCCGGAAATCTTTTAAATTGCCTCAATAAAGTGGTTTATAGTTTTAACTTTATTTTTCAGATCACAAGATCATCCAGTACAGCAAACGAACACCACAGGGAATACTTCTACCACATCGACATCAAGCAATAGTAGTACCTCCACACCAGCCTCAACAAACAGCAGCCCTTTCGGTTTGGGTACGATTCTTTGTCTGCTAACTTTGTGGGTTAAGAACACTGCCCTTCCCTTAGTTGTTACAGCCCATGTGCCAGACATTTAGAGGAAAGGGTTTAATTTCTGCATTCTATCGTAGGAATCTTATTTCCTTGAAATCGTCCTCTGTGGAAAATCTTGCATAGGAGTATTCCACGTATGCTGCTGCTTCATATATGGCACATAAACAAATAGCAAGGTGCAGCTGGTGTTTCATTCCAGCATTACTGGTAATGTGAAAATTATAGAGCTGCCTGTGAGCTGTGCATGCTCTACAGTGTATCTGGATTGGTCCAAGGAGTGAGGGCACTGCAGAAATTGGGACCCTTGTGTCAACCAGATTGTGAACAACAGTGACAAAACTGCTACCCCACCTACAAGCTACCTACCCACCTACTTCTCTGACCAAATTGAATCACTGGGCCTAATAGCTCTATCTTATCTTCTCTTCCAGAGCATACATTTCCCAAGAACAGACAGGCTCCTGTTCTGCAGTTGAGAAGTGGTTTTTCTCCTGCTACCCACACCAGACTAAGCACTGGTGATTCAGGCCCTCTATCTCATTTCATTTTCTGAAAAATGAATAGAATAAAAAAGTTAAACTTAGTAAGCATTTGCTGTTATGGGTTTAAAGTGGCTCAAATTTCACAAGTGATTTTGGTTGCCACAATTTGGGAGTCAGTTTGAAGTTATGCAATTTAGGCAGTGTGAAGATTGTAGAAAACTATTTTACCTTATTTTTAGTACCTGATGCATTAGGAACTGGGAAGAGTTCTGTTTTATCACAATAAAAGGAAAATATACTGTGTTGTAATGCTATCTTTTACTTACTCTCAGTTAAATTTTAAGTGACTCCTTCTGCAAATATACTCTTGAGATGTTGCATGATTTAAAAGGGAGAAATTTTTGAAATCTTGGGGACACAGACATCAACATTACTAGAGTGGTAATGACATGTATGTATTATCCAAAGTATTGGTTGTCAGCTAAATGTATTCATTATTAAACAATAGACATTGGAGAAAGGACTCTTTAGTGTCTAGGAAGGATGGAATTCCCACTGTTTCGCCTTGTCTGGAAATTTGGGTGATACATTAAAGTATTTTGTATTTAAGAAAAGTTGTCTGGATTAAATTGATTTAGAAATGTACTAAAAGCAGAAAGTTCAAATTTTTTTTCTCTTTCCCCCCCCCCCCCCTCCCCTCTTAAGGTGGCCTTGGAGGACTTGCAGGTCTGAGTAGCCTGGGCCTGAATACATCTAACTTTTCAGAGTTACAAAGTCAGATGCAGCGACAGCTCATGTCCAACCCGGAAATGATGGTTCAGATAATGGAAAATCCCTTTGTTCAGAGCATGCTTTCAAATCCTGACCTGATGAGGCAGTTAATTATGGCCAATCCTCAAATGCAGCAATTGATACAGCGAAATCCAGAGATCAGTCACATGCTTAATAATCCAGATATAATGAGACAAGTATGTTGAAAGTTCTCTGTAAATTAATAAACTTTAAAATTCTTTAATAAAATTAAATATGCTGACTTGAGTGTTTGAAGTATTGCTGAGAAATTTAGGATCAAAAAGGAAAACTCATAGAATGCTACTCTAGGCAAATACTGTTGATTTTTTTTTCTAGTCACTAATGTCTGAAATAGTTCAGTGTGTTGTCTTTAATGTTAAATAATCTATAACATTCCCTGGAGAGTATTTCAGGATTACATAACTTAATTTTCTGAAGTTAAACTAGGACAGAACTTGTGTGCACTTCAGATCTCCTATTTTCATTGAGAAAGGAGAGTTGTTATACAGCCAATAATGTACTTGCCAAAAAAACCAACACTGCTTTAATCTAACTTTTAGTACTTCAGTCAGATTTTAAATGCAGTTGAAAGCTGCTGGTATACGTCTACACTGTAGAGGCTTTTAAGACACAAACTAATGGATACTGTGGATTTGAGAAACCAGGTATTTATTTCTAGTGGTTCCTATTTGGAAGCAGCATACTCTATTTCTGAGTTGAAACAATAGTAAATTCACTAATTCTGTTTGAATAGAAATGAACTTGGACATAACTTTGTGTCTTCCTTCCTCTTTCCTGTCCAGTACCATATAAACAGTATGAATGTATCAATGCTATATAACTAAACTTTCAACATTTTACAATTTTGACAAAATGGCTAATGAAAATTCAGTTGACTTAACTTTCTAATGATTCCAACAAGAAAAATTCTTGCTCTAGCTCTAACAGCAGTTCAAACTAAACTGCAGCAGGTTGGATAATCTATAAATAGCTGTTATAATTGAGACACTGCTTCAGATTACTTTCACTTTAGAATGTATTTTTTACTAATACAGATTAAATGTTCCACTTACTTAGACACTAGAACTTGCGAGAAACCCTGCAATGATGCAGGAAATGATGAGAAACCAAGACCGAGCCTTGAGCAACCTTGAGAGTATCCCAGGTGGATACAATGCCTTGCGACGCATGTACACAGATATTCAGGAGCCAATGTTGAATGCAGCCCAAGAGCAGGTGAGAAATGGGTACCTACAACCTAATATTAAATCATTTTCTCAGGAGTGAAGGAAATTATGGACTGTTTAAACAAGCATTCAAGAAAATGTAATTTGGTGCTAGAAGTCACTGCACTTTCTGTTTCCACTTGTAGAAGTAGGGCTGCAGAAATCCCAAACTCTCAACCTTGAAAGAATAAAGTTTTTGTTTCTTAGTTTTGTGACACTGTCTGAAAGTCAGTGATTATGACATGTGCTGTTTCATAAAGGAACACTCTTAACTTGAATTTTCTGAATTGACTTAAATTCCTAAAAGCTTTTTAAGTACTCTTTAAATAGATTCAGGAAATTCTATCTTAGATTCCTTATGAACAGTTTCGGAAGTCTTTTTTGCTGCTTTTCTTAAGTCTTTTCAACAAGAGAGAAACTGAATATACTGGAGATATATAGTCAGTTTCACTGTAAGAAAAGTGTTGACAAATGCACCAAGTTAACAAAATAGAAAATAGATTTTTCCGTAACTACTTTCAGCCTGAAATCCTGGGTGGTTTGCTGCTATAGTAAGGTACAACATTTTCAGAGATGTGGTTTTTTTTTTTTATGTCCCTTTTTAAGATTAGCATCTCAAAACAGCTGATTTATTCTACCATGAAACTGGTTTTAGGATGGTGAATATAATTAAAGACTGCTCTCGGTATCAGTAGTCTTCAAGTTTATAATTTTGCATACGTCTCAAAACCTGTTATTTCTAGCAGAGATAAAATTGATGGTTTTAATCGATAGTATTCCTTGTTTTTCCTCCTTTGTAGTTTGGAGGTAACCCATTTGCTTCCTTAGTAAGCAATGCATCTTCAGGTGGGGAAAATCAGCCGTCTCGTACAGAAAATAGAGACCCTTTACCAAATCCTTGGGCTCCTCAGTCCAGTTCTCAGAATTCCACAACCAGTAGCAGCAGCAGTGGCGAAAGTGGGGGCAGTAGTAGTGTTGGAAATAGCACCACCACCAGTACAGGACAAGGCTCAACCATGCCTAATTTGGGACCCGGAGTAGGAGGTATGTTCATTATGATAAAATTGTATTTACTTGCACCTATGCAAGAAATTGCTGAAATGACAGACTTCTTGTGTTGGAAAAAGTTGTGTTTAAATGACTTGATTTAGTGTTACTAATATTTACTTGCATAGCTCTCTTTACTAGTATCAAAGTCCTATGTAGGAAAACAAACATGCAAAGTAAACTTATCTCAAGAATACTAAGAGGAGCCACAAATCTGCTAAAATAACAGTAAAAGTAGAGACTTGCTAGACAAATTAAAAACATTCTGCACACTAGACAGAGTGCAAAAGTCCAGTAAGATAGGTATTGCATGAGATATTGTTAGATACAGCCTCTCAATCTTTCCCACTTACCTGAAAGGACATATAGAGTTCATGTGAGATCTGAAATTTTACCATGTAAACAGAGGAATGAAATGTGAATGTATTAAATAAACCAATGTTAGAAATTGTAATAGTAATGCCCCAACTTCAGTCAGTTTGTTTGTATTATCATGGTATGTAGGAGCCCCAGTCATGGACCCACAGCTTTATTGTGCTAGGCACTGCACAAACACATAACAAAAAATATTGTCTGTGCTTCAAAGAGCTTACAGTCTAAATCTGTCAAGAAACAAAGGGTGGACATAATAGACAGGAAGAGCCTATGGAAACAAGAAAACAGTGATCAGCATGATGCACATTAGTCTCAGCAGCCCAGCTCTACTTATTGATACCAAGTTTTCTGTAGGCAACACAGCAAACAAGACAATGTTTAAGGACAATGAGGTAGTTTAGTGGATGTTTATGGGGATCACCTCTCGTGCGAAAGCCACCATGGAAGAGAGAACAAAGGTGCTTGTTTGAAAACGTAATAAGTAGTCGATGCAGGTTGACATCTCCGGCAGAGTGGAGGTCAGAATCAACATATCAAATACTTTGGTATAGATTTGGAGGAAAATAGGATTTGCTGCAATATAAAGGCAAAAGATACATTGTAATAAGGGAAAATAAGAGAGTACTTGTTTAGATAAAATTATATTATCGGTGGTGCTGGTATCAATGCTTATAATGAAGGTTGTTGAACATTTCACATTATAAAACCTTGTTTTCAGTTGCCTATAACTTTGCCATATTAACAGTTTAGTCCGACACCAGCATAGACGTTTTCAGTCTAACACTGAATTTTTAACAGTTTTTCAGCAAAAAATTATTCTCCATTTCTGAGAACGAGCCAGGGAAAACATGGTTAACTCATGTTAAAAATAAAATATTTTATTCTCTTCCTTGAAGCCCTAGTATTTCTGTGCCTTGGAGCAGAGATAAAGCAATCGCCCTATTATAAGGGATGGGTTTTTTGTGATTCCTGTGAAAACGTAGCAAAAATTTTCCAAATTACAAGTCTTTGCAAATAATTTGCACTTAACTAGTGCTCATAAATCTGTTAGTGGCCGGCAGCAATATTCACTGAAGATTTCCTCTTCACTTAGCATGCCCCATCCCACAGAGCTACTAAACATGCAGCATCCCCAGGTTGCAGGGGCTGACATTGCCGGTAATTACTCTGTGCCCGTAGGCCAAGGGCCATTGTGTGTGGCTCCATGCACCAGAGGAGAGCAGGGAGACTCTTGTGCTCTCAGTGATCCTCCTGCTGGTTCTCAGGTAGCATGGAGCGGGAAACAGCCTGACTTGCTCTTGTGCAGAGAGGAGGAAGGCTGGGGCAGTCTTCTGGGACAGATTGGTTAGGGTAGAGAGGTGCATGTTAAGGAGGATAAACGTGGGGAGGGAGACCAGGACAGGCACAGGAGCAGAAGGAGAGGTACAGAAAGATCTGTTGCAGCCACTTGTGTTAAACCAGTGCTGTGTTCCACAGAAGTACCGCAAAACATATGACAAGAAGCAAACCGCCACCCCAAAAGTCTGGGATTATTTGATAAAATGGAATTACCCGAAATTAAGATTTAGTAATATAACTCAAATGTCTATAGAGTTTTGATACCCAAGATAGTCTTGGGGTTTTTTTTTTTCAATTGTGAAAGTTTCAACTTCGTTTCAATTCATGCTGATGTAACTAGTACATATCTTTCAGTATGACTTCTAAGTCTTTGGATATGAGTATTAAACTTGGATGTGAAAATTTAAGTCTGCCAAAAATTTGGCATAT
Source organism: Terrapene triunguis (assembly GCF_002925995.2). NCBI lineage: Eukaryota > Metazoa > Chordata > Testudines > Emydidae > Terrapene > Terrapene triunguis. Next base: position 17,838,723 of record NW_020664464.1, on the reverse strand, counting down.
AAACCTTTTTTTGCCAGAGAATAACTTCAAAAACTAGGTAAAGTTTTTGAATAAGTGTGCAAAATGGAAAGTAGAATATCTTGGTTTCAGTGTCAACGCCACACTCATATAACTCGGTTGGTTACAAACTGAAGTTTTGCAGGTTAAGGAAGAACTAGTTCGCAGTGCTCTTGCACAGCTTTGGAAGTTGACTTATCTTCGGAGCTGTTTGCAAGCTTACTAATGTTGGTAAATTATTCAGGTTACCCAAAAACACACCACATTCTTCCTGTACAAGGTATGGGAAGAGGTATGCTGGATCTGACTTTGTAGTGATAGCACGTGGTCAGATGGTGAAGGAATGACTAGAATGCATAACTGAAGAGATGTAAATTAACATTTGAAGACACCGCTCCAAAACCATGTGCAGGAGGCCTGTGTAAGACTGCAAGGGTGTGACTGGGCACACTTCTAGAAGTTTTGGTACCATTTGTGATAGGATAATCAGGTTTTCCGAGTAGTTTAAAAGAATTATGGAGAGTGAACAATTTTGAGAAGTGCCCTTATTAGTTTAACAGCCTGTTCTTCTTCGACTGCTTGTTCATGTCAGTTCCTATCAGGTGTGTGCGTGCGCAGATGCACGGTAGCTGGAAGATTTTTCCGTAGCAGCCTCTGTGGGGGTCGGCCTGGATGCCCCCTGGAGTCGTGCCTTCATGGTGCTCAATATAAAGCCCTGCTGACCCGCGCCCCCCCCCCTCCACCCTCCCCCAGTTCCTTCTTAATCTTCCGGCTGCCGTGCACATGCGTGCGCACACACCTGATTGGAATGGACGTGAACAACACATCTCGAAGAACGACAGTTACGAGAAGGTGAGTAACCATTTTTTCTGCCCCTATTAGAACCTAGTTTTCATTTTGAAACCTGCCTTCCCTAAAAAGGGAATTTGCTCTTGAGCTATTTGTTGCAGTTATGTGCTAGTTACTTGTAAAATATTTAAACACTGGGCATCTCTTCCATTTGATTATGATAGGGGTGGGGAACCTCTTTTCTATCAGGGGCCATTGACCCACAGAAAAAAAATCAATCGCGGACCCCACACAGCCCTGCGGCAGGGCGCGGAGCCTCGGGGCTTCCCCTAGGGTTGCCAGCTTTCTAATTGCACAAAACCAAACACCCCCACCCCTTCCCTGAGGCCCCACCCCCACTCACTCCAGTCCCCCACCCTCATTCACTTTCACTGGGCTGGGGCAGAGGGTTGGGGTGTGGGTCCTGGCTGGGGGTGCTGGCTCTGGGCTGGGGATGAGGGGTTTGGGGTGCAGGAGGGGGCTCTGTGCTGGGGCTAAGGGGTTTGGAGCAGGCTCAGGGCTGGGCCAGAGGGTTGGGGTGCTGGAGGAGGGGTGGGATGCAGACTCCACGACGGGGTGCGGCAAGGGGTTGGGATGCGGGGGGTGAGGGCTCCAGCTGGAGGTGCGGGCTGTGGGGTGGGGCCAGAAATGAGGGGTTCAAAGTGAAGGAGGTGGCGGGGGTTGGGATGCAGGTGGGGGTGCAGAGTCTGGGAGGGAGTTAGGGTGCAGGAGGGGGTTCCGACCTGCGACAGGGTTGGGGGTGCAGGAGGGAGTTTGGGGTGCAGGCTCCGCCAGGCAGCTCCTGGTTGGCAGCGCAGCGGGGCTAAGGCAGGCTTCCTGGTTCCGTGCAGCTCCTGGAAGCAGCCGGCATGTCCCACCCCTAGGCGGAGGCGTGACCAGATGGCTTTGCGCGGTGCATGCTGCCCACGCCCACAGGCACCGCTCCAACAGCTCCCATTGGCCGCAGTTCCCGGCGGAGCTTCTCTGATTGCCCCTGTACCTGGGGGCCACAGGGACATGCCGGCTGCTTCCGGGAGTTGCACGGAGCCAGGGCAGGCAAGGAGCCTGACTTAGCCCTGCTGCGCCACCAACTGGACTTTTAATGGCCTGGCAACTCCAGCTTCACTCCGCAGTGGAGTGAGTCCCCCGCGGGGCAGCACAGAGGCTCGGTGCTTCTGGCCTGCGGTGTCGAGACTTGCCACGGGCCAGATGAAATTAAGCAGGGTGCTGAATCTGGCCCACGGGCCATAGGTTCCCCACCTCTGGGTTATGGATTAAAAGTGGAGAAGCTTCTTGAGATGGGTGGCAGCTGATGTCCATTATAGACAGTAATTACTCTCTCATGTTAAATTATGGAAATGTGTTATGCACTCATCACCATATTTAATTATAATTAAATGAAAATGCATCTGTCACTGTTTTCATGCTTATGAATTGCTAAAGTGGCTATTTCTACTTTTTAAGCTGGTATGTTCAACACTCCAGGAATGCAGAGTTTGTTGCAGCAGATAACAGAAAATCCACAGCTTATGCAGAACATGTTGTCTGCACCCTATATGAGAAGCATGATGCAGTCACTAAGCCAGAACCCTGATCTTGCAGCACAGGTAAATGCACCTTTGTATTGTATGTACTGAATGAAAAGAGAGGTATTGCAAATTCATGCAATAACTATTGTCACAACAAAGTAATGATTTTATGTGCTGTCTAGCACCAACACCTACTAGCCTATTAAAATGCTTCTCCAGTTCCTCATTAGACATCTTGAAAGTCAACCTCCTGAGTCTAACTGCAGGATAGAGCTAAACAGTGAGCATTGACATTGCTCTGGGCAAGACTGCAGAGCAAACTGCAAAAACACTTGGCTCAGAACCTTAGGTGAACCAAAGGGGCCAGGTAGTACTAAATAAGTATTAGATGGATAGAACAACCACTGGAGCTGAAAGTTTTTTTGTGTACTTTAGTGTGAAACATTTTAAAAACCATAAACTTGTGACCTCATATAGGAACCACTTGAAAAGTTAGTCTCAAACTTGTAGGCAGGGCCACTGGTAAATGTAGCCCCAAACTGATTTTAGGAGTTAGTTGTTCAGGTTATCAGTGTGATCGTGACACTTGTATCTTCATTCTTCAGCTGTGGCCTTCCTGTACAGCTTCATTTGCTGTATAAGTGCAAATATTATTACAGCTTTATGAATGGTGGCATAGTCTTTTCCTAATATCACTTATGGGTTCAGCTTCTAAAGAGTCAGCACAGGTTGGATGTGTGCCATGTGGAGTGGAATGGAAAGTGTCTCATGCTTTTTAAAAAAAACGTAGCAGGGGAGCTTCACTGGCTTTTTGGACACATTGAATGTGTGCATAGAGGAACAGTCTCAACTCTGTAGTATAAAAGTCTTATCCTGTTCATCCTCTTCAGTCTCTCATCTCAAGGGGATGTTTATGCAAATATCTGGCACTTCCATTTGGATTAAAAAAAAACAACCACCCCACCTTGTTGTCCAGTGTTATATGACTGGATGTCTACTAGAAATCGGTTTTGGACAGTAAGTGAAGGAAGACAACATGGTCATTCAAAATATTTGTTTTTCAAAGAAGATCCTAATTGTCATGTAAAACAGTTAATTATAAATGTACTGAATATATAAGTTGCACTAAATCATCTATTGGGGGGCAGGGAGCAGCTTTATTTACTGTATTTAGTATTTGCAGCTAAAATTGAACATTTGCCCCATAGATGATGCTGAATAATCCCTTATTTGCTGGAAATCCTCAGCTTCAAGAACAAATGAGACAACAACTCCCAACTTTCCTTCAACAAGTGAGTAAAAGAGAGGCTAACTGTTGTCAGTGAACATCTTGCATGTAGCTTTAGCCGAATTGCAAACATATGGTCTTGCTTTGTTCTGGTTGAAAGAATAAAGGCCTGGTCTATGATTCTACTGCAAACACTAGCTTCAATCATGGGTTGGGCTTTTAGTGATTTAAATACTTGTAAATGGCTAATTCATCAGATTCACCTCCCCATTGCCATTTGTCCCAAAGTTTCACACCTATTAGGAGATAGGTATTGCTTCTGCTGCTTTGTTTGGATGAATAATGACTTGTTTCCAGAGTACAGTTTTTCTACCTTTTCCTTGTGCTGCTTTGCAAATACTAAACCAAACCCCTTTTCCTCCACCACAAACAGGAGCTCTTGGTTTGCCTTTCCCTCCCTAAAAGGTAGAGGCCTGATAGTGTGCCCTGAATGAGTGTCCATTGTCAGTGTATGCAGCCACAAACCATGACTCATATTGTTGAGAACTGCACAATGACTCCGCTTCCTTGAGGTCTTCGTGCCTTGAACATGGTTGATAAGAACGCTCTGGCTTGGCTTGACCAGATTGCATACGTCAAATAAAATAACCTTACTTTTATCTGGATTGAGCTTTAGCCACCTCACTCTCATCCATTTTTTCAGTCTCCGCAGAGGCTGGGTCAGGTATTCAAACCACTGACTGAGTAGGGTGAGATGGAGATGCAGAGCTGAAAACACTGCAGTCCATACCTCTGCACTAATCCTCTAGGTGAGGGAAGGTGAGACAGAATCCCATGGCAATTGTTGTGACTGTGTCTTTTGGGATAATGAGCAATCGCATAGTACTACTCTGGGAGTGCTCGGCAAGGAAGAACGCACACAGTTGTGTGCAGCCCTATCCACCCTTGGGGGAGAGCTTCACCCATCAATATACTTTCTGATCTATACTCAGGTCTGTACCAGATTAACAGGATTAAGGAAATCTAAGACATCTAGTGCTCTGAATTGTCAGTCTTTTCTATTATAACAAAACTCAGACTGTTGGACACTAGATGATAGACAAGTTGTCAACATTATGTTTTGCTAAGCAAAGAGTGCGTAGCAGCTTACTTTACAGAAGTTGGCATGGGTTCTTCCCCCGAGACGCTGAAAAATTTCACCAGCTGTGAATCTAGCTCTTTTCCTCTGGTCTTCCCCAACCTATCTAAAAGACATATTGTGGGCATGAAGGGCCCACAACACTTCTAATATCTCACTGAGCGTTACTGGCCTAAACTTTAACCAGAGAAGATTTAGAATTTTTCTCCAGATCCTGTTCTGCATTTGTGGAAGCTGACAACTTGGCCTGATCCATGCAAGGATCCCAGAGCCCAGACTCCAGCCGGAGCCCAAACATCTACACTGCGATTTTATAGCCCCACAGCCCGAGCCTGAGTCAGCTGCCATGGGTGTTTTTATTGTAACGTAGGCATAGCCTAAGGGAAAACTGGAAAACAGGGTGGTTAGGAGCCGAACATGGTAGGATTTTTATAATTTTTATCCTATACTAAATCACCCAATTAGAATGGTTGTTAGAGGAGCAGCCACTTCTGGTAGGGCCTTCTTGAAACACTTTGCTTTTGTTGGTCTTCAAGTGTGAACCTTGAAACTAGACCCCTTTCCCTAAGAGGAAAGGAGTGCCACAATCTCAAAACACAGAAGGAAATAGTTCTTAGCATGTCGTAATTTTCAGCCACTTCCTTTTGAAGCGCAGTGTTTGTCAAAAATCCGGTAGCGGTCCATTGTAACATTAAAGACAAGATGATAAATAGCACAACCAAACACTAAGCCAGCCTCATTTTAGGATCCATTAGGTGATCCTCCAAATGGTAAATGAGTATGCTGTCTTTGTTGTGTAACCCCCAAGAGTTTGAATCTTAGACAAAGATTGTTACTCAAAAGTCATTGCAAGATTTCACCTTTTGTTTATGCAGTTGTTCTAATAAGAGATGGGCCGAAGCCATGAACTTAAGTTTCATATTTGAAACTTCGCAGTGTCTAGAGATTTTCAGATCTCAGGATTTGGCTTGTGCTCATCAATAGTTGTGAAAGCTACAGGTTCAGATGTTCCAGCAGGTGAAGAGGAACTTGATCCAGCCATCTTAAGTGTATACATCAGACTGTATGCATCATCTAGATAGCATTCATGTACATAAGTAGGCTGATATGGCACTATCGATAATGCAGAGAGTGGGTAGTGGGCATACACTTGCAAAGTCTGAACTTAATAGCAGTCCTGTTCTGAAGTTCAGATATGTCAGCTGATCCATTTCACTGGAAGAATAGTGAGAAACAGTGCTTCTAGAGTACTGCTTGTCACAATTCAGGCCAATTGCACCTTTATCCTCCTCCCCCCATCCCCTGGTGGTCCACCAAAGGCACTCCCTCTAGGCTCCCAGCTCCTCAGCTGTCAACTCTCTTGGGCAGAGATCCATATCTCTCTTCCTCCTGTCCTGGGATGTTACAGCTGCACAGCTCCCTAATTTACACTGTGATATTCCTAGCAAGCCAGACTGCCTAAAGCCAGCATCTGTGCTTTGCTTTCTCTCCAAAAGCTATGCCCAATATACTGCCTGCTGTTATAAATGACCACACAGCTCCATATAAGGAAGCACATTTATTCTTAAGCTAAAAGCATTGCAGAAAAAATGTTTAAAAACAATAGAAGAACCGACATGCATGCTAAAAAGTCACCAGAGATCACTCCAGCTCCAACTTTGGGCTCTGGTAGGTGTCAGTCCTTCAAAACCCACATCTGGGTTTTCCTCTAGTTACAAGTTTATAACTGTCTCAGAACTAAGACTCGGCAGGTCATCTTGTTCCTATACAGCCCAGGCCATTAGCCTCCAGGACCAGATAGTCAGAAGACAATCACCCTCTCTTCGGGGTGTAACTTAAAAAAGCTGGGTTTTGCATCACCGGAAGTGAGTAATTTGCATTAACGTTTCTCTAGGTAATTCAGTTCACCCTTATTGGCCCAGAAAATCCATTTTTGTCTGGCATAATCTCAGTATAGTCCTTTGAACTCCCAGGTTTTACATCATATCCCCCCAAGAGGTTACCTGCAATCCTCGCCCACAATAATATGTAAGCTTTGCATTTAATACAGTAACCTTTTTTTGAGGATATTGCCTTATCTGTCACTCTTCCCCATACTTAAAAGGTCTTGGTGGAGCTGTTACTGCAAAAGAGGGAACCATCACAAGAAGGGTGCAGAGAGGTATTAGAATAAAAAGATGAGCAATAGCAGGTGTTGAGGGGGTAGGTTCACTACAAAAAACAACCAGTGATGAAGATTAACTCTGTACATGTTTCAGTTATATAACGAGTTTTTCCTTTTCTTAGATGCAGAACCCGGACACGCTGTCGGCAATGTCAAACCCTAGAGCAATGCAAGCTTTACTACAAATTCAACAGGGCTTGCAGACACTGGCAACAGAAGCACCAGGGCTTATACCAGGGTAAGAGTTGGCCCAACAAACTTGTACATTTCTTTACTTATTTATTTTAAATCTATTTGGTTTATTTGTCAGCGTTTTGTCTTGCTTCTTTAAATTTAGAAGCTTGTCCAGTTGCACAAGTTGTTCCACACAAACACCATCTTCAGTTTACTAAAATCTTCATTTTAGGCATCTCCTACTTTTTTTCCCTTAAAAAATGTTAAAATGCTAATGTTTATAATTAGGGCCCTACCAAATTCACAGCCATGAAAAACGCATCACGGACCATGAAATCTGGTCTTTTGTGTGCTTTTACCCTATACTATACAGATTTAACGGGGGAGACTAGTGTTTCTCAAATTGGGGGTTCTGACCCAAAAGGGAGTTGCAGGGGGAGTTGCAAGGTTATTTGGGGGGGGGCGCGATATTGCCACCCTTACTTCTGCGCTGCCTTCAGAGCTGGGTGGCTGGAGAGTGGTGGCTGCTGACTGAGGGCCCAGCTCTGCATGCAGCAGTGCAGAAGTAAGGGTGGCAATACCATAGTGTGCCATCATTACTTCTGTGCTGCCGCTGCTGACGGCTCTGCCTTCAGAGCTGGGCTCCTGGCCAGCAGCTGCTGCTCTCCAGCTCTGAAGGCAGCACCGCCACCAGTAGCAGTGCAGACGTAAGGATAGCAGTACCACAACCCCTCCCCCACAATAACCTTGTGACCCCCTCTCCCCCCCACACACAACTCCTTTTTGGGTCAGGACCCCTACAATTACAACATAGTGGAATTTCAAAGTTAAATAGCTGAAATTATGAAATTTACAATTTTTAAAATCCTATGACCATGAAATTGACCAAAATGGACCATGAACTTGGTAGGGCCCTATTTATAATGGATCTTACTGTGTTTGTATGCTTTATTTACATTAAATACACATTCTCCATTCCCACTGATATCCACAGAATTCCAGTGAGAGAGTTGGTGGGGGGAGGAGTAACAGTAAATTATGATCAACTTTAATACAGAAATAAATGTTAACATTGCTGTTCCTCATCTCTGCAGATTTAATCCTGGTGTAGGGGGATTAGGAAACACTGGAGGTCCTACAGGCACAACTGTACCTAGCTCCATCCCCAGTGAAAATACAAGTCCAGCCTCAGGAGTTGCTGAACCTGGTCACCAACAGTTTGTTCAGCAAATGTTGCAGGCACTTGCTGGTGCAAATGCTCAGGTAAGGTAGCAGATGGCTAAATCCTAGAACTTTAAGATGTAGCTAATATTTGATTTATCAATGTAGGCTGAAAGGGGCAGTTAGGAGAAAGTACTTGGAAAAACACATACTTAATACTGCTGGCTCATGGATGGATGAGTGGACCAGGCTAGAAAACTGTTACTTTCCCAGATGTGAAAATAAATGCTGGAAAAATTAAAATTTTAATACTCCTGTCCTGGGGACCATTAGCCCTTGAGTTGTTCACGTCCACAGAGAAATGCACAGATTCAGTGTTGATGTTAAGCCTTTCACTTATGCCTCTGCCCAGTCAGGTTTTGGTTTTGGTTTTTTTTGGTTCATTTTTTTTAAGCTATTTCAATTCTGTGTAGGTGTCATTTGTATTGTATTGGTCTGAAAGACTGAGATGGTGGTAGAAGTTTCTCACAATTTGCAAAATGTCCTTAGTAGTACAAAGAGCAAACTTAGACTGACAAAAGCTATAAAATTCTTAATTTGGGTACTGCTTTTATTGCAAACTTGAAATGAAGTAGATTTCAAAAAGCAAGTTGTTGTTGTTGTTTCAGGTACTGCAATAGCCCCTAAGATTTCTGCTAATTCTTGTTTGTACAGTAACATTTTATCTTCAAAATATTTGTCAGCCTAATTGCTATATCAAGGACCTATACAGAGGACACTCACTATAGATAACATTCTGCAAAATGCACACAAACTAGAAATCAGAGCAAAATGTTTTTGCTTAATCTGTTAAACTGAGAGTTCCAAGTAACAAATAGTAAATAGGTAAAATAGATTAAAAATGTTGGATAAGAGAATTGTGTCCATTTAATTTTCCCTTACTACTTAGATAATGTAGGGAGTTCAGAACAGCCATACCATCTGTGCTGTAATACTTGAACATGGGCTTAATAGCTAGAATCAAGATAGAATAGCAGCCTTAACGATGAACAAAAAAAGTTTTTGTATTTTTATGGGTTGGTCACTAACTATGTTCACTCTTTAAAACCAAATATTTGAAAAACAGTTTTTCCTTCGTTTCTTATCTGCCAAAACTGGAGTTAAAGAACTCTTGGAATGACAACTTCTGGAAACAGCAAGAAGTGTAGTTTCTTTGGCCTTGTTGGTTTAAAATACCCATGTTAAACATATTGTTACTTACAACTAAAATGGTTTCAAAGAATCCTTCTAACCATCAGAAGTTTGTAAGGGCTCAATCCTGTGCCATCTTAGTCAGTAGGAGTTCTGCACTAATAGTGTGGGAGCAGGATCAGACCATAAAAGCACAGCTGTTCAGTTTCCCATTTGGAAGTTCTAGCTGTTATAAAACTTTTGCAAACTTCAAATACTTCTTGACCTTTTTAGAAGCGTTTAGAAATTATAAAGGTGATATGCCAATAACAGGAATAACTTTACTGTGCCTCATCACATTCAGTAACCAACAATGAGTTTATTAAAAATCTCTGAAGAATAGCGTCATTGGATTTAACTCTTCATTTCACTTACAAGAACAATCTATTAATGACACTTTGAAGGAACTATTTTAAGGAAATGATTCTCAGATTATCTTGCTTTGATCCCTTACATCACATCAAACATGCAGCACTTCCTGTAATTAGTTAAAAAAACAATCAACTTTTGGTACAGGTGTTCTTAAACCAGTCAGCAGACTATCCTCTGAGAAGGATGCTATTCAGTTGCAGTTGTTCAAGCACTTCAATTTTGCTCTCTAGTTTTGGAGATTTAAAGGAAACTTGAGTTGCAGAAATACACCAAGACAAAGTATGGAATAGAATCAAATGTATTTTAAATCATCTAGTACAATTTCTTCACAGTATTTGTATTAAGCCTGTGTCTACAGCTTGAAATAAATTGTCCTGTTTTTAGCAGTTACAAAATCCAGAAGTCAGATTTCAGCAACAACTGGAGCAGCTCAGTGCAATGGGGTTTTTGAACCGTGAAGCAAATTTACAAGCTCTAATAGCAACAGGAGGAGATATCAATGCAGCTATTGAAAGGCTACTGGGCTCCCAACCATCATAGCAACATTTCTTTAACTTGAAAAATGTAATTTATTTTTGATAACAGCTCTTAAATCTTTAAAATACTTGCTTTATTTCATTCTGACTCTTGGGATTGTCTTGTTATAACTAAACCCAGTCTGATGCATTTTAAGGTGGAGTGCAGTAGTTTTCTTTGAACAGTGGGAATCAATGCTTTTTCATTCACAGTTGTTGCATGCATCAAACACTTCTTTGTTCAGCATTTATTGTGATTTTGTTGAAACAAGTATCATCTTTCACAGTTGAATGAACAGGTTTTGTCAGACCTACAATTGTCCAATTTATTTACTACTTAAACATTAGCTTTGGGTAGTAATTTATGTAGATTACAAATTATTAAAAAGGAAACAAATTAAATGAAGCTATAATTTGTGGGTACCAATACTGCTTTTTGTGACTTCAGCATGTATTTTTTGCTAGCAAAATGCTGTAAGATTTATACCATTTGATTTATCTATCATTTTTGCTTTTATTTGTATAAAATATACACACAATATACATGTTGGAAACAGCTCACATCTAGGAATTTGCACATTGCAATAGAATGAATCTATGTAACCAAAAAAATCCAGAACAAATAAAATTGACACATTTCTAGTGCAGAAACTTTGAGGATCTTTGGTAAACATCAGCAGAAGCGTTTAGGCAAATTCATTTAAAATATGCTAGAATTATTGATCTAATTATCTCTAAGTCTACATCTAACTGTACAGAATCCTGCATTGTAACATTGTCTCAGTATTCACACGGATTGACTGTAAATTATCTTAATCTTTTGGCAGATTGAAGGAGCACTACTGTATGCTCTGACACTGCTTCTAAGGCTTTTTGGCTTCTCTCATTGAGATTCTAACATGCATTATGATTTGTAATTGGAAGAATTACTTTCACTGGCAGTGTCATGTGATATTCTAATTACTTTTAACCACCATGTAAAAATACTGTATATCTTTTGAGTTTTTATTGGTAGTTATTTCTCTTGTGCACAGGTAATAAATGAATTAAAAATTCTTTGAGCAATTTGTCAAGTGTTTTTGCACAATTGCTGTTTCTTAAACTTTCAGAAAAGTGAAACATCTTGATGTTTGGCCTTTAAGGGAGACTTTTGGAGCACCATACACATTTTTATCTTTTGACCGGGATTAATAAACAATGTTTGGATTATAAAGGCGAGAGGGAAAGTAAGGGAAATCAAAAATATGAGGACTACCCTTACAGTAGGTAAAATGTAACACTGGATGAGATAAAGTGTACTCGACTGTTTATATCCTGTTTAGCAAACTGGCTCTGGTTTGGATGATACATCCCTTCTGGGGCCTGTTATGTCAAGTTTACATGTTAGTAGTTGAAGATTATTCACTTGTACTATTTATACTTTAATCTCAGCATTATATTTTATCAAATCATGTAAACAATCACTTCCTTTGGTGTTGAGTATAAATGTGATTTACTTTAAAAGGTGATGGGAAACAGGTTAAACTTATCCTTCCATACATAGTTTATAGATTCAAACAAAGTTCACCAAATTAGATGAACCAAAAGAATTTTGAAATATAAACAACAAAATGAGATCAGGTACTCTGTATTTAAATCACTTACTTTGGTTATAAAACTGAAATCTAACGTCTGTTAGCACAAATCTCAAGAGAATGTGATGCTCTGACTTGCACCTTTCCTGGATGGTAAACATTTTAGCTGAACTTTGGCACTAATAAGTAAATTGCTCAATTACAGTTGATGCACAGTGCTGGGAAAAGCTCAAGAAAACCTCTTTGCTCACAACATCTGCTCAATGTGCAGTGGGAATAAAAAAAACCAAACAGTGTTAGGAACCATTAGGAAAGGGTGGATAATAAAACAATTATTATAAATGCCACTATATAAATGCATGGTACACCTACACCTTGAATACTGCGTGCAGTTCTAGTTTTCCTATCTCAAAGATACATTAGAATTGGAAAAGCAACAAAAATGATTATGCAACAACTTCCATATGAGGAGAGATTAACAAAACTGGGACTGTTCATCTTAGACGATAGACAACTAAGGGGTTTTCTTCCCATTCCCAAAGATTCAGATTAAGGTATCTTCAACTTAAAACTTTTACTCAATCTGTGGAAAAGGCATCTCTTCAGGTGCAATTCAGAGGGAGTTAGTGAAGATATAGCAAGTTGCCTATATAACCACCCCACTTTGTCAGTTACTCTTAGCCAAGATTTTCAAGTGACTAGTGATTCTGGACTTTCATTCCTTGATTTCAATGGTCTTAAAAAAAAAAAGTAGGTAGTTCAGAGGACTTGAACTGAGAATCAAAAGCTGTTAAAATATCTCTAGTCTATTTTAATAAAATTTTAATTAAAAAAAATCAAATTAAAAAGTAGGAGAGAGGAAAATGAACTTTGTTCCAAAGCCTCAAATTCACTGAAAGAAGTATAAAGCATTAAGTTCAAATTGTATGAGCTCTCCTTGGAGGTCACATAAATATATAGGTTTTAAGTTATGGCTGGATCATGATTTCTTTATAACCTACCAAGGGGACTCTTGCTTCTGCTTCAAATTCTCTTGGGATGGTGTCCCTAGCCTCTGTTTGCCTGAGGCTGGGAATGGGCAACGGGGGATGGATCACTTGATGATTATCTGTTCTGTTCATTCCTTCTGGGGCAGCTGGCATTGGCCACTGTCAGAAGACAGGATACTTGGCTAGATGGACCTTTGGTCTGACCCAGTATGGCCGTTCTTATGTCTAAAATGACGAGGTTGAAGCTGGCAGGCTCAAGGATATACCTTGAAAGCTGGGCCAAGTTTGATATTTGAGGCATAAATGAAAATGTATATCAAAAACTCAAGTCCTAGCAGTCTCCCGCTCACGAACAGTGCTGTAACACTCGATCATTTTGTACATGTGTTGGAGGGAGCCTAGTTTTGTAAGAAAACATGCCAACTTCAAATGTGTTTAGAGTAGGCACAGTGAATAATGCAAAAAGCCTCACGGTCATGGTGGACTGAACCTGTCCTATGCCATTTGTAAACTGAACTTATTGCTTCAAAGTTGCTAGTTCAAATTCAATCCAGGTCAGTGGTGTCTGAAAGTTATTTGCTATCGGCTGGCTGCTGACTTTGTATGTAAAGTGATCTGGCGATCTCAGTTCAGTTTCTAGTGAACAGGTTCCCACACAATAAAACTACCCCCACGCTTGGCTGTTTTGGAGAAGCCAAGCACTGAAAATCATGGAGACTGGTCTGATTCCTTCCCCTTGGAGATGCTCCCTGCAAGTCAAGGCTGCTTTATAATGAGGCAGTTGTGAAGCATTTTTCTGTAAATTTCAATCAATGGAAATATTTTCCTTTGGTTGGCACATGTATATACAATGAAATCAAAATTTACCAACATTTTTGAATAAAAATCAAATCCTTCAAACCCTACATATAACATGGGTTCATTTTAAAAACAAAAACAACAAAACTCTTGAGTGCGACCAAACCAAGGATTGAATTTGTGCAGACTAAGCACAGAGATGGATCTATATTTAAATATCCTGGCTAATTCAGGCCCTGATCCAACAAGCAAATATACGTGTAGTCCTATGAACTCAATAGAACTAGTTGTGTAAAGTAATGCATATGTTCCAGGAGTGGCGCTATAAGCTCTGACTTCTAAACTGAGGGAAGTATAAAGAGTAACTAAACATTAATAGATTAAAGTAAATTCTTACATCTTTCAGTTTTAACAGTGTAAGGTGGTGTCTAATATTGGTAACTTGGTTTCAAATAAAAATCTTTTAATCTCACAACATTCCTTTAATAGAGGCAAGGGCGCTTTTGTGTAATGTATATATTGCTTAGTATAGATTTTCTCAAATTATACAGCCAGACTGCACTGATGGGCCTGAGATTCTTCTTTTAAAATGAAAAATTTCTTGTCAGGTTCCCTGCATTCATTCCTCTAATCTTGGTGGGATCTCACACATGCTGGAGGGCTGCGGAGACTCCTTATAGCCCCTGTGATATAGTCTGTAGCAGGGCGCAATTGGGATCTGAGCTCCTTTGCTTGTATAAGGGGGCATGATAGTAAAAAGTTTGAGAAACACTGACTTAGAACATCAACATCATGCTTAGTTCTTAAGGCTGGGTCTGTCTTGGTGAACTCATGTTTTGAAAGATAAATGTTTTCTGTTTGTATTATTTATAAACACAAATATGGATGAGTCGCTAATGAAAAAGTTCATTATGCGCTGCTATTCCATAAGAGAGAAGGCTAGCTGTAGTCGCCCATCAAATTTTCCAGACAAGGATAGTTAATGGTGAGTAAGGGGACCAGTCTTTGTGTGGCTAAAAAGAGGTAACCTAGCAGGGAACCCATGAACTAAGTGCACTCCTCTTTGCTTTTGCAGATATAAACCCCATTCCCTGCTCAGGTAATTTCCTCCATTATTAGCAGGGGCAGTAGCACCTGAAAACTAGCTTCTCTGGCTTCAGATAATAGCCTGAAGATGAGGGGGGGGAGGGGGGCAGATTGTCTTTCCCAGGAATCTTGTAGAGGAAAAGGAGTGGACCTGATCTCCTGAAATAAATGGAAAGCTGGTGGGTAGGAGGAATTTAGTGGGAAAGCACTCAAAGGAAAATGCCTTGGCACTGAGCTCCCTCCCACTCTTCCTTCAGAGAGTGACAGCTTGCTGCTTGTCTCACCATTCCTGTTGCTGCTCATTGCTATACTGGTGGGAGGGTAGCCTGCTGTCTGCTCTCCAGACCTGTCGCTCACCTTGTCTGCGGCAATGGGACAGACTCCTCCCTGCTCCTTCTGTTATGATAGACAGATGCTGCTGGCTCCCATTCCTGCTGCTGATGCTACAAACGACCTAAGCATGTTTTTAAAGATCTGGCCAAGACCGATCCTTTACTGTGAACCTCACTTCTCTGAAGAGTGAGGCTGATGGACACAGCAACCCTACAAGGTAATGTAACTAGTTTGAGGTCTAGGTACAAACTAGATGTACTGGGAATTGCTGGCCATTGTGGGGGTGGTATAATTAAGCCAATGAGGTATCTTGTTCTTCTTTAAGTATGTAGCTGGGAATTTACATGACCTTCAGCTTGGAACAAATAGGACATCAGAGAGCTACAGTAGCAGAATCTGCACTGGTCAGTTACAACGGTTATTGCAGAATTATTTACATAGCTGGGTTTGATGTTTTTCCTCTTGATAGCTGTTTGAACTGGAAACAGAAGTCTGGTTTGCTTTAATCTGAAGTAATGTGACACAGATAAATCAGTGGGGGAGGGATTATCCCTACTCCCCTCAGGCAAGTGAGAAACCTGTTAGGATTTAGTTTCTGTAAGCAGGAACTAAACTATAAACAATCAAAGAAGGCTAATTTTAAATTGGGGGTGGGGGGTGTTACCTACACACTCTCGGGCACCTACCTTTACCCAGTTCCTAGGGCTCCGGGGGAAAGGTACCTACCCGTACCCAGTTTCTAGGGCTCAGGGCGTAATCTTCTGCAGGTTTGCTGGGTCTTTTACTAGTGAAAGAGCCTGACACAGTAATATCCTTAACCTCTATTTATTAACAGTCAACAACACAGAATGCACATGCTAAGCATACAATGCTCACCACTCCCAATAAGGCAGATGAACTTTTCCTGGTGGCCAGTCAGGATCAGGTCATCTGGGGACTCCAGCTTCTGCCCGGTGTGATTGGCTGGGTGTTGAGGTCTGGCAGCTCTGATCTTGGGGCTGTGTCCTGCAGTTGGTTCCAAGGAACTTCCTTTTGGACCCCAGTTTATATAGTGAAACTTGAGTCCTGCTTAGCTGTACCTTAACCAATCATTTTACTAAAATTTTACTAAACAATTCTCTAACCAGTCCTAACATCTTGTAAAACAAGTCTTTACCCAATCATACCCCACCACCTTAGTTGAGTTAAATCTTACAAAATTCGTTATGCAACAGAAAGAAACAATCAAAGAACCAGACAGAGACGATACAGATAAACAAGAGAGAGGTAGGGACGATAAAGGCAAAACAATAAAGAAGTAGAGATTTCACACCCAAACTGTTGATAAGTGATTCCTTGCCAGACAGAATGCCATCAAACAAAGTTTTCTTTAACCATCTTAAGAGATTCCTTGCTTATTTGGTGATGGTGGATCCTATTAGGAGGCATACCTTCATAACAGCCCAATATTACATTGCTTTGATATAATTTAGAAGGAATGTGAGGCTGATGTGACTTTCTGCTTCCTGGCTAATGGCTGCTGCTCTCCTAATATGGCTGCAGAAAAAAGGCCTCAGACCGTACAAAGGAGTTGAGCTGGATTGTAATTAAAAAGAAAAATTTGTTTTAATAATGAGAGCTGTTCAGACCCTCAAATATAGGTGCCTAAATATAGTTTTAAATAAAAGAGGACCGATTTTCAAAGGTGCTGAGCACCAAAGACTTCAGTGGAATTTGTGGGTGCTCAGCACTTCTGGAAATCAGGCCACTTATATATAGGTGCCTATGTAGATGCTTAGGTACTTTAGGTACTCATTTAAAAATCTTAGCCCTTCCCACCCAAAAACTATATTGGCTGAGAGTTAATTTTGACTCTTGGTCATACACAACCTGAGGTGATGTAACTGTTTTCCAAGCAGTATGTTAGATACATGTCCTGAATTGTGTGTTTGAGGGTTTTTTTGTTTTGTTTTTTGGGCCCACACTTGATAAAATCCAAGCACAACTTCAACACTGTGCAGTAGGTAGAACTGCACTGGGTACATGTATTGGGAGAACTGTGACTTTATTAAATGTAGATCTGACCTAGTGGAATCACCACAAGAGGGTGCCATTTACCTGAATTTAATATTGGCATGAACCAGACTCTAGGTCTGAACAATACCTGAAACTGTGTGTGTTGGGAATGTTGCATTTGGCCAGTTCAATGTGATGCACTGAACCATAATCTTATAAATTGGGGCCCACTTCTAATTTGTTTCTCTTATAACAAATAAGAAGGATGTGCAAAAAGTAATCTGAAATGAATTGGCTATTAGTCCAGGACTCTTTCACACTGAAGCAAACAGTTTGGATACAGATTTTGGATTAAATAGGTTTATGGGCATTTTATACAAGACAGTAGTACAGAAAGAAATGGATCAATCTTTTGCAGTTTGATTTTTGGCTGTGTCACTTGTAGGGAAAATACCTACCAGATAGTTATCAGTTTTTGATTTGTCTGGTATAGCGGAGTTTCTCTATCACTGCTGTTCCCAAAGCTCATTCATAGCATTGTGCCAAGGAGGCAGTGTTGGTATTTCTTTGGGGTACCACAAGAGCAAGTCTAACTTCTACTAGAAAAAGCTATAAACACATTTTTAACTGGTAACCCAGCTAATGATTCAATTAACTTCCCCAAAGATGTCTTTGAACACCACCATCCTTGCCTGAAAAGGAGTGAGCTAGTCGGATTAATCAAGGTCATAAGTTGGGATGAGAGTACTGATGGGGGTAATATATACATAGCAATATATCAGAAAGATTCTTCACAATATTACTTCTCTTGAAGAGCATCTCTCATAGAAAATGTATCCTATGATGACTTACAAGGTTAAAACAAAGAGGTAGATACCAGGGAGGAGGGCTAGTTTCAGGTAATATGGGCAGTCCAGACCAGTATTCACTGAGCTATGGTTAAAGGGTATTTTAAACATGTTTTGATACATATATACACACAAAAAAAAAAAATAAACATGCTTTCATATTCTTTAAATTCTGTGAATTATGTATGCGACTTTTGCCCTTGCTCTTCCTCACACCAGCTCTGAATTTTTATTACAACAAAAGTCATGCTTTGTGATACAGCTTGAGCACTAGAGGCTAGAGTGAGGCTATTGCGGTAGCAGGTGAAGGGTGCCAGAAAAAGTCATGCTGACCAGCTGCCTGCCAGTCAAGCTGAAGGGAGAGAACATCCATCCGTTCTGAACTGATGAACCCAGTGGTACATAAATCGTACCTCATTGGCTGAGTCATTCTCTCTCCTGTTTCATTATGTGTATATTTTGCATATGAAAGACTAAATCACAGTCAATACAGTGCTACTTAGTTTATTGTTAAAGATTTAGGTAGAATAATACTTTGCAGTTACATAGCTCTCTCCCTCCCACAGGAGTTCACTGTGTTTAAGTCAGAATCAATGAAATCTCACAACACCCATGTGAGGTCAGCAAGTATTTTCACAGATGTGGACACAGACACAGAGGTTGTGACTTGTTCCAGATCAGGCATGGAGCTAATGGTGGAGTCAGGACCTGAACCCTGCTGTCCCTCTGCACTATCAGAGAACTCTGCCTCCTCTTAAAAGGACGTTCACCTTTCAAGTGTCCATTCAACACTTAAATGTCAGTAGTGATGACTGGGGCCAATTTCTGTGTTTTGGCAGGAAAAAAGTGAAAGCTACATTTGCTGAGATTTTCATGTTCCGTCTAAATCCCTAGGGTGGGATTGTCAGAAGCACTCGGTGTTGACCTACCCCTGTTTCTATCAAAGCCAATGGGAGTTTCACCTGTGATTTAAATGGACGAAGAGGTAGGCAAATGCCATTCACTTCTGAAAATTGTATCTCCAGGTTTGAACAGGTCTTAATGAAAACATCAGTAATAGTAGTGTCCCAGTCCCTTTAAAGTATGTCAAGCCAATGAAGTTAATATTGCAAACCATGCTGGTTAACTTGAGAAAGCAACTAAAATGCTGTTCCACAAATATGACATGGTTAAAAGAATTAATGTGCATCTAATTCAGAAACTGCTCTGGAAAAGCATTTCTCTAAGTGAAGAGATTTCTCAATTTCAGACACTATTTCAGAAACAGACTTTTCCAGACTCACAGTGATAAAGTTTTCTGGTGCTGAGGGAGGCTCCAGTGTATCAAACTGAGACTGTAGTAGTTCGGGTGCCATAAAGTGTCCTCTCCTCTTCTCCAGGCGGCTGGCAATGAGTTCCATAGATCCATCCAAATGGATAAAAAGGACCTTCCCTGTGGCAGAGTCTAGCTGATCACTTTTAGAATACACAGCATCCCCTCCACTTACTAATATGCGTCTATACATTTTCTTCAGAGCTGAACAGGCCAGAATCACACTTTGTCCAGCTGACTCTTCTCTATCAAGAGAAGAAAATGTCAGTAGCAATAACTTAATGATATCATGCCCATATTTGGTGTATTCAAACACTGACTGATTGTTCTCAATAGATAGTAAGGTGGGCAACCCAACATGGCCTCACAAAGAAGAGGTGTAAGGATTTTTTCCTCATTTTAATGGGACTCCGATGTCAAATCTCTAACACAGGTAAGGACGCTTGCTTTTTAAAGATATAATTTCACCCAGTGTCCCTTTAACATCTCCATCTACTGGAGCCTTCATAATGGCCACCATCTTCCCAAATGTGGAAGCGTAATTAGATTCCAAAGAGAAAGCCATCAGCATTGCTCCTTAATTGCTGAGAAGGATGGTTGTTGGACAGCATGAGTCACTCTCCTGCCCCACCTACAAGCTGACTATAAGGGTCTGTCTAGAGTACAGTTCTATCCTGAACAATACACACGCTTCTTAACCGGTTCCACTTTCAGTTTTTGAAGATTTTGAACTAAATTGTTTGGATTAGCCATACTACTGTTAATATTAATGGGAACTCTGTATATATCCTGACCCTTTTAATAGTTACTCTGGAGGGTTGGATTTAGTGAAATTAACATAAATACACTCGAGTAATTCTTTAATTTTACTCTGGCAAGAGTCCTTTAAAGCTTCAGGTAACCACACAGCATTGGTGTTTGTTACACTGAAAATCCCAAATCCTGCCTTTCAGTTAGTTTTGGCATTAGACACCGTAAATGAACATAAAGGTTTGATGACTGAGATGTGCAAAATAAAAAAATAAACCCATATTCTGCAGTCAAATTGTGAACACATTATATGTAGTAGTAAACTAATGTTACTGCCCTCTATTATACATGGGCAGTTCTGTTACTTAAATTCCATAGGCAAATAGCCAGTTTGGACCCTGTTACTTGCAGGGTGCAGTAAGAGTCATTGACTCTTGGTTAAGGCGGGGCTAGCCCTTTCAAGGTTATTCCATTATTTCTGAATTCCATGTCCTCCCTGACCCTTCTTAAAAGAAACTACATCCCTTGCTTAATCCAGGGAGCTCAGCAGCCTCCTGCCCCTCTGAGAAGCAGCACATATGTGGAATGTGAAAGCTCCTTTTTCCTGTCTCTGTCACATCCAGATACTTAAATGAATCATCAGGATGGAGAATATATTGAGTATACAACTGACAAGCAGAGAAGGGTAAATGCTGCAAAACCCAAATCCAGATTTTGGTTCAGACCTATCTTTACTGATGAGGACCATCAACTTGTTACTGTAATGTATGTAATTGTCTGTGGGGAAAGAGGAGGGTGATTGCCATTGTGAATAAACCCATGCAAATTTAAAATGTAGAAAGTTAAAGTTCCAGGTTTGACTCTTCTCTCCCCCAAGCCTCATAAAATTACTTTTGCATTATTTTTCCCATTTTTTTTAACAGATCTAAATATTTGAGCTAGGATCACTATTTAGGAAGTGCACATCCTGCAAAGTTCAATGGCAAGTGAGTCAACTGGAGTAAGTGACTAATGATAAAATTTTCTAAAACATGTAAGTGACTTAGGAGCCTAATCATATGTTCAAAAGTGACTTAGGTACTTAAGAGC
>NW_020664464.1:17761979-17817603 GCF_002925995.2 Terrapene triunguis | reverse complement strand
GCCCTCTAGACCTAACTGGTATCAAACTTATTACTGAACTGGATTCTTGAAATGTAAATATCTTCGTATAGACAATGGAGAAAGAACTCTCATCCCCAAACAATTCCATCAAGTAGTAGTAATTAGGGGTTTCCTTACTGTTATTGTAAGTATTAAAGTACTTCACAGACTAATGAATACAGAATGGTTTTACTGACTGCAGAATATTTTTACAATACTACATACTTATCCCCACTAATGCAACTGAAAAAACCCTCTTGCTTTAGTCTTTAGCCAATAATCATTACAGATGCAATCACTCTGCAAGTCAGAGGTTCTCTTACCTCATTAATATATCATGTAATTTGCAAAGCCATGGAATCCTGTCCTAGAAACAAAACAAGTTTGCTGAAAGTATGTATTATGGAGTTTCACTTTAAATTGTCTAACATCTACGTAGCAGTTAACTTGCAATATAAAACTGGGTGAATCTCTTTCAATCCTTCTTTGGTGTGGGGAGGCAAATAGACCAACTATTTTCCCTCTGCAGTCACATTAGCAAACTGATCCAGTATCTGTCTCTACAGTCAAAGCTAACCTATACAACTTTTCATTTAAATTTACAAAAACAAGAACATATCTAAAGTGTGTAAACCCATTACTTGAAAAAATAAACTACTGGAGCAGAACAGAATAAAACACCAACACAGCAAATGAATATGAATTCTTAACATTTGTTTCCATTAACTGAAAACTGAATAAATTAAAAATTCAGTCTATACTATTCTGCTATAGATCCATGCCTTTATGCCTGTCAGTATGTATGTATACTATATTTTACATATAAACAAAATACCTTATTTGTTTAGGTTGCAAAGTCAAGCAACTGAAAGTTAAGAAACACCAGTTAGGTTGCTTGTGCAACTTTAATTCTTACCCTTGTGCCTATACATTATGATCCCATCTCTAATGATATGATCACATAAGATTTCTTCTAGAAGATCCCTACTTCCTTCAGTATGTAGTTTATAAATAATGTAATGTTGCACCATGCAAACAGATTTTCACCTTCTCCCCTCTTCCTTTCTAATCCAGAACCTCTATGACTTCATGGAGGATGGAGAGGAGAGATTTTTTATCTGCACTGAAAACTTTAAGTGCTTTTAATTTTATATACAGGATGGAAAAGGAGAATCAATGGAAGTTGCATGTAGTAGTAATGTATGTTTTAGGTTTAATACGCCATATTGTGAACCTTTCGAAGAACCAAATTAACTCTTGTTTTATTTGACAACTTAAACAACAAATCTATTCTCACATAGCTGTTTTCACATCTAAAATAGCTGGTTTGGCAGGAGTTTTGTAGATTGCAGTGGAACCAAAACTGGGACTTAGTCACCTAAATCTGGGGTTTAGGCACCTAACTACTTTTGTGGATCCAGGCCTAAGGCCCTATCCTACAAGCTGATCCATATGAGCAGACTTCCAATGAACTCTGTAAAGCTCTTCACAGGTGCTGGGGTCCATCCAAGTGGCTCAACTTGCAGAACGGGGCTTAAGAGTCTGTGTATGTTTCGTTTTTGCTTAGGAGTAGGTAACTAATTGTTTGTATACCTGTGTAGGCAGGTAGAGTGAATTCCTGCTGATCCCATTTTTCCCTCAGATGCCTCCCGTTTGGGTGTGTCTTGTTTGCATGGATGAGTGTTTATCTTTCTCTGGGACAAATGCTATAAAATTCCAAAGGGCAAAAAAGGGCGGGGGGTGAAACAAACCCAAATAAACCACCACCAACAAGCTTTTTAAACTGGGGATAAGGTTGTAAATGTTTATCACGTAGGGCAGGGATGGGGGGAAATATTTAGGAACACTAACTTTCCCAGAAAATACAAATGTCATTACACAGCAAAATCAGCCAGGTAATCTTAATTCTGCAGAAATCACTGCCAACATTCCACCTTGTACACCTTACACACCGGGTGTGAAAGACGTGGCTGTGACGATGGAGGCAGCTTTGATATGGAATCAAAAAAGTGCAACAAACTATGGCTATATCCATCTTAAATCCCCTTTGAGTAATTGCCCCTGTGGAGCAACCATCAACCCTTTGCTTTGCTAATGATGAATGATGCCAGCCTTGATAACCTTCTTGTCTCCTCTCATGTTTCCAGGTCTCCTTTCATGCTGCCTTTTATGCCTGGAGTGCTTTCCCCCAAATTATTATCCAAGCCGTCTTCTGCCCCGTTCAAATCCCTCCTACAAGCTGCTCTTGCCATCTCATCTGAGAGGGGAAGGATAATGTAAGGGTGGGACTGAACTAAATACCTTGATGGGAGAAAAAATTGGCCAATGCTGAGTGCATTTCATAATCCCACCCCGAGCCAATAACAGCCATCAAGGCATGCGCCTCCCTTACTAAGTAATTGATCCTATTGTCACCCTTGTTCTTCCTCTTCCCTTGCTCCCTTTTTTGGTCTGTGTATGACCCTCATTTATTGTGTCAAATACCAGTTATGTAAACTCTGATGATCAAAGAGTGTCTTTGCCATAGGTCTGGCCCCTTTAAATGAAGCAGGTCCCAGGCCCCAGTGCCAGAACAAGTGCTCCCAGTTTGACCAGTTAGGAGGGTGGGACAGCACCTGGGGCTATAAAGAGTCAGGCTTTCAGTAAGGAAATGGATCAGCAGCAGGAGGAGGGAGGAATTTTTTACCCCACCATCCAGTCAAGGTGAGACAGTGAAAACCTGTGGGAAAAGGGCCTCTAGGGAGACAGCCATGGATGGTGGTGCCCTGCATAAAGGGCAAGGAAGAATTCTGCAGTAGGCCCTGAAGCAGCAGGGAGTGACAGAGGCAAAGGGGGGGGAAATCACCTGGGAGTTATAGCCTAGGAAGAGCTGAATAACTGTTTTTGTTGTGGGTTTTTTTTAACCTATGTTTGGGAAATAAAACTGCCTAGAAGGAGATTCTGGCTGTGACAGAGCTCCTTGGGGGACTGGAGACAAACTAGCACCTTATAGTGTCTCTTCTGGTTTTGTAAGGCATTAAGAATATTTTGGGGGACTCTAAAATAATTTGATATAACTAATAGGGGAATTGTTTTTTACTTGTAAACTAACTTAACACTAGCCCTGCAAACTCAGCCTGGGTTCAGAGTCAACGGACCAGGAAGCAGTAATGCTAATCTATATAAAGCATAGCTCACTGTAAAAAGATATGTCAATGCTTAGAAAGGTAAACATATGTTGACTTCTCTGCCTTTGGGATTATATACAATATAGCTACCTGGTCATTTAGTGGTATTCCTTGAGCCATTTTCTTTGTGTTCTCTGTAGGATGATAGTCATCAGCATCATAGAATTTCCATCCCAGCTAAGAAAAAAATTATAATTATGTATAATTTAGCATAAACAAACTAGCTCATGGTAACTCACTAGTTTATCAAGAACACTTTGGCAAGTACAGTTGTGGGATACATGTAGGACTTCTGCACCACAATATGAATCTCACCATCTACATAATGACACTTCCCAGAAATACAAGGTATAATCAAGAGGAAGAAAATAGCAAGTCTATATATACCATGTTTGTTTATAAGTCAAATTCACACTGCACTATATAATGATATTCATCCATGCCTGACTCAGTCAGGACAGATTCAACTATTCACAAATTGGTAATATTTACATATGACATAAGATTTATAATTTAACGAACTATGACTTGCTAGAAGTGAAGAAAATCCTATGTAAAATTACAATAAAACCAGTAGTGTTAGAAAATACCATACTTTAGCTGCCAGATGTGACCCAACAGTGGATCTGTAAGAGAACACAGGGAGAGCACTATATAAACATTACTTCATAATTTTAACTTTCCCTTAAAATGAAGTGAGGTGTTGTCTTTCCTCCTTGGGATGACACTGGTCATAGGAATGTAGTATTTGCCATAGTACCTCAAACAAATGGTCCATCTAGTTCCTCATCTGGTCTCTAGCTTTAGCCAGAATCATATGCTTCAGAGTAAAGTATAAGTCCCCTTCTGCCCCAATAATCCTGATGTTTCCAAATCATAAGTAGTCAGAGATAATAACATCAGCACAAGGTGGATGTTCATATACACTCAATTACCACATCAACATATAAAAAGAATAAGTATAATCTGCTGTGAGGATAAATCCTTAAACATATAAAATCAAGCCAGAGATCCTATCAGGACTGTAAATTGTAGGCAGCTTTTGCCTCTTCATACTGTTTTCCTCCTCTTCCCCAATATGTATGGTTAGCTGTACCTGTAAACAAAAACTTTGAACTAAAAAACCCCCAATAAAACTTTGGTCACTGTGTCAGGGAGAGAAAGGAAAAGGGAGGAGAGAGTGGGAATTATTCAACTGTAAGTGGGAAAACCAGAAATTCAGTTAGGATTGCTTGATAATGTTCTGGTCTGGTAATATTTAAAAGGCTGAGGATATGCAAACATGGCATCTACCAGCAACATTGTCTGTAAGTAATCTTTAGTGAATAAATTAGACTGGCCTTAGTTATATCTTTGCTAAAATTCAGGTATAGTATATAAGCAAGCAATAATAGCATACACTTAAGCATTCTGTGGTATGAGACCAAACTGATGAGTGCTTCACTTTAACACATACGTACAACTATCACCTCTTAACTCACCCCACACCCAATATTATTAAATGATTTTTTTGTTAAAGAATTGTAGGTGGTAGTGAATATATACCTGTAAGTGGGAAAGTCTATTATTAAAACAACAGGAATGAAATTAGGTTGGTGGAGGGGAGTAAATTTGCAGGGACCAACAAAGTTCCCTGAACCATTCTGCCTTTGGAAGCTCAATGGGCAGGATGCACAGTGGCAACATATTCAGCAGCATTCCTATTATTATTAGTTTATTTATTACCTGTATTACCATAGCACATAGGAGCCCCAGTCATGGACCAGACCCTATTGTGCTAGGTGCTGAACAAACAGAACATATGACAGATCGT
The DNA here is from genome assembly GCF_002925995.2 of Terrapene triunguis. Classification (NCBI taxonomy): domain Eukaryota; kingdom Metazoa; phylum Chordata; order Testudines; family Emydidae; genus Terrapene; species Terrapene triunguis. Next base: position 17,812,623 of record NW_020664464.1, on the reverse strand, counting down.
CTAGAAACAAGCAGTATACACTGTATCCATTGCTTAATTTCAGTCATTTGCAGTGGATGCACAGTCCTGCCAGTGTCCCATGGGGGCTGAAAAGTGCTATTGAAGGCATCAATAATGCCCTCTGCCTAGCACAAAATAGAACACTTACGTATGTTGTCTGGCACCTAAGTCTTTGTCTTGACTAGGAAAAATAGTCAAGTTTAGGTAGGGCTTAGCTAACACATGCTAGCTAGTCCTGATCTAAACTTGACCCTTTTCCTAGTGTAGATCCAGGGTAACATCTTTTAGCTAGTCATGTAGTAGCCTAGGCTAATAATGAATTTTCTTTATATTCAGAATATAATAATGTGACATACTCTAGCCCTTTAGGGCAGGAGTTTAGCCTTTTTGTTTGTACAGCAGCTAGCACATCGTGGGTACTATTGGAAACAATAATAATATCTGACACATTAAGTTTAACACAACACAGCTATTATCATTCAAGTTATTAAAAAGAATTTGACTCACTATTGCAAGTTCTTAAAAGTTATCCTAAATTAAGATTTTAGAAACAGCAGGGCTCCTGGTAAAACTTTGAAAGTTGCAGACACACTTTTTTTATTTGAAAAGCAGTCAGTTGTCATCTTTGGTTACATCAGTTTGGCAGTGACTTCCAGCAGTGTTTCACCCATCACAAGATGCTTTTAACTTTTAGATCAACAGAAGCTGCAGCATGTAAAGACATGATTATTTTTTGACTGAGGTCATGCGCTGAGGGCCTCATTCTAAATGACTGGGTGATTGTATCTATGCGGAGTTGGATTATTGAGGAGTTAAATGCCAACCATATTGTGAAACATATGCATCCACATTAAATATAAGGGAAATAATTTAAGAGTATATAATTAGGAGTACTAAGATGAAACCGAGCATGAAGAAATTTATCCTGGGAATCAGAAAACACTTTAATCCTGGAGGAAGAAATCAGACTATGGAATAACCTACTAAAGGATGTGGTGGAAACCTCATTGATAACTTTATTTGTGTGGAACTAACTAAACTGGATAAAGCACTCTAGGGAATAATTGTGCACTTCCCAGGGGGGTGGACCAGATAAACTCATTACTTGCCCTTGGCCTGGAAAAGTACTTTTGATGTGTGGATGAAATATTAGTCATTTCCTTACTTCATGGTAAAAGATGGAAGGGTCCCTGAGCTGATACATTTTCATGATAACTTCCAGAGTGAGATAACCCAATCTCTTTAATCTCTAATTTTTATGATTCTAAGAGATGTTGGATAGAGGCCTGGAAATACCAGATGGTCTAATCCAGTGGTAGGCAACCTGCGGCCCATCAGGGTAATCCACTGGCAGGCTGCGAGACAGTTTGTTTACATTGACCGTCCGCAGGCATGGCCGCCCGCAGCTCCCAGTGGCTGCGGTTTGCCGTTCCCGGCAAATGGGAGCTGTGGGAAGCGGCGGTGGGAAGCAGCGGCCAGCACGTCCCTGGCCCCAGCCCCAGCTGCCAGTCGGGGGTCCCTACTGCCAGGCCCGGAACTCTGCCCCGAGGCACCCCCAGCTGTGGCCTCAGCCTCGGCCCCCTTATCCCTGTCTGTGTCCCCGCCTCCTGGAGCCACAGCCCTGCTCCCAGCCCCAGCTCGGGCGGGGGTGCGGACAGAGTTGTGGGGGGGAGGGTTGAGGTAAAAAGTTTGGGGACCACTGATATAGCACATGATTTTTTTTAAAAGTAACTAATGCTTTTTTGGGGTGTGTTAATGATAGCTGTTTGTGTTGCTGCCTTTACTAGTCCATTCCAAGCATTAATTATTCTCAGCTAAAAAAGTTTTTTCTCCTGTTTCTTCCTCACTCTTTCTCTGTTTTGTTTGATGTTCTTAAATCTGTCATATACTGGTTTGTGATATTCACCTTTGTACCACTTTTAATCATATACCTTAGTATTCCTCTTTTGATTCCTTTCTGCTCTTTTTAACCTCTCCATAGAACTAATGATAATTTATTATGCTACAAGTTACACTCTTGTCTCTTTTCCAGTTCTTCAGAAGTTCCTAAGATTCAAACTAAAACAGTGGTTCTCAAACTTTTGTACTGGTGACCCCTTTCATATAGAAAACCTCTGAGTGTGACCCCCCCCCTTATAAATTAAAAACTTTTTTTTAATAGATTTAACACCATTATAAATGCTGGAGGCAAAAAGGGGTTTAGGGTGGAGGCTGACAGCTAGTGACCCCCCCCATGGAATAATCTCACGACCCCCTGAGGGGTCCCGACCCCTAGTTTGAGAACTCCTGAGCTAACATGTTCTAACAACACACCTTTTATCCCAGTCAAGACAAATCCTGGTGCGTTCTGAAAGGAGTCTTCTCCAAGTTCTTTTCAAGCTAACAAGAGTCACAGTAGTGTGGAATCTTGTGTGAGGAAGTCCACCCTTGAAAGTTCTTGTCAAGGCCATTTGAAAAAATAAAAAAAAGGTGGACGGGAGCAGGCACAGCTGTGAGTCCCAAGTTATTTGGTCCTTTTAGTTACAAGTCCAGGGAAAAGTTTCCCAGTCACTAAATCAGAAGCTTTTCTGCCAATGCTTCATACCCGTTGTCACCTTCCAAACCCTTTAGTGGGGGAAACCACAGCTGCACAGGGGTGTCTCTATGCTTTGAGGTAAACTGCATAGGATAATACTAATTCAGCATTCGGATAATACTAATGCAGGAACTCCTACAATGAGGACAGTGGTCAGGTAGGCCCTGCTCAACCCTCTAAACCTGATTTCTCCCATTGTCCCTTGATCTGAGATCCCCTCTCTACCACAGTGTCACTGACGTCACCTACAAAGCAAAGTACTGTAGATACAAGTCGAGTTAAACAGTCAAAGGTCTATTCTAACCCAACAAGAGCAATTAAATGAGAGTGTTAAGGCCGCAGTTATCCCTACTAAGCCCCACAGTGCATAATGGGTAGCTAGCTAGCTACCTGAACAGTTGCTGATGTGTGCTGAAATATCAGGAAACAAAAGGGAAACTTTAGCCTTAACTCCTCACTTGTGTCCATTTGTTATTCATGAGCTAGTTTTTAAAATTGTTTATATAGCTATAAAACAGAAGAAACTGAATATTGTTCAAAGCACAGAAATAAAATAAAAATAAAGCCACCCTTCCGTCAGCAACAACTCTTGACAAAATCCACTAATAGTGCATGCAGGGTGTACCATAGCCTAGCACAGGAACAGTGTGAAAATTACACAAAGCTAGTCTGGTTTGTAGGCAATTTGGGCTCAAAGAAATGTATCTTCTGACTGTAATGAGGTGCCTGAGTCACCCTCCATACTTGTGTGGGTGTAAAACACCAAAGGCTCCTTAGTGCAGGTGTGGTTTTGTTTTTCCCCTCTGAAGAATGAAAAACCACGAACTACTGAAAAGTGCCCTCGCGGGATGTACCACAGCACAGGCAGCCTTTGGGTTAAGTCTTCAGTTGTTGTCCCAAAGCCCCTGCAACAGCGCAGGTTTCAGAAGACGTTTCCCCTTTACAGACAGGAGGAAATGCCCCCCTCCCTTTAGAAGACGTGTGGTGCTGAGGGCAAAGCAACCAATCTCCTGGTTACTGCACAGCTAGTTCCCTGTCAGCCAGGGCAATGCGGGGAGCCCTGGAGCTGCAGCCTGAAGGGGCCCGGGCTTGGGCTAGGGCCCCGAGTGGTTTGTCCGGCTGGCCCTGGCCCTGGCCCTGGAGGGGGCAGGCTGAGACCCTGCAGTGGGGGCCACCCGCTTTCCTCAGGCCAAGCCCGGGACAGCGCGCCCTCAGCGGGGCCGGGGCCAGGGCCAGACACGCGGGGAAGCCGAGCCCGCCCACCGTCCGCAGGGAGGGACCTGGATGGAGCCGTCCAGGCGAGGAGCTTCCCCCGCAGGGGCTCCGGTGTCTGGGACAGTCCGCGCGCGCCCCCGGGGAGGGGAAAGCACCTACTTCCCCGAGCCGCTCACTCCCATCACCACCAGCAGCACCATGCCGAGCCCAGCAGCCGCAGCCTCTCCCGCCGCGCACCTGCTCCTCCTCTGTGCCCAGCCCCTGCCGCCTTCACGCCTGCTCGTTCTCTCTGCTCTGCCCCTCCTCCCTGCCCCTCCTCCGGCTCTGTCCCTGAAAAGACACAGCGGCCTTCCTCTGCCTAGGAGGTTTGTGCTGTGCTGCTCCGTGCGAGCGTGGGGCCAAGCTAGATTGCAGGCTGCAGACGCTTACCTTGCGCTGGGCTCGCTGTCAGCGCTCCCTCCCGTTCTCCTGCCCTAAGAACGGCCCTACTGGGTCAGACCAAGGGTCCAGCTAGTCCAGTATCCTGTCATCCAACAGTGGCCAGTGCCAGGTGACCCAGAGGGAATGAACAGAACGGGTAATCACCAAGTGATCCATCCACGGTCACTCATTCCCAGCATCTGGCAACCTGCCCATCCTGGCTAATAGCCATTGATGGACCTATCCTCCTTGAACTTATCTAGTTCTTTTTTGAACCCTGTTATGGTTTTGGCCTTTACAACATTCCCTGGCAAGGAGTTCCACAGGGTCACTGTGCGTTGTGTGAAGAAATACTTCCTCTTGTTTGTTTGAAACCTGCTGCCTATTAATTTCATTTGGTGATGCCTAGTTCTTGTTATGAGAAGTAGTAAACAACTCTTCCTTATCTACTTTCTCTACACCAGTCATGATTTTATAGACTTCAATCATATCTCCCCTTAGCCGTCTCTTTTCCACACTGAAAAGACCCAGTCTTATTAGTCTCTCCTCATACGGAAGCCGTTCCAGACCCCTAATAATTTTTGTTGCCCTTTTCTGAACCTTTTCCAATTCCAATATCTTTTTTGAGATGGGGCAACCACATTTGCATGCAGTATTCAAGATGTGGGCATACCATGGATTTATATAGAGGCAACATGATATTTTCTGTCGTATTATCTATCCCTTTTTTAATTATTCCCAGCATTCTGTTCGCTTTTTTGACTGCCACTGTACATTGAGTGTATGTTTTCAGAGAACTATCCACAATGACTCCAAGATCTCTTTCAGCTAACAGCTAATTTAGACCCCCATTATTTTATATGTATAGTTGGGATTATGCTTTCCAATGTGCATTACTTTGCATTTATCAACATTAAATTTCATCTGCCATTTTGTTGCCCAGTCACCCAGTTTTGAGAGATCCTTTTGTAGCTCTTTGCAGTCTGCCTGGGTCTTAACTATCTTTAGTAATTTTGTATCATCTGCAAATTTTGCCACCTCACTGTTTAACCCTTTTTCCAGATCATTTATGAGTATGTTGAATATGACTTATCCCAGAACAGACCCCTGGGGGACACCACTATTTATCTCCATTCTGAAAACTGACCATTTATACCTACCCTTTGTTTCCTATCTTTTAACCAGTTACCAATCCATGAGAGCATCTTCTCTCTTATCCCATGGCAGCTTACTTTGCGTAAGAGCCTTTGGTGAGGGACCTTGTCAAAGGCTTTCTGAAAATCTAAGTACACTATATCCACTGGATCCCCTTGGTCCACATGCTTGTTGATCCCTGCAAAGAATTCTAGTAGATTGGTGAGGCATGATTTCCCTTTACTAAAATCATGTCGACTCTTCCTCAACAAATTATGTTTATCTATATGTTCTTTATTATAGTTTCAACCAGTTTGCCCGGTATTGAAGTCAGGCTTACAGGCCTGTAATTGCCAGGATCACCTCTGGAGTCCTTTTAAAAAATTGGTGTCACATTAGCTATCCTCCACTCATCTGGTACAGAAGCGGATTTAAATGATAGGTTACAGACTACAGTTAGTAGTTTTGCAGTTTCACATTTGAGTTCCTTCAGAACTCTTGGGTGAATCCCATCTAGTCCTGGTGACTTATAGCTGTTTAATTTATCAATTTGTTCCAAAACCTCCTCTAATGATACCTCAGTCTGGGACAGTTCCTCTGATCTGTCACCTAAAATGAATGGCTCAGGTTTGAAAATCTCCCTCACATCCTCAGCCGTGAAGACCGATGCAAAGAACTCATTTAGTTTCTCCACAATGGCCTTATCATCCTTGAGTGCTCCTTTAGCACCTCGATTGTCCAGTGGCCCCACTGGTTGCTTAGCAGGCTTCGTGCTTCTGATGTACTAAAAAAAAAAAAAAATTGCTATTACTTTTTTCTCTTTTCTTTGTCCATCCAGAGGGATTTCTGTTTGGGTTTCTGCCTCCAAGGGTCCTTCAGGCTTGAGTCATTGCTTGTATTTGATGCTTGTAAATAGGCTTGGCGGAAGTCAATGTTTATTTTATCATTTTGACAGCTAACAGCAATGTTTATTTTTAAGAATTTTTTCCATTTTAATCAATTTAAAATTTCACAATAGCAGGAAATTATGGGTGGGGATCAATTATTTAATTACAGTGGATGTTGAGATTCAATAAGTTAAAGTTTTATAACCATTAAAACAAAAACTGGCACAACAAAAAAACCCTCACAACAAAATAAATACCCTTACATCAAACTCTAATAAGTTCTCAAGCAACATTTTTCTCACTTTGCTTCACTTTCAGTTTTGATTATCAGTTTGTTGGTCTGGTGAAATTGACACTTACCCACATTAAAATTCTAATCCTTCCAAGCCTATGTATAAAATATAGAGGTCCCTGGCTTGTGACATTTGCCCTTTAAATGGCAAATTCGAAAGGGTGATAATCCTACAAATGGCTTATGCCCTTCCCTATATGAAACACATATGTGAATCTATTATGTTCACAGAAGCCGATGAGTTCTGAGGTAGACAAATACACATTTATACACACAATGTGTGGATGGCCAGGTGATTGGTCAAAACTCAATATAGTGATGGATATCATTTAAATATATCTCAAACCTGTCACTCAGAAATTAACTTTGACAGGCTTCATATAAATGTCTTAGAGTGGTTTGAATGAGGAGATGGTGGCTGCTGTAACATTAGAAACGGCCAGATAATCCTTTTGGAGTCCTACAATTCTGTTTGGTTGAATGTGTAGGCAATTAGATCTTGGAGAAGTGTTTATAGTTAATTGTGATGCAGGATGTTTTTTGTTTTTGTTTTTAAAGCAGCTGAGCGTACCACTGGTAAGCCTTAAGCCCTTGATCCTGCAACTAGCTTCTTGTGGGCAGACCTCTGTACCTACAAAGAGCCACAATTACATCAGTGGAGTTCTGCACACAGGAGTCTGCCTGCATGAAGCCACTTGCAGGATTTGGAGCCTCAGTGTCTCTGACTTAACTCTTAGGTGTAACTGCTGTTTACAGGATATATCTATGCAAAATAATTAGGCCTAGGGAAACAAACAACAACAAAACAACAACAACGTTTTCCTGGAAAGTACTACTGGTGATAGCATCATTCATAATAGACAGATGATTCCTTGAGAGACAAGGTGGGTGAGGTAATATCTTTTATTAATCAACTTCTGTTGGTTAGAGAGAGAAGCTTTCAAGCTACACAGACTTCTTCATGTCTGGGAATGGTACTCAGAGTGTCACAGTGTAACGTTCCCCTCTGGTGTTATCCGGACCGGTGATCTGCTAGGCCACTCCAATCCTTGTCTCTGGGAGCCAGCCTTACCCTGCTCTGCTGTGAGAACCCCCACTCCTGAGCTGTTCACACACAGCCTCTGGCATGTAAGCTGCTCCCAGCTACTTGCAAGCGAATGACACTAGCCAATATCTCTGGTCCCAGACACAACCCTAGGAACCTCTGTCTTGCAGTGTCTAGTTATGCCCACTGGATGCTGCAAGCTTATATGAGTTTGTCAATTTAAGAAAGAAATTGATATGTACCAGGCTTGTTCTCCCAAGGGGATCCTCTGACACGCTTCAAACCAAACACACTGCTTCAGGTAGAATAAACAAACAGATTTATTAACTATAAAGATAGATTTTAAGTGATTATAAGTCAAAGCATAAGAAGTCAGATCTGGTCAAATGAAATAAAAACAGAACGCATTCTAAGCTGATCTTAACACTTTCAGTGCCCTTACAAACTTAGATGCTTCTCACCACAGGCTGGCTGGTTGCTCTTCAGCCAGGCTCTCCCCTTCGATCAGTGTTTCAGTTGCTTTGTAGTGATGTCTGTAGATGTAGGTGGAAGAGAGAGGAAGAGCATGGCAAATGTCTCTTCCTTTTATCAGGTCCTTTCTTCCCCCTTGGCTTTGCCCCGCCCCCCCCTTCAGAGTCAGGTGAGCATTACTGAGTCTCTCCAAGCAAGGTTGAGCAATTCCCCTGGTGTGGCCTCATGCAGGTGAGTCATTGCATTGTAGCTCCCTTGCTGGACAATGGCTGTTGATGGGTTGTTTGACACCTTGCCTGGGCGTTGGTTACTTTCCTTGCTGTTGCCTCTGGGGAGCTAATATCTGGCTGATTCCCCCAACTTACAGCATGTTTTAGTGATAACCATACTACACAATTCTCATAACTTCATATGCATTAATGATATACATATATGGATAGAGAAATTACTTTCAAGAGATCAAGACCTTTCTCCTGATACCTTACAAGGCATGTTTTATACATAAGATCACGATTATATGAAAATGAGGAATATGGGGGTTACAGCACGCTCCCCCAAGGTATAGAATGTCACACACAGCTAAATACAATGTTGAACAGATAGTTTATCATAAGTATTCTACACACATTCTAAGGCACCATTCAAGGTGAAGGGCTTATAGGACAAAAGGGGGGGGGGTAGTGGGTTACAGATTGTTGTAATAAACCATACATCAAGTGTCTTTATTAAGACCATGATTTTTAGTGCCTAGCAAAGTTATGAATTTAAGCTCCCAGGCTCCTATTTTGGAAGTGTTATGCAGGTTTCCTTTGAGGATGAGGACTGATAAGTCAGATATGAGGTGACCACTTTGTGAAAAGTGTTCACCCACAGGTGATATGGTGTTTTTGTCTTTTATCATTTTCCTGTGTGAGTTCATTTGAGAGCGTAGTGATTGGCTGGTTTCACCCACATAGTTGTTATTGGCACCTGGATGAGATTCACCACTTGTTGTGATAGGCAGGGTAGGACTCATGGATCTTGAAATGTGTGTTGTGGAGGATGCTGATCATTGTAACAGTGAGATATGTCTGTAGGTTTTGCATCTGTTTTTCTGGTTGCTTTGTCTGGTGCTGCTTTGAGTTGATGTGTAGGGGCATTTAGAACCAAAAGGAATGTGTTGCAAGAGAGAAGCATGGAAATGAGAAGAGAATCAGGACTTTCCTGTCTACCTGTGAGGTTTGACTGAAAAGAGCCACAATTTAGATATTTATTGTGGACTATAACCCAGGGGAGCCCTGTTGTAAGTACAGGTCTGTCGCATCTTACGCACATTTAACATGCTCGATTTCAGCTTTACGCGGTTGGCAAAAACAAAACAAAAAAAAGAGAAAAATAACAATTTTAATACTATACCTGTAGTGCGGGCGATTCCGCCCGCCATTCAACTCAATGTAATTTTGACTATACGCGGTTTTTGCTTTACGCGCTAACCGTGGAACGGAACCCCTGCGTAAGATGAGACTCGCCTGTATGTTTGGGCCTTAAAGGAAAACCTAACTTGTTTTAGGTTTTTATGACTTTGTGATGGGATGGACTCCTCACACTAGCCCAGCAAGAGCTGGATGAGGCCAGGTGGGACCAATTTGCTAATTAGGCTGCAAGCAGGGGAGCTTTAGGCTGGAGGCAGCTAATTAGAAACAGGTTCAACAGTGCAGGAGGGGCAGGTGGGGCCTGTAAAAAGCCAGATAGCTGGCTACAGACAGGGTGCTGCTGGGAAAGGCTGCAGTTATTCCCTGGGTGAAGGGAGTTAGAGACTCCCAAACCCAGAGAGGGTGGGAGCTAGTGATGTAAGAAGAAGCCTAGGGAAACAGGAGCAAGAGGTAGGATTGCACAGGGACCATGGCTGCTTGTTATAGGGTCCCTGGACTAGAACCTGTTACCCAGCAAGGAATATCCTTCCACATATACTCTGTCTCCTGGTTCTCAGCTGGAAATCTTTTTTCAAGGAGGGGACTGAAACTATAAAAAGAGGGGACAAACACCCCAAGGAACCCCCTCTCTCTTCTTAGGTCTGATGCTGGAGACAGGCAGACAAAGAAAAAGAGCCATTGGACTCGGGGGTGAAGGATGGGGACTCCTGACCTGAAGAGTTTGGTCAGTAATGTTGCTGGAGGCATGTGGTGAGAAATTTTGCTTGAATCTAGTATAGCTTATTAGGCACTAGTAAACACTTTATCTTCATTTTTCTTGTAACCATCCCTGATTTTTATTCTTCGTTATTTGTACCCATTTAAAATCTTGTACTCTCTTAAATCTATCTTTTTGTAGTTATAAACTCATTTTATCTAATCCAGTGTGCTTAAGTGAAGTGTCTGGGTTACTACCTTTAAGGTAATAAAATGGCATATTCTCTTTAAGGAATAATACTTAATATATTTGTATTGTCCAGAAGAGGGCTGGGTAGTACAGGACATACATTTCCAGGGGAAAATCTGGGACTGGGAGTGCATTGGGGTCATTCTGCAATGTAATCAAGGGTGACGAGAGCCAGGATGTAACTGGCAGGCTGCTGTTCTACACAGACACAGGGTATGGCTTGCATAATGGAAGGGTATTTATGAGCAGCCTAGATGGGAGCTACTTCAGCAAGGCATTGTAAGGCACTCAGGGTTGCAGGGCATGAGTGATACAGCCCCTCAGTAGTCTGAATTGTACCCTGATATGTCAGTCTCCCACTGCTAAAAGGATGGAGAGAAGATGTTCTGTCACTTCACAGGGATTTGAGCACTTCTATAACCACCCTCTTCCAGACTTCCTCTTTTTCATTAGCACCAGCAGCTACCAGGGACTTAGAAACCAGGCCTCCACCCCAAAAGAAAAGAAGCAAAAAAGCTAGACTTGTTTGGCAGGAAACTTTATTCCACAGGAGGTTTACAGCTTAGGATCGTGAACCAGCAGGCTCTGTGGGTCAATATGATTTCAGCCTATGATATCCTGAAGTTCAAAGACAAGCTTCCTGATGAAACAAAGCAAGACTTTGCTGCTATGGTGGAGGAGGGCAAATTAATTGCCAAAACAGCACTGCAAGCAAGCCTGGATGCAGTAGACTCTGTGGCTCAAGTTAGGACTTCTGCCATCACTATGCAGTGTTCATCTTGGCTGCAGCAGTCATCCGATCTTCCCCTGGATGCGCAATAAACCATTCAAGACCTCCCGTTTGAAGGCCAATCGCTCTTTTCCAATAAGCTAGATGAGCAGGTTCATAGTCATAAGGATCACCCTTGAATCCTTAAATCTCTAGGGATTTATACACCAGCAGCAACAAGAAAGCTGTTCTGCCCACAGCAGTCCCAATGGCTTCAGCCTTTTTTGCTGTGTTCCCAGGACCTGCCCAAAAAGAGGGGCAGGGGTTACAAGCAGCATCTTCCTCCTCCTATCTCTTGTACAGCTACCAGTTCTTTTAGGCAAACTGGGTCCTCTAAACTATCATTTTGACCACTTGGTCGAGAGCAGTCTACTACTTACCAGAGTACCATCTTTTCCCCCCACCCCAATTTTTGCCAACCACCTGTCCCACTTTTTAAGTGCTTGGACCCACATCAACATGGATCAGTGGGTCTTAAGCATGGTGGAACTGGGATACCCCTTAAATTTATTTCTATCTCCAATTTACACCCCCTTCCCTGTCCCTCTTCAGGGACCACTCTCACGAGAGCATGCTACTTCAGGAGGTCCAGTCACTCCTCCTCGTCATACAGGAAGTTCCCATGTCATTCGGAGGGAAAGGATTTTATTTCTTTTACTTCCTGATCACAAAGGCAAAGGGGGGGAGGGGTCTCAGGCCTATTTTAGATCTTAAACAAGTGCTTAAAGAAAACAAAATACCAGATGATTACTATATTGTCTATCCTTTCCTCAGATTCTGGGGACTGATATGCTGCTCTCAACTTAAAGAACGCTTATATTCATGTGGTTGTTTACCAGAGCCACAGAAAATTTCTCAGATTCATGGTCAATGGGTCCTTCTACCAATTTGCAGTACTGCCTTTTGGCCTGTCAGCAGCCCCTTGCGTATTCATGAAATGCATGGCTGTAGTAGTGGCATTCCTGCAAAGATCAGGAGTCTGTTCCCTTACCTGCATGACCGTCTAGTGAGAGGCCGGTTCAGGTCTCAGGCAGTCTCCAGCATAGCTACTATTCAGTCCACTTTCAACACACAGGGGCTCTTAATACTGAAAAATTTGTCATGATGCCTGCCCAAAGAGTAGAATTCATTCGGGGCAGTCCTGGACTCTACAAAGACCATGGCTTTCCTGCTGGAGCTGAGGATTCAAACAAGTGGGTCATTGCTCTAGATCTAAAGGCATACCATGTCACCGTGGTTTGGAATTGCCTCAGACTTCTAGGACACATAGTGGTGTGCACTTATATGGTGCAGCATGCCAGGCTACACCTCAGAAGTACGGGGTTGGTTAACCTTAGTGTACTCACCGGCCCGTCATCAGAAGGACATGGTGGTTCAAGTACCTGCTCAGGTGGTGGTCTCCCTGGACTGGTGGGTAGAATCTGCAAATGTTTGTGAGGGTGTCCCCTTTGCCCCTCCACAGCAGTCACTCGCTCTAGTCACAGAGGCATCAGGTCTAGGTTGGAGAGCTCACTTAGATCCTGAGAAGACCAAAGACCCCGAGTCTGAAGGGGACCTAAGTCTCCATATCAATATCAGGGAGCTTTGGGCCATCCATTTAGCTTGAATGGTGTTCTTTCCACATATCAAAGGGTGGAATTTTTTGGTATTCAGATAACACAGCAGCTATGTTCTAGGTAAGCAAACAAGTGTGTGCACGGGGGTGAGGGGATTTAAAAAATTATGGCAGGAGGCAATCCTCCTTTGGAATTTCTGCATCACCAATTCCATCAACCTGAAAACTGCTTACCTTCTGAGAGTTCAAAACACTCTGGCAGACCACCTGAGCAGGTTGTTTCCAGGTCACCATGAGTAATCTCTTCAGACAGATGTGTCCAGGTCCATTTTCCAGTAGTGGGGAACTCCCCAAATAGACCTGTTTGCAACAACACGAAACAAAAAATGTCATCCTTTTTGTTCCCAAGCAGGTCACAGCCTAGGTTCACGGACAGACGCTTTCCTCCTACCCTGGTCAAAAGGCTTGCTGTATGCCTTCCCTCCAGTTCTGCTCCTGCACAAAGTCAAGCAAGATTCCACTCACCTTATTCTAATAGCCCCAGCGTGGCCCTATCCACACTGGTTTTTTGACTCCACTAATCCCCATCAGTCAGACCTCTGCTGCTATTCCCGAGAGATGTTGCAGTGATGTCCAAGGACCACGGCCACCTCCTTCATCCTAGCCTTCAGGACCTCCACCTGACAGCATGGATGCTTCCTGCACTCCCTAAAAGCAAACATTTCCCCAGGTTGTTGCTATGAAATGCTGCTAAATAGTAAGAAGCCTTCGAGTACATCTAATTACCTTGCTAAATGGAAGATATTCTCCATTTGATCCATTATAAAGAGGTCTCCTTAGCTCAAACTCCAATTTGCTGTATCTTGGACTATCTTTTGTTTCTGAAACAACAAGGGTTAGCTCTTAGTTCCATCAGAGTCCATTTGGCTGCTTTCCACCCTCCTGTGGATAACCAATCAATTTTTTTCCAACCCTATGTCCATTAGATTTCTAAAGGGTTTGCTCAGATTATACCCATAGGCTCATAGCCTGCTTCCACAGTGGAGTTTAAACTTAGTTCTAGCAAAGTTGATGGATCGCCCCTTTGAGCCACTAGCGCTTTGTTCTGTTACACCTGTCTATGAAAGTGGCTTTCATGGTTGCTCTCTCCTGGCCAAGATGATTAGGGGAGCTGCGAGCTTTAGTATCAAAGCTTCCCTATAATAATTTTTTTTTTTTTTTTAGGGACCAGGTTTTTCTTTGACCTCCCACAAAATTCTTGTCTAAAGTGGCTGAATTTCACATTAATCAAGCAGTTTATTTACCAACTTTCTTTCCAAAGCCTCATTTGAGTAAAAAGGGAAGAAAAGCTACAAACTCTAGATGTTAGTAGAGCTTTGGCTTTTTCCCTGGATCAGACTAGGCCTTTCAAGTCTTCATCTCCACTCTTTTTATTGTAGTTTTCTGACAGAGTAAAGGGCAACCCAATATCCACTCAGAGGATCTCTTCCTGGATGTCCGGCTGTTTTCATTTATGCCACTGATTGGCTCATATTTCACCTCCAAGTGAAGTGGTGGACCACTCAACCAGGTCATAGGCAATTTCTGCAGACTTTCTGGATGTATCCATTTTGCATATTTGTAAGGTAACAACCTGGTCATCGCTCCATACATTTGCATCTCACTATGCCATCTCTCATCAATCTAGAGACAGTGCCAGATTTGGATGGGTGATCCTACAATCCATGTTCAAGTAGACTACAAGCCCATCTCCATTCAAGCCACTTGCGAGTCCCCTACCATAGAATGGACACCTACCATGGAATGGACATGTGCAGTCACTCAAAAGAAAAACTGATTACCTACCTCTTGGTAACTGTTCTTTAAGATCTGTTGCACATCTAGTCCATGACCTGCCCTCCTTTCCCTCTCTACCAGAAAGATTCCAATAGGAAGAAACTGAGGGGGGTCAGGGGTAGCATGGCCCTTTATACCTGCATGAGGCACCAGAGTGCTCATGCTGCCCCCATGGGTGCTGCTGAAGGAAAAAAATCTCTGAGAACTGTGCACCAGGAGTGCACATATTTAGTGGAGGGGACGTGTACAACACATTTCAAAGAACAACAGTTACAAACAGGTAAGTAACCATTTTATCGGGGGGGGGGGGGAAGTTGTCTTAAGTAAACATGTGAGGGAAGAGCAAGATAGTTCTCAACAAGGATCTCTACTCAGTAGCCAGGCTTATTTTCCCAAGATCTTATCCTGCAGCTGTTCCATATGCAAAACTCCCATTAGTGGGTGTGGTCCTACTGTCCCTTACAAAGATAAAACTCTCAGTGAATCTTTGGACCCAGAGGGCCTGATTCTCAGATGCACCCACAGAGTATTTGGTGAACCGAGGATGGGAGCTACAAAGGCTTCCTTTGCACCCCCTCTGGCCCTGAGACTGGTTCTGGGCTGGTATAATAATCAGCAGGTATTGGAGCAGCCTCAAGGTTGCTCTAAGCTGTGGTGGCTGCTAACAGTCTTCAGGGTCTGCTGATCATAGGGATACCCTGCCTACGGTTCTTTCCCTTGGCCATCCCAGCACTGGGGTGGGGGTGAGAGCAGCAGGGCAATGTAGGAGCCTTTATGGTAGCTCTACCTCATTGGAGGATTTCCCTATGCAGAGGGAATCCCTCCCTATGCAGAGGGAATCCCTCCCCCTGCTGGATCTGCTAGGTTTAGGGCAGCCTTGTGCCAGTAGACCAAATTAAAACTGCTTGATTAGATATGAGATTCAGATTTTATATTTGTTTTTACCTTATCCAATTTTTCTTAGTGTAGAATATTCCTCAAGGGCACACTGTATGTGGAAATCCCAACAAAAACTGACACATGAGCTCTGAGCCACCTGTAGTCTTACGCTTTTCTTTTTCCAGCCCACTATTCACAAAAACAGGAATGACAATATACACTGTTTCTTGCTGATGACACAAAGCATAATCTGAGTCTGATCTTGAAGTTTAAGAACTGAAAATAAAAGTTGTATATAACTGAATCCCGCTAAAGGTCACGAGCACAAATCCGAGCCTACCCCAGAGTGATCTATAACTAACTTGACTAACGTGTGTGTAAGATTACACTGCTCTATTTATACAATTAAATAAAAACTCAATTCTGAATATAAAAACCACTTATTTTTAATTTCTGAGCAACAGAAAAGGAAGATAGTTCATCAGGTATTGAGAGAGTGCAGATAAATCCGGAATATTAGCTTTCCTGGACACTGAAAAAATCTAAGCTTTATGGGACAGATTCTGCTGTATTGCACCAGTGTAAATCCAGAGTAATTGCATAGATGCTAACATAGTTATCCAGATTTAAATCCGTAACTAATAACAGAATCTGTCCAAAAGTGATTAACATAAGAAATCAAAATTCGTATCAGCTTAGAAAAGTTCCTCCATGTAGCCTGAGCAAAGTAAATGCATTTGTATAAGAATCCTCATAAGTAATTTCCACCAGGAGTTGTACAAAATAAAAATCTTTATCCGAGCTCCTGGTCATGTAACATAATTTCCTGCTTCTCACTGTGCTGGGATAAAAAGACAATACAATCTTTAACAGAATAAATTGAAACATGAGAACAATATCTGAATAGTGACAGAGGGCATGATTTTGATCTCTGCTGAATCAGCCAATTAGAAGTGACTCTGAAGTCAGTGGTCTCAGACTAGCTCTGATCTTTTTGTGCTGTTTCTGTCAAGCAAAGGGGCTGGTGAGCATCTAGCTCACTCAACATAGGAATTCCCCGGGTATGGCCCGTGTCCTCTGCAGCTGCCAGTATAAGGGCAGTGGGGGGACAGGGAGACATGCCTAGACTATGTTGCACTCTGGCAATTTGTGACTGGCCCTTTGAAGGTGCCACAGCCAGTTGTTTAATTTAGAGCAATGCCTGGGCTGCTCTAAAAATATAGCAGGGGCTAAATCAGGTCCTAAGCTCAGGGAGCTACAAACTAATGTGATGCTTCAGCTGCATTCAGCAGATACTGGGTGCAGCTGAGGATGAGGCCAATGGGGTTATACTCAGTGATGAGCTGCCAAAATCTTAACAACCGGTTCCCTATAAAAAGTTCTGATTTAAGGGATGTGCCACAGTATGTATTTTTTGTACCTTTCTCCATAAGAAGTGGCAATGCATTGAGTCATTGGGAGTCATACTTAATGATAAAAAATATGTGCGTAAATTTTAAAAATTCCTCCCGGATGGCGATTTAAGAACCAAAAAGCCTGACATGTCCGGGAAAATACGGATGTATGTTAACCCCACCTAAAGTTCTTTTTTAAAAAGATTGGCCTGAACTAGAAATGAGCTCCATTTCACAAGTGTGGGTCCCTGCCACTCCCTGGGGGTGTGCTAGGTTGACCAGATGTCCCGATTTTATAGGGACAGTCCCGATTTCTGGGTCTTTTTCTTATATAGGCTCTTATTACCAGGGCCGGCTCTAGGATTTTTGCCGCCCCAAGCTAAAACAATTTTGGCCGCCCCCCCCGCTGTTTTTTAATTACCCCACCCCCGGCCCCGCTTCAACTCCACCCCTTCCCCAAATCCCCAGCCCTGCCTCCTCCCCCCAGGCTCTCAAGCCTAGGAGGGAGGGAGGGAGGTGGAGAAGCGGCGCATGCGCCGCGGCCACTCGGAGTCTCCCCCTCCCTCCCAGGTTCTCAAGCCGAGAGCCTGGGAAGGAGGGGGAGATCCCGAGCGGCCGCGGCGCACGAAACAGCTGATTCGCGCGCCGCTGCTCCCCCTTCCTCCCAGGTTTGAAAGCCTGGGAGGGAGGGTGAGTAGCGGCGCGCGAGCGGCAGCAGCAGCGGAGGTGAGCTAGGGCGGCCGGGGCATATTTTTAGGGGCGGCAGGGGCGGCATTCTGGCGCCGGCCATGCCGCCCCTAAAAATGTGCCACCCCAAGCACCAGCTTGTTTTGCTGGTGCCTAGAGCCGGCCCTGCCTATTACCCCCCACCCCGTCCTGATTTTTCACACTTGCTGTCTGGTCACCCTAGGGTGTGCACATGTGTGGGTCCCAGCTGCTCCCTGCCCCCCTCATTGAAGCAGGTTTGCAGGGTTACTGCCCTGGGAACTGCAGGGCACCAGTGGACGTGGGGCCGGCTGCAGATGGGCGTGGGGCAGGGCTAGCTGGAGGCAGGGGGTGCAGGGCTGGCTGCGGGCAGGGCAGGGGGTGTGGGGCTGGCTGGCTTCGGGCAGGGCCGCAGGGGGGTGTGACAGGAGTTGGCTGGAGACAGGGCAGGGGGGTGCGGCAGGGGCTGGCTGCGGGCAGGGCAGGGGGGTGCGGCAGGGGCTGGCTGCGGGCAGGGCAGGGGTTGGGGGCTGGTGCAGGCAGGGCAGGGGGTGCGGCAGGGGCTGGCTGCAGGCAGCGTGGCAGGTACTCATGGGGAGAGCGGCTCGGAGCAGCCCGAGCAGCAGGACGCAGCCCAGGCCCAGCAGAGCAGCTGGGGACCCACCAGGCAGCAGCGGGAGCCCCAGGGCCAGGGTTTGGGGGAGCAGCAGCAGCAACAGGGCCTGTGCCCAGGGCCAGGCGGTGGCCCACATGGCTCCTGCAGTGCAGCGCCCCCGGTGGCTGGAGGAGGAATTACATCACTTCCTGGCCGGAGCCCATCAAAGCCACAGCGCCCCCTCGCAGGGAAGCAGGTTAATAACCAGTTCTAAAACTGCTTCAAAATTTAACAACCGGTTTGCGCAAACTGGCTCCAGCTCACCACTGGTTATACTGGTGTAATCACAATATATGTGAGACCAGCCTCAAAGATGTTGTTTTTTCATTTTAAAAGCCTCTTGCCTACATCTGTAATACAGGTTCTGCAACAAAGTTGTTGTTTAATCTTCTCTTTGTTTTCCTCCTAACAGCCATGCCCTAGAACTTATGCAATGATGTATTTCAGCATTACTTAGTATAATAATAGTTTACAGTGATATAGCACCACACATTATGAAGGCTCTAACAGAGCCCTGGGAACCAGTAGCTGAGCCAGCACTCTGATCAATTAAACACCAATTAATTCCCTCTTCTTTTCCCATACCTGACTCTGCCCAATTAGTGGATTAGAATGGGCTGGTAAGGACTAAAGAGCCAATTAGCCCATTAATGCAGAGGGTAGAACAAGGCACAGGAAAGAAGTGCTAGGGGAGAGGCAGGCTTGTGGCACCAGAACCAAGAAGATCTCTTGGTGGAGATCTCTTTCCTCTCCCAAATAGAGGGCTGAGGAAAAACTGGTGCTATAAATGAGATGTATAGTGGGAATAGCAATGTAAATAAACTATGTGGTGGTGGTTAACAACGGAAGGTCTTCAAACAGTCTGTGTAGAGACAGTAGAAGACGGGCAGGACTTTGCCCTGTCACGGGCTCTCGAAGCCTTAGTGAAATGTAGCTATCTCTGCGGTAGAGACCAGCAATGGGGAGGGGAGATTTATATTTTAAAATGTTGGACCCGAAAGTAACAGCTAAGATTATTACCATTGAAAAGTTAGCAAAAAATATTTTTAAAGTCTGCTTGCTTGAGGCATTTGACAGCATTTTGTGTTTGGTCACATCCTATTTTCCCTGCATAGTCAGACCCTGATTCTGCATGTGCTTAACTTTGACTCCATTTGGGTTACGCACATACATAAAAAGTTCAGCAAGAGTTCAGTTTGGCTTTTCTGAGGACTGAAATACTTCGGTCCAACTAAAGTCAGTGAGCTCAGCATAGGGTATATGGGTGACGTTTAATGGCCTGTGAAAACAGGAGGTCATACTAGATGATGGTGCCTTCTGTCATTGAGCTGTATAAAAGACTCTGATAAATAGCAACATGAGTGCAGGAAAAACCCTTACAATTTTTAAATGACTTTTAAAAAAGCATATCAGAATATACAATTGGGGCATACAATGAATTTTTTTTAATTAATACATTATAAATATATAAGCTGATAGTAACTTATAAAATACTCTGGATACAGATCAGACACTGTCAAAGTTTGCAAGTCTAAATGCCCCTTATATATTCTTTAATATCTCCTGCTACAAACATAGCTGTCAGCTACAAATTGTTGGCTGCAAAAGTGTTTAAAAGCCCAGCTTCTGTGTTTGACTATATTGTGATAACAATGCTAGGTGGTGGAATTGTTTGGTTTGTGG
This sequence comes from Terrapene triunguis, assembly GCF_002925995.2. Classification (NCBI taxonomy): domain Eukaryota; kingdom Metazoa; phylum Chordata; order Testudines; family Emydidae; genus Terrapene; species Terrapene triunguis. Next base: position 17,792,750 of record NW_020664464.1, on the reverse strand, counting down.
GCATTGACTTGACATGAGTGGGACTCAAATGACAAAGGCTGCTCATGGGGAAGATCCCTTTTTCTCCTCTCCCTAGGCTCCTGAATAGGGGTCTTATTAAAGAAATCCATTTACATTAAAATTTTAACAAGAGGAGTTACATCAGGGATATTTTTGACACACTGCATTTATCAGATTTTGAGCTCTTGTTGCAAGTGTGCACCACCAGGCTGTCAACTTTACTCCACCTACCACTTATGTGACAAGGCAAATATTCTGCCAGTCCAAAAAAACAGAATCTACAGAGCAGATGCAGTATAACATGTACCTCCATGCTCACATCCCAGGTGTGTGTGCACGCAAAGTTTCTGAGGACAAATTTGGGGCATACATTTTAGGCAAAATTGCCAGTGATAGGATTTAATTCCAGGACTCTAGCTCTCTCTATAAGGATAACAGTGGGTCAAAAATATCTCTGATGTAACTCCACTGGCTTCAGTGGAATTACACCAAGCATGTATTTGACTCAGTAAATCTGCACTTGAATACAAACATTGAAATCGTGTTTCACTTTTGTGTTGTGTGTTGCATTATTGTTATATGATACTTTATAGGCTTCTCGTTATTCTTCATGGCATTCTTAAATGCAATGAATCTATAACTTTTAAATAAAAGATAAAAAATTACAAATCAAACTCAAAAAATTTTAATATAGCTGCTCCAGGATATGAATAAAAGCACATTTTCAAAACACTCAGTGTTGGCCTAACTCTGCACTCATTGAAGTCAATAGGAGTTTTACCACTTGAATTAAATTATGTATCTTTAGTCCTCTGAGATTTTTCAGTTACTACAGTGATAAGTACTGTGAAATGCTCACAAATATTAATATATATTTTATACACAGTACTTGAAATACTGATGGGCTCTCAGTTCAGAGATGGAGAACTCCTTCCCATTTCAGGATACATGAAAACAGTTTGTTTATAATTATTCCTTATACAGGTAAACATAGACCATCCCTGACATCTGTTTAACTAACCTGTTCTTAAAATCCTCTAATGATAGGGATTTCATAGCCTCTCTTGGGAGCCTATTCCAGAGCTTACCTACCTTTAGGGTTAGAAATTTTTTCTTAATATCTAACCTAAATCTGCCTTCCTGCAGACTAAGCCTATTATTTCTTGTTCTACCTTCAGTGGACATTGGGGACAATTGATCAGTCCTCCTTATAACAGCCCTTAACATATCTGAAGACTCTTATTAGTTCTCCCTCTCAGCCTTGTTTTCTCAAGCCCATGGGCAGCAGGTATCCTAGTCTGGGAGAGGCTATGCCTCCCCAAACAGCCAGGCGTGGCCCTGCCCAGGCTCTGCCCCTAGGATCTCCCCCCTTACTTCCTGCTCGACACAGCTCCCGGGCTGGGGGCACTAACTGGGGCCGGAGCTGGCAGCTGCGGTGGGGGGTGTTCTGGCAGGGGGGCACGAAAGGGGCAGAGCCTCAGGCAGAAGGGGGACTGGGGGACTAGCCTCCCCCAGCCAGCAGTTAATGCGTCGACAATGCTCAAGACTAAAAAAGGCTGTTTTTTAACCTTTCTTCATAGGTCACGTTTTCTAAACCTTTTTATCATTTTTTGGCAATCCCCTTTGGACTCTCTCCAATTTGTCCATATCTTTCCAAAAATGTAGTGCCCGGAATTCATAGAATATTAGGGTTGGAAGGGACCTCAAGAGGTCATCTAGTCCAACCCCCTGCTCAAAGCAGGATCAATCCCCAACTAAATCATCCCAGCCAGGGCTTTGTCAAGCCTGACCTTAAAAACCTCGAAGGAAGGAGATTCCACCACCTTCCCTAGGTAACCCAACACAGTACTCCAACTGAAGCCTCACCAGGGCCGAGTAGAGTGGAACAATTACCTTCTATGTCTTGCATAGAATTCTGTTGTACACCCCAGAATTAGCCTGTTTCACAACTGCATCACACTGTTGACTCATATTTAATCTGAGTTCCACTATAACCCCTAGATCCTTTTTAACAGTACTATCACCTAGTCAGTAATTCCCCATTTTGTAGCTGTGCATTTGACTTTTCCTTCCTAAGTGAAGTACTTTGTACTTTATTTAATTTCATCTTGTTGATTTCAGACCAATTCTCCAATTTGTCAAGGTTATTTTGAATTCTAACCCTATCTTCGAAGGTGCTTGTAACCCCTCCCAGCTTTGTCGTCCATAAATTTTAGAAGCATACTCTCCATTCGGTTATCCAAGTCATTAATGAAAATATTGAATAGAACCTGACCCAGAACTGACCCCCTGTAGGGCTCCACTAGATATGCCCTGCCAATTTGACAGTGAAATATTGATAACTACTCTTGAGTATGGTCTTTCAACCAATTGCACTTAATAGTAATTTAATCTGATTACATTTCCCTAGTTGGTTTATGAGAATGTGTTATGAGACTGTTAAAAGCCTTGTTAATGCAGAGGTCTTCTAGGGGTACATCAACTCAGCTAGATATTTGCCTAGTCTTACAACAGGGTATGTAAAAAGCAGTAGGGAAGTCAGTATAAACTAAAATTTCATATCAACAATGATTTGTTTATACTGCTGTATATACTGAAAAGTAAGTACAATATAAATATTCCAGTTGATTTATTTTATAATTATATGGTAAAATGAGAAAGTAAGCAATTTTTCAGTAATAGTGTGTTGTGATGCTTTTGTATTTTTGTCTGATTTTGTAAGCAAGCAGTTTTTAAGTGAAGAGAAACTTGGGGGTACGCAAGACAAATCAGACTCCTAAAAGGGGTACAAGAGCCTGGAAAGGTTGAGAACCACTGTTGTCTATACCATACCTGTTCTTAGTGCTCACACTGCTTGCCACAGCCTTTGTAGCTAGGCTTGCCAATTTTCTAATCAAACAAAACTGAACACCCCTGCCCTGCCGCTCTTCCGAGGCCCTGCCCCTGCTCGCTCTCCCCCACCCTTATTCACTTTCATTGGGCTGGAGCAGGGGGTTGTGGTGCAGGAGAGCGGTGTGGGGGTCTGGGGAAGGGCCGGAGATGAAGGGTTTGGGGTACGGGAGAGGGCTCCGGGCTGGGGCAGGGAGTTGTGGTGCAACGGGGTGTGTGGTATGGGCTCTGGGCTGGGGGTCTGGGTCAGGCCAGAAATGAGGGGCTCAGGGTGCAGCAGAGGGCTCTGGTGTTATGCTATACAAAGCACACGGGATCTCTTCAGGGGGGAAAAGACAAATATGCCGCATTTATTGAAAATACAACAGTTAGCATATGCTTTTCAGACACACACACACACACACACACACACTCTCTCTCTCTCTCTCTCTCTCTCTCTCTCTCTCCTGCCAGTTGATGTTTATAGTTACCAGTCTGTTGTAGCTCGAGTCAATCTAATGGCCAGTTAGATTGAGCAGGAGTGAGGAGCTGGGCTCTTGTCAGTCGCAATCCGATACTCCGAGGCTTTGCAGGATTGAACCCAGAGTTCCATGGCAAAACACCCCAGCTTTATAGTTGTAAATTCCCATTTGAGTCCATGCATTTTGCAATGTCATCCTGTAATCATTAGTCCTTAAGTGGTGTTATCATTTGATGGTTATTGTCGGGCTTCCCATCGTTATCTCCTATTTGTTGTCTCGCCTTCGGGGGTGCCTGCCTAACCTCTGAGGTCGTCAATGCTGCTAACATGTTTAGCATCAGATACAATGGATGTTTTCTGATTGTCTCCTGGTTTTTTCCAAGTCTCTCACTTTTTCTTGTCCAACTGAACATTTGTGATGGCTTTCACACCTTATCTTTTCTTGATGCATGCATTCCTCATTCACACAAACAATCTCTTACAGAAACCTTCAAAGGTATACAGACAGCAGTATTGTATATTCAGCAGAATACACTGTAAACCAAGCCTTGCTAAATCTTATAACTAAAACAATTCACATTGGGGCTTCAGGCCCTCAACATTCCTCTAATCTCCTTAACATAGACACAATACAAGATCCTGTCTTTTACTTTCTAAACCTTAAAACAAAGAAATGTATATTTAACTAGAGTGCCTAATTTGTAATACATATAGGAAACCATAGTAGACATTATAACTTACCCTAAAACAAAAGGGTGACCATAATCAGTTATAAGGATTGTTCTGGTCTGTCGTTCCTTTCTGCTATTCAAAAAGGGTGGCTGGCAGGATGAAATCAAATCATACATTAATTCTCATAGTACAATTATAAAATCCTGCTCCTACACTGGGGCAGGAGGTTGGGGTGCATGGGTGGGTGAGGACTTGAGTTGTGGGTGCAGGCTCTGGGGTGGGGTTGGGGATGAGGGGTTTGGGATGGAGAAGGAGGGGGCTCCAGGCTGGGGCAGGAGGTTGGGGTGCAGGGGTGTGAGGGCTCCAGCTGGGGGTGTGGGCTCTGGGGTGGGGCCAGGGATGAGGGGCTTGGGGTGCAGGAGGGGGCTCAGGGGTGGGGCAGGGAAACCTGTGGTGCTTACCGCAACTCCCAGGAAGTGGCCACCAGGTCCCTGCAGTGCAGCCCCATGGCACGTGGGCGGCCACGGAGGCTCCACACACTGCCCTCGCGCCTGCGAGCGCTGTTCCCATAGCTCCTGTTGGTCGTGGTTCCCGGCCAATGCGAGCTGCGGAGCTGGCACTAGGGGCAGGGGTAGCACGCAGAGCCTCCATGGCCACCATGTGCCTAGGGGCCGCAAGGACCTGGTGGCCACTTCCAGGAGCTGTGCAGAGCTAGGGCAGGCAGGGAGCCTGCCTTAACCCTGGGCCCCTGCTGTGCCACCAACCACACTTTTAACAGCCTGGTTGGCGGTGCTGACCGGAGCCGCCAGGGTCCCTTTTCGACCAGGCATTCTAGTATAAAACCGGACACCTGGCAACCCTATTTGTAGCTCTGTGGCACATTGAGTTGCACCCTATTGATGGTGCAGCATCCAAGACAGTGGCTTCCTGGTGATCTGATATTTTCATTTTCTCTCCTATAGAATCATGGATAGGTAGGGACCAGCTAATGGGATCAGAACATATCATGTATAATGGACTAGTTCTCTCTGGAATCATGTGGCTCTAAGACACACATTCTTAAATAGGATATAGTGATAACAGGTTGTAATTATGACAGGTGTCATTATGCAAGGCACTGCATTTAGCCGTATGGAGTGGAAATCCATCAACTTCATGAAAAAACTCGTACAGATACAGACAGACATCATCTTCCTTTCCAAATGCAAGCAGATGGACATCATATCAAAAGGACTAAAGGTAAAAAATCCATTACAATCTACATATCACACAGACTATGCTGAGAGACTGTGTCACACACTCTCAAAGAAACTGCGAAACCACCTGATCAGTATCCTATACAGCAAACAGGGAAAGATTAAGAATGAGCTCTCAAAACTGGATACTCTCATAAAAAACCAACCTTCCACACAAACTTCCTCATGGATAGGTTGTAATTATAGCGTTCTATACCTTTCCATCTTCTTACTCCATCCATATCCACCACCACCCGCTGTTTTTGTTCTAAGCAGGGCCCAACTCCTGGAATCACAAAATTGAGTTACTCAGGTGCAGGGGAGGTTCGAGTGAGGCTTTGTATTATAAACTCCTTAGGTCAAGGAACTTGCCACAGGCCATGCTAAAATAAACAGAGCATTTGCACCCTTAGCACTTTCATAATTATCCTTGCAAAGGTGGAAAATGCTGACTTTTCCAAATCTGCAGCAAGGACCCCCTTCTCCTGGGGGTGCTTTGAGACCAGGCCTTTAGCTTAATCCCACCTGCGCCCCAACAGAAACGGAGTGCATGGGAACGGGGGTGAGAAAATGGGAGGAAGAAGACAGGCAGGCAGGGAAGAGAACAAGAGAGCAATAGAGGGAGGAGAAGAGAAAATGTTACGGGGCGGGGGAGGGAAGAAGAGAATGTGAGAGGGGAAAGGAAAGAGACAGACGAGGGGGCGACTGGGCGCGAGAGAGAAGAGGTGAGCCTGAGAGAGAGAAAGAGAGAAGGGGGGAGGAGGCGTAGGGAGGGGCGACGGCGGGCTGCGAGGCAGGGAAGGGTGGAGGGATGCTGAGGCTGGGCTGGAGACAGGAGAGCAGAGCCTGACGCAGCAGCAGCGGCGGTCCCAGCCTCTGGCGCAGACCCCGGGCTCCCAGTCTCTTCACACGCCGCCGGGGCTTGTGGTTTAGGCGCGCGGCCCCCTCTGGGGCTGGCTGCGGGGAAGAGCCCGGGCTCGGGCAGCGGCGGCGCAGGCAAAGGCAGCGGCAGCGGCAGCATGGTGTCGGCTCCGCGGCAGGAGCCGCCGCCTCGGGGCTGAGCGGCCGCCGAGCTCTGCTCTAGCTGCACTGCGCGGCCCGGGGTGGGTGGCTCCAGGTGCCCGGGCGGCTGGGCTCGCTCCCCCCGGGGGCTGTGGTGCATGTTCGCCCCCTGCGAGTGCATGAGGAGAGGCGGCAGGAGGACCATGAAAATGATCCGGTTCCGGAGCTCGAGCATCAGGTCCCTGAGCCAGGAGATGAAATGCACCATCCGGCTGCTGGACGACTCCGAGATCTCCTGCCATATCCAGGTGCCTGGCGGGGGGGGGGGCATGGCGTGGGGAGCCTGGGTTTGCCCGAAGGTGGGTGAGTGGGAAGGATTTCCCTGTTCTAAACCACAGGCAGCCCCAGGGCTGTAAAACACAATACTTCAACCCTCTGGCCTCTCTGGTCCCTCTGCAGGATCAACCACGCCAGGGGGCACTTACAGGTCTGCCCCCCTTAATATATCCTCCCTCCCCTGGTAACATACCGCCTGTCCCCTCTTTCCCTTTAGCCCGTGGGCTCTTCGGCACATAATCGTGCATTGGCATTTACACCGTGCGTGTCATTTCATCCAGTTGTATTCCTTTCTCTCTCACACACACACTGCCTGGTGCGTTGACTACGGGTGTATGGGGAAGTTGTATATATGGGGAGTGAGAGCCTCTAGAGAAGCAGGCAGGGAAAGCAAAGGCCTAATAAACAGAGTGGTTACGGGAGAGACAATGATTGGGGAAAACTTCCAGAAGAAAACTTGTTAGAGAATTGCTGTGAAAGTACAGTACTGTACTGCAAATTAACGAACTTCACTGGAATAACGGGTGCTGGGAAAACTTGTATAGTCGGGAGTGCTGAGAGCCATTGAGCCAACCCTGTGTATGATGGAAACCCCTTCAAACCAGGGGGGTGCAGCAGCACCCCTAGTTCCAGCACCTTGGAAATGCTGGCTGTAGTAGTAGTACTGTTGTAACTCCATTGACTTAGCAGGAGTGATGCCAGGGACAAATCTGGTCCATTGTGTCTTAAGTGTGTGTGTAATGTTTGTGTCTCCATGACATACTGGAAAATATTTATTTCCTTGTCAAACATTGTAATGGAAAAAAGAAACAAAGAAAGTATAACAAGGTTTACAGTTGGTACTGCAATGCCAAATCTGCCTGAGAGCAATTAGCTATTGATTATGATTGTAAATTGCATTTCTGTTTTCTAGTAGTGGTGGATCCTGGAGTTTTGATTGTGTTCCCTCTCCTTCCTCACACTGAAAGATATTTATTTATTTTTTTGGCGGTAACAAAATCCATTGAGTTGGGGTGTGTGTGCTGTTGTACGTTGCAGGCTTTTGCAGCAGCAGACCTCGCCCTGCTGTTGGGAACAGCTGAGCTGCTGCCCTGTTGCACAGGAAACAAGTGCTCTCTGGTGCTTTGATCTGTGCAGGTAATTCGGTCACAGCCAGCCCCCCTTTCACCTCCAAAGGGCCTACTTATCATTAGGCTGTACACCATTTGTTAATGGCAAAGTGGTAGGCAGTTCCTGTGGAGTGCCCTTTCCACCTCTCCTTTATTTTTCCTGTCTAGGACCGGAGAGCACCTTCTATGTGAATGAGCAGATACAGCGCCCTTTGGTAGCCTTGCTGCTGCTCCTGCTGTGTACAGTGAAGGAAATATATTCAGGGTGTGTTTAACAGAAGAGCAGATATGCTAATTTGCACCTGAAATACTCTATGGACTGACACACTGCTTTTTTCTTTTTATTATTCCACTCTATCCTGGCAAAGTGACCAATAACCATGTGAGAATTTATTAACTCTTCCCCATTTATTTTGAAGTGCCTGGAATCTGGTTCTGTTCAATATTCTCATGAAGTAATCTTGATTTCCTATTGAGAGTTATATGAGAAGCTTCATGAATTACAAGTGTTGTTGGATCTATTGGACAAAAAATGTTATTAATATAAAGATGGGGGGAGGGGGAAACATTCCTAGTACCTAAAGTTTCCTAGGATAAAAGAAGCTACAGTACAACAGCATGCACTAATGAAGTGTTTGACCTGTTCCTCGTTATGATGGTATGTGATGGATGGACCTCATTACCAATGTCAGCAAAACATTATTTTGAAAGCAGGATCCAAAGGTGTTTGCGCTCAGGCAATACTGAGCATTGAGAAAGTTCATAGCATTCAAAGTGAACCGTATCTGAAGGAATGAGCTGAACCTCTTGATATTTTCCCATGATATAAGGTAGAAAATAGTTCCTCACATGAGGATTTTTAATCTAATTTAACACAGTTGAACAGTTAAAATCAGGGTGATTTTATTGTGCTCGCCTTTCCTTACTCTTACCAGCCTGAAAAAAGCCGGACCCATTTGAGGGAACCACACAATGTAAAAAAGCCTGTGAAATTTCTAATGAAGCAGAGTTTGTTGTCTGCCTGTGATAATATTTTTGACAGACCGGTTTGGGTGAAATGGGAATATTCGTAATAAAACCCAAACTCGGATATGTTCCTCTCATGTGAGGAATGCAGAGAATTCTGTAAGCATTCAAGGCCAAATTCTTCCCTGTGTAACCGTACTGACTTCGCTGAAGTTACACTAGGGATTAATTTGGCCCTTCATGTCAGAAGAGCATGCTTCTTTTCCTTTGCTAGGCCGTAGGTCACCACAGGCCTAATTTCCAGAGATACCGAGCACCCACAACTTGAATTGTAGTCATTGGGATTTGTGAGTGCACAGCACCTCCGAAAATCAGGACCCATCAATTTTGCAACTTTTTTTGCTTGAGCCAAATGCTGTTCTGATTTACTTCCTGGGCAGCTATATTAACTGTCACATAATGGGATTCTTCAGAGTGTAAATCAGTGTAGAATTTGATTCTTGGTCTTGTAAAATACCTAGAAGTAGCAGGGAAATACTGACATCATATACATGCAGTACTAAATTATTTGGTAATTGAACAGTGTAGTTATGAGATCATAGCTTTAATGAGTGTATGAACCAGGATGTCCTTCAGAATGGCACTTGTGTAAGCTGCACATCTCTGACATCAATGGAAAAAAGAGTATCTCTATATAACAAAGAACTTAGGCTGAGATTCTCAGCTGCTGTAAATCCGACTAGTTCCATATACTTACTGGAGCTAGTTACACTAGCTGAGAATCTGGCCTCTGATGCCCTGGAAGGCTAAACAGGGTGCAGTCCTCTAGGGACTCTGCAGAGTGAGTGCCAGGTGATTAGCTTATTATGGTAATAGAACCAGTTTGGTTATTCTGTAAATGTGTTGCATTTGTGATATTAAAATGATATATGTAGAAAAACAGCAACATTTTAAAGTGTTTTAAACTGTCATAGTTATGAAGACAACCCTGAAAACTTAAATCCATTATAAATGATGTCTTCTTGAGTCTGCAAACAGCCTAAAACAATAGATCTAAGAGATGTGAATGACTTCATTTTTCTATATGGTTTGTGGACTCTGAAACCTAAGGATGACTGTGTAAATGTCAACATTGTTTATTTCACTGCTGAGCACTTTAGAAGAAAAGTCCAGCCAATGTACATGTTTCACAATCCCAAACTGCCTTCCATTCTCTCCCATCTGCCAAAAGCCCAAACTGTCTCCTGCTTAGCTGGCAAAGCCTCCACTTTCCCCCCCAATAATACATACAGTGCAGTTATACTTTGTCAATGCAAAAATCTTTAGTGTATCAAAAACTGAATATGCAGAGACAATATAAAATTTGAATGATTAGACTATAGCTACTGTACTGATTTAATATTAAAATGTAAAATATCTCTAGTTAAAATTTTAAATGAATCTGTCACACAATTTCCAGTCTGTCAAAAATCCAGGGACTTCACTGTGGAACATACAAGGCCTTGCTTAAAACACATTACCTTTGTTAGGCCTTTCTTAACTTAACTCCATTATTGAACAAATGAACAAAATCCAAGCTTCACCAGAAGAGGTGTCTCTTCAACTTCCGCATCATGTGTGTGGACTTAATTGAATGGACAAAATTCTTCAGGGACCTACATGACACTCTAAGTTCATCTTTGCATGCAAGATGAATAGAAAGTAGATATAGAAAGCAAAGTAAGCTGACTTGTCCAGATAGGGCATTCAGTGGATATGCAGAACAGGTGCAACGTCACTTGCTTGCAGTGGGCAAAAAGATGTGTTTGTAGCAGGAGAATGGAGTGTAGTTTGCCAAAAATAGGGGCATGTGAAAATGAAAATCCAACTCGGCCGATTCTTCAGTGGTACACACAAACATGAGCACTCACACACACACACTTTAAAATTTCCATGCAGCCTAGTAGACATCCTCACACTTTCACAAAACTCCTGCACGCCTTCCCAGAATCACAGAAAAAAATTTGGACAAATTTTTTTTGCATGTTAGCTTTGTTATCCAAATGCTGCATATTCATAAGGGAGAGAGCAGCCCATGCTGTGGGGTAATAGCAGTAATGCCAGAGTTGTGACGGCTGGAAAACACTGGACAGTAATGTTTTGATCATTAACAGGACAGTGGAGCCTAATTCCTCAAATATGGAATCTGAGCACTGGCAGTATGGATGTAGTAAGAAATAGAGAGGGGCCCACATTCTGTCTGGTTTTTTTTGGGGGGGGGGTGAGATATGCAGCTATATGTAGTTTGTAACATGTGCTGTCTCAACTTTTACACTGCCAAATCCTGTTTAAATATATATACCCTTGACCATAGCTGTGTTACAGGTGTGGAGTTATTTTAGAGCTCATGATAGGCACTTCAACATAAAGCTAAACAAATATACTCATTTGTATACCAGTTCGTAGCTTCATTGCAGAATTTGGCCCAACAAAAGATGCAACCAGAATTGTGCATTCTTCAGCCAAACCATAAAGGACACTTGGGGTTAACTGGGTTAAAAAAATGTGACTCAATTTTCTTTGTGTAAATTTAGTGGGATTCAAGGAAAAATAAGACCAGCGTTTGCGTTTTAGCATTAAGGTTCTTTCAAGTGGCGCTTCCGTCACTCAAGAGGCTAATAGTGTGTACTGCTGGAAATGTTTTTTCTTTGTGAAATATCAAATTATGGAGTGGGTTGGGGAGAGACTAATATGAATCATTCATTTACAGATTCTAGCCAACTGGGCTGTAGAACTGTCGTCATGTAGGTCATCAAGTAGCTTAGGGCTCGGTATGTAGCTCAAAGGTCAGAATTCAATATATTGTTTTCTTAAGCGGTGAGACTTCATGAGTGCAAATTAGATGAAGTGATGAGTGACACAGGAAATGGTTGGGGACTGAAGCTTAACTAATTCTTGCAATGACATTTGTTTCCCTCTTTTTTTTTATTTATGGGTTAAGCCTTTCTGGGACCTGCACGTTTGACAGTCTTAAAGCAGCGCTAGGGTAAAGCTGCAGTTGCATAGCTAAAAGGTAGACAGCATGGAAAATAACCTAAAGGTACTGTGGTCACTGTCTGTTTCCATTTGCAAAAGACAGTTGACCTGCCTGACTGAGCATACTACTAAAGGGATTTCAGTAAAGTTTTAGGAGAGGATAATGGCAGAAATAGGATTTAGAACCTTTTGCTGCAATCAGATTCAGAACAGTAAGAATTTTTTGAGGAACTGTGAAACCCAGAGAAGAGTCATGCAAAGCAAACAGGGATTCTGTTCTTGGTTTTGCCAATATTACGTTAAAATATCAAAGTATCCTGGTTTAAACTTTGTCACCATAACCTAAATACCTTAATGAGTAGATAATAGGATGCTTTATGACTCACATGTTCTTAGAGACTATGTATTTTAAGTACTAGTGGGTCTATTCAATATTTGTTGTTATGGTTGTTTATATTGCAGTAGTGCCCAAAGGCCCCACTGTGCTAGGTTCTGTAAAAACATATAACAGGAAGAAGTCATTGACTTCAATGGGACTAACTCACATGCTTAAAATTAAGTATGGGTTTATGTATACCTTGTTGAATTGGAGCCTTAACTATTCCAATATACCTTTAATCCTGATACACCTGCTAATTCCTGTATCTGATGTTTCTTGAGAAGAGAGTGTTATGTTGAACTATCAAATTGTATAGTGGGTTTTTTTATGTGAACAAATGTCTATCATGAACCATTATGAAGCCATTAAATTAATTTTCATAGATGACCTAAGGCAGAATTTTAACCCTCATCTCCAGAACGGCTAGTAAATGTAACATGTTTCTAATTTAAATTACACTGCAATCTGATAGCCTTTAACAGCTTCTGGCATTTCAGGCCTTTCAACTCCAGCTGCTCTCACTCTGCTAAGAGACTCTGTAAAGTTGGTATGAAAGCGCTCCCCACCTCCAAATCATAGTTTATTATTGAGACATTAAAGCTGGTAGTGAACTTTACTTTCTTTGTGACTATTTGTAAAAATACTGAATGACCCTGGGCAAGTTACTTGATCTCCTTATGCTCCAGTCAGCTGAGCTGTAAAACTCCAATAACAGGACCTGTCTCAACAAAAGATGCTGCCATTGAGTTGATCTTTCCTGAATAGAAATTTATATATTTGCTTATAGTTTCATTATATTACCATTTTGGTACATAAATTATGATTTGGTTATCATTAAAACTTCATTTCTTGGTGAGTCCAGCTGTCAAATTAGGGGGAAAAAAGGTGATGGAAAAATTGTTTTGAGTTCAAAAAGGAAAACCAACAAACTTTCCTCTGCTTTGGTTATGATCTGCTGATAGGTCTTACACCTCTTAAAAAAAAGAATGGGGAAGACCAAATCTGAGAGTGGTCATTACAATCTGTTGTGAATGCTCCATCAATTTTACATTGACCTTTATATGTAAACTTTGTACAGCCCTTTGCAGAAAATATTTCTGACTTATTTTAGATTGTGAAACTGATTTATTTATGAACAGTTTTTTTCTTTTACCTTTTCTCTTGAGCACACATGTTCACTGCTGTAATTTAAGGAATTGATTCACGTGTCGGTATTTAGTCTTTAATGTGACATTTGCAGTCTCCTGTATCTTTCCATTAATAATTGTGGACCCGCCTTCTTGAATAAATTTAATATATTCTCTCTTTGCGTCTTACCGAAAGCTACCAATTTACAAAATAAACTTGAACCAAAGGACTCTCTTTAAACTTCTCATTGCTCGGTGAAATGTGAAGAACAATAGAGTATGCTGAAGCAAGCTTTTGCGATGAAGGATCAATGTCCATTGGGAGTTGAACCCAACTGTGAAGACGTGAGATGTTGACAGCCTGGAAAGTAAATGGGAAGGAGAGGGGAACAAGGGAAATGAGAGAGCTAAGAAGCCAGGGATGAAGGTGACGAAATGAACCTTAGCTGTGGAAAGGGAAAGGTTAATGGATTATGTAGACAGCAGGCAGGAGATTTAGTGAATTTATATTTATCCTGTAAGTGATGTCAGAGCCATAACCAGCAAATGCCTTGAGCTGCTTGATGGTGCTGTAACAATTCAGCTATTAGGAAATGGAGATAGAAGTTGTAGGTAGGGGATGCAAATTAGAATGAGTTTCATGTCACATTTTATTGATACATTTAAAGATGTGATACTATGGCCTGTATTCTCAACTACATGTCTGAGTTGGTAGCTGTGCAATTATTAGTAGTTCACTTGACAGGAGTTGCATGTCAAAAGCCCCATTGATCAATTTTGAGACAGTGCCTGTATGTATTACACTAGATTTCTGTTGTCCTTTCATACAATTACACAGGCTTACAATATTGTATTCTTGTACATGAAATACTTGTAGATGTATGGTGTACCCTTTTTAAGAACTGAATAATCCCATTATAAACCCCTCCCCCCAAAACCAGTGACTGTTATTAGCTAGGGATATAAACCAAAAAACTTATATTAGCAGTTCCTATTTATAAAAAATCTTGAATCTATCTTCATGGGTTTTGAAGATATTTATTAATATCACAAAGCTGTCTTGTTATTCAATACCAGTCTCTCTCTCTGGTGTGAAATTTAGAAGTAAATGCACCTGCCTGAATAGGAATTCAAAATCTCTGTTTATGCCGTTAGACTCGCATAATAACCTTTTGGGTCTTTTTATTTTTTTCCCCAAATTGCCTGTCACATTGAAATAAACTTATGTACTAAAAATTTTGACTTTATCATTATGAACTACACCTCTACCTCGATATAACGCTGTCCTCGGGAGCCAAAAAATCTTACTGCGTTATAGGTGAAACCGCGTTATATCGAACTTGCTTTGATCCGCCGGAGTGCGCAGCCCCGCCCCCCCCGGAGCACTGCTTTACGCGTTATATCCGAATTTGTGTTATATCGGGTCGCATTATATCGGGGTAGAGGTGTATGTGAGAAAGGAAAGAGATAAAAATGCACTTCTCACTACACCAAATTAGCCAGTTAATAATTACTAGTTAGAGGGGAAGGTGGGAGTAGCTGATACTAATTTAAAATAATTATACATATGATAGTATATACTAATGTTTTGACTTCTACCCACTCTCCATTATTTGTTTGTCTTCCAAGAACATAAGCTTTTTGAAGTGCAGACTGTGTCATCCTATATGTTTTGGACAAAGTCTAGCACTTTATGGGTATTACTGTAATACAAATAATAATAAAAAAATCCTCAAAGCCAGTGGAGAAAAAAAATAACAAAATAAATAAGACACAGTCCACCACAATTGAAATTTCCTCAAATAATGGATTTGATCCTGTTATGTGCTGAGTGCCTCCTGTGAGGTATAGAGCAGCTCCCGCTCCTAATGACTTCACGGATTCCCATGTCTTGCAAGAGAACTGAAGGTACTCTGCACCTCACAAGATAGGGACTTCTGGCATTCTGAGATGCTCAGTTCTGCCTAGATATGATCAACCACTTGATGTAACTGGGAGATCATTTAACAGGAATAATACACTCAAGGTTAGAGCCAAAACAAATCAGCGGTGTGGAAACATCCTATTTAGGATTTTTTGTTGCATTCACTTGAATCCAAACTTTTATATTTCCCTGAAATGCTGTTTCCATAATTTCATGGAGGCCAAGTAAGTTATCTTTCACAAAAATGGGATTTGAATCCTTCCTGAGAAGAGGGAATAAGATCTCTGAGTTTTTCTCCCTACAGATTTGGATTGTCACCATGTGACAGTCTGTACATAGCTGACGGCTCAATCATTCAGGCCAGATAATGAGCAACGTTGGTATCTCATATATTCTTTTATAGGATGATTCCTGTTGGTGTAGAAATATACTTGCATTTTTGTGGCATTGCTATCTCTTGGGTGTTCTGGTTTATCAAATGAAACATACTGTAGATAAGTTTTGTCTCCTCCTATTACCTTCTAAGCCCTTTCCTCTCTTCTCTCCTGGTGCAGACAATTATTGCCATCCTTCTTCTTACTGAGGCTCATAACCTCGAGGTCATCTCGGACTCCTTTCTCTCTCTTTCCTGTCACATCCAAGCTGTTGCCAAATGAACCCTGCTGTTCCTTTCTCTATCACATAGTGAAAATACATCACTTCCTACTAATCTCTTCAGCTAACACTGCATGTCTATGCTTTGGTTAGCTGATGTCTTAAATACTACAACCTACACCTCTACCTCGATATAATGCGACCCGATATAACACGAATTCAGATATAACGCGGTAAAGCAGCGCTCCAGGTGGGCGGGGCTGCGTACTCCAGTGGATCAAAGCAAGTTCAATATAATGCGGTTTCACCTATAACACGGTAAGATTTTTTGGCTACCGAGGACAGCGTTATATCGAGGTAGAGGTGTATTTCTCTCTGGCTTACTCATTTTCCATTGCTTCTCTACAGTCCATCCAGTATTGAGCAGCTAAAATCATTGCCCACATATCAGGCCACATTCTGCTCCTGTTCTAATCTCATGCCTATTAAGTCAAGTTTAATATTGTTGTCCTTTCCTTCAAGTCTTTACATGACCTATCTCTCCTACATCCCCACCTCTGTTTATTATATCCAGTCTTGTTTCATTCTCTTTGCCCGTGCAAGTCTTGCTGTTCCCTTAGTTTCCTTTTTTTACTTTATTTTTATGTTGTATAAACATCATCTGATGATAAAATCTTGGAGTTTGTGTGTACTGTTAAACAGCTAGTGCACTCCAACCCCAGAGTTGGCTACATTTCAGTAGTGGGTGAAATGATCCTTGAAAATATGTATAATCATTACTGACCTCACAGGGTATTGTGCAGCTTTCTTAAGAAAGATTGGGGGATGAAAGACACAAAATACAAAGTATTATTTTATTGTTATAAGGCAGGGGTTGGCAACCTTTCAGAAGTGGTGTGCCGAGTCTTCATTTATTCACTCTCATTTAAGGTCTCGTGTGCCAGTAATACATTTTAACATTTTTAGAAGGTCTCTTTCTATAAGTCTATAATATATAACTAAACTATTGTTGTATGTAAAGTAAATAAGTTTTTTTAAATGTTTAAGAAGCTTCATTTAAAATTAAATTAAAATGCAGAGCCCCCCGGACCGGTGGCCAGGACCCGGGCAGTGTGAGTGCCACTGAAAACACTGCTCTACAGCCAAAATGCTTCTGAAATAAATGTAGTCAAACTTTACTAATTCTGGGTCACTGAGAACGAAAATGATGCTTAAAATTGTTGATTGGCTCTAGTTTTCAACATATGCTGTTGGGTCAGTATATACGACCCTTGACTTGGGAATGGCGGAGGATAAGTAAGTTATAAAGGGAAGGGATCTCAATTTAAACCAGAAATGACTAAAATACATCTTTGACTGGATCTATGAATAAATCTATGACTGGATTTGGACAGTACTTGCTTTTTAGGCAAAACAATGAATGATGCAATCTGAAGCTGGTATTGCATCATACATGATATGAATTGCATCATGTTATTCCTAGAAGTCATGGACGATACAATCATAATGAAGCTTACATCACTCTGCTGAACAAATTGCCCTATATCAGCTCTAGAAATCATACAGTGTCGTGCTCTCTTATTTGTCAGTGTTTGATTTTGCAAAGGGACACATTTCTGTTTAGCCAAAGTGAGCAGAGATGCCTCGTACTTGTGTGAACAGTGCAGATAACTTCTGCTATGTTTGTGGTGAAGTGACTTTTGCATCACAAAAACAAAAGCGCAGTATAACCACTGTGGTTAAGAAAGCCTATCACCTTTATTTTGGCTGCAAAATTGGAGCTCACGACAAGAGGTGGGCCCCACACATATGCTGCAACACTTGTGCAACAAATCTTCGCCAGTGGTTGAACAGGAAAAGGAAATCTATGCCTTTTGCAGTGCCAATGATTTGGAGAGAGCCAACAGATCATACCAGCAATTGTTACTTCTGCATGGTGCCTCCAGTTGGGAAAGGTGTGTCAAAGAAGAAAAAGTGGACTGTGCATTATCCAAACATTCCATCAGCTATACGCCCAGTACCCCACGGAGAAGGACTGCCGGTTCCTGATGCACCAGAATCATTCTCACTTGAGTCAGACGAGGAAGAGGATGAAACTTCTGGTCCTGAACCATCAATGTCACAGGACCCACATTTTCTCCCATCCTCCTCCTCTGAACCACACCTCATAACACAAGGTGAACTGAATGACCTTGTCAGGGATTTGGAACTACCCAAGAGTAAGGCAGAGCTGTTGGGCTCCAGACTACAGCTGTGGAATCTCCTGGCAGGTGATGTTAGGGTTTCCATGTTCCGTGACCGTCAAAAGGATCTTGTCCCATTCTTCTTCGTGGAAGGTGATCTTGTAGCCTGCAACAACATCGATGGTGTGATGGCAGCCCTCAACATCGTTCACGATCCAGATGAGTGGAGACTGTTCATTGATTCATCGAAGACGAGTCTTAAAGCTGTTTTACTGCATAATGGCAATGTTTTGCCATCAATTCCAGTTGGTCATGCAGTCCATATGAAGGAAACCTATGACAACATGAAACAACTTTTGAGGTGCATAAACTATGACCAACATCAGTGGCAGCTTTGTGGCGATTTGAAGGTTGTTGCTCTCTTGCTTGGTCTGCAGACTGGATACACAAAGTACTGCTGTTTTCTCTGTGAATGGGATAGTCGTGCAAGAGATTCCCACTACATCAAGAAAGATTGGCCACTCCGACAGTCATTGGAGCCTGGGAGGAAAAGTGTTCAGCATCCACCACTTGTTGAATCAAGGAAGATTTTGTTACCACCCTTACACATCAAGCTGGGTCTGATGAAGAACTTTGTCAAGGCCATTGACAAAACACAAGCAGCTTTCAAGTACCTCCGTGGAAAATTTCCAAGGTTAAGTGAAGCTAAGATAAAGGAAGGTGTCTTTGTTGGTCCTCAGATTCGTGAACTTCTTCGAGATGATGCATTTGACCATGCACTGCGTGGCAAGGAAAAAACGGCATGGAAAGCCTTCCAGTTAGTGGCAATAAATTTTCTCGGAAACAATAAGGCAGACAACTACAGGTTGTTGGTGGAAAACCTCCTCAAGGCATACAAAAGCCTTGGTTGCAACATGTCACTAAAGATACATTTTTTGCACTCTCATCTAGATTTTTTTCCACCGAACTGCGGAGCAGTGAGCGACGAGCACGGCGAGCGATTTCACCAGGACATTGCAACAATGGAGAAACGCTATCAGGGCAAATGGAGCCCATCAATGCTTGCAGACTATTGCTGGACAGTGACAAGAGATGCTCCATTTAATGAATACAAGAGACAAGCCAAGAAGCGCCGAGTAGACACTGAATAGGACTAAACTATGTACATAATAGTTTTTTGCCTTTTGTTTCATAATAAATTTTATTTATATAACCCTTTTGCTGATTTTTAAAGTGCTACATAAACAGGACAGGTGAAATATTATCATGTAAAGCAACCATAAACACATGAAAAGACCTAGGTTTACAATTTATGATTAAAACTCTACTATCTACACAATATACATAGACATAAAATGTAAAAACTTAAATATCTTAGAAACAGTAGCCAATCAGTTGTTTTAATTGTCATATTTGAATTCAGCACATCAAAATACATAATAAATAGCACATTTTATCTCTGAAGCAGACAACTTCTCAAAAATTGTAGACCAGTGAAATCAGCTCGCGTGCCGCCTTCGGCACGCGTGCCATAGATTGCCTACCCCTGTTATAAGAAATCCATATTCTAGTAACATTTACTTTAGAGGAACAGGAAAACTAGCTATGTCATTGAAAGTAACCCTGGAAACTTGAGATAAAACAGAACACTTAATGGGTCTTTTTATACTCTCTACTTATCTTGGAAACAGTGCAATATGACCATAAAACAAAAATGAATGATTCCTGTAGAAGAGGTAATCATTTGCTTAAAAAAAAAAAAACTCCTTCATTTCCCCCTTTGCTTGTCTATGCATATATTTCAGTGCTGAAAATCTGTTAGCATTGCTCTAAAAGAGACTTAAACTGTTGCAAACAGGATAGTAAAATAAATTAATTCTAGCACTGTGCAGTTTATTCAAAATAATCTTCTTAACATGTAAAAGGATTAATTCCTTACTTAATATTGCTGTTAACATAATAAAAATACTGTGTGTGTGTATTATATTGGAGCCTATTAACCAATCAAAATGTAAAATTAGGAGACGCATGGTCTAATGTTTAAAGCACAGCACGAGGAATCTGTGTTTTGACTCCTGTTGACAACTGTGCCACTGACTTGCTACATGGCTTGGGGCAAATTGTTTGATCTTACTTCATCTCAGTTTTTCACTCTGTAAAAAGGGGCAAAAATAATAGTCATCACTTCTGTAAATGTCTTTGAGAACTTAGAATTGAAAGTGCTACATAAGCACCAAGTATTATGTTAATTATTATCTTTTTATTTCTTTGAGATTTTCTACACTATGCAGGAGTGGGGCTTGAGGCGTTGAGGCTTGAACATCATTCACAAAACTGTTTAAGTTCTGACTTCAGTCTTTATTACTAGTGATGTTGAATTACCGGGGTGCTCAGTAGTTTGCAGTATTGGTAATAAGCAATTCTATGCTTTTTCTTATAAACAAATTTGATGTGGAAGTCACATAGCAGGAATCAGGGGCGGCTCTATGTATTTTGCCGCCCCAAGCACGGCAGTCAGGCAGCCTTCGGCGGCGCGCCTGCGGGAGGTCCGCTGGTAACGTGGATTTGGCGGCATGCCTGCGGGAGGTCCGCTGGTCCTGCACCTTCAGCGTACTCGCCGCCGAATTGCCGCCGAAACCACGGGACCGGCGAACCTCCCACAGGCATGCCGCCGAAAGCAGCCTGACTGCCGCCCTCACAGCTACCGGCAGGCCGCCCCCTGTGGCTTGCTGCCCCAGGCACGCGCTTGGTGCACTGGTGCCTGGAGCCGCCCCTGGCAGGAATAAATCGGGAACCCCCAATGTCACTTAGTGTTGTGTATGTAGCGATGTAACTGGTAGAAGGGAATGTTTTCACTTTGTTTTTTGTAGCGCACCTTTAAGTACAGAGGCCTATTCTCTGGCAGTAGTAACAGCTGTGAAGTGGCTGCTGTTTTGAGTTTCACTGAAGATGAAGAATGCTAAAATGACTCCATGTATCTTTCTTTTTGTTGAGGAGACTTTATATTTGTTCCTTGTTTGCTTTTAGTTTAAATCAAGGAAATCAATAATCTAGTCTGAGAAGTCCATGCATTTCAAAGGTAAAAAGCAGCTCTTATCTGGAAATTATTGGCCTGTTGTAGTAACCGTAGGTGTTACAATGAGAGACTAGAGGAAGAATAGATTTTTTTTTCCATTTTCCCCCCCAGCTCATTCACTTTGTGTATATGACAACATTTTGTACCTAGTTTCACTATTTCCTCTATAAAATCTGTCTGTATGCACACTTGTCTGTGTAGGTCTTTCATACAACAGTGTGTGTGAGGGAATTTAAAAAAAACAACAAAAAGCAACCAACCAACTAAACACCCCCCACCCACCCCCAACAACACAGGAAAATGATAAAACAGAAATGAGCAGTAGAACCTACAGGTGAGTGTGCGGGTGTGTGGTTTTGTTTTTTAAAGAATTGAAAGTCGTTTCAAATTGATGGTCACTCTTTAGGAAAACTAGTACATATGATTTAGATTGGGTTTGTAGAGTGTGTATATGTACAAAGATGCAATCCTAATAACCTTGTAAGAAAGACTCATGTCGTATATGTGAGGCACTCCAAAATGAAGGAAGTATAAAATGATGAAAGCTTTATGTGCATAACATTACTGTTATCCTCGTCAATGGAAACTTTAAGAGTGTGGGTAATATTGCAAACCGCTGCTGCTGGTTTGAACTACTGGAATTACTGATTTCATTAGGAGTCCTTATATGCACAAGGTATTTATAGAATCCAGGCCTTAATTTACACTTAGACTTTGACTGTGCAACCTGTTCCGTGTGGATAGACACCTGTGTTTTTGGGGAGCCACGCTGACTTCAATGGGATCAGTTTCCAGGAACAGGGCTGTAGGGTTTTTCTTTGACACCATGTGTTCTGTTTTAGCAAAACAAGTGTTAACTGTCCTTCACATGTTACCTTATTTTGCTGTAAAATCCAAATCACAAACAAGGCACTTGCAGTGCTTCCCATGAGGTCGGTACTATACCCTACCCATCTGTGATTTGACCATGCCTAGTTTGCCTCACAGTAAAACTAAAATGCCTTGTCTCTACTATGTTTTTACAGAGAGAGATAGTGAACATGCATTAGATATCTCACTGTAAAAACACATCTCTGTCAGTGAAGACATAACCTTAGATTATACACATCTCTCATCAGGAATCCTATCATCATTTTCTTTCGCAGAGCTAAATACGCATTTAGAAAATAATTCTAACTGGTGCAACACGTACATGGAAATGTGAGGAGACCCAGGTTCCAGTTGTCTCCTTAGGCTTTTTTGTGTAAATTAATTTAATTGACAATTGTGCCTCCATTTAATGAAGTAAATGGCAGCTTCAAATGTTGCTTTTGTACATAGAGAAATGATCAGCACTTCTGCTTCTTGCCACGTTTAGTTACACTGAGAGCATGTATTACAAATATGGCACATTTCTCACTCTCACTGTAATACTTGTATATTGTTTTATACTGACAGATGCATCAGAGAATCTTATCCTTCGCTGGTTCTTAGAACCTAGAATGAGAGAGTGAATCAGAGCTGTGATGAGAGCTTAAATTATATAGTACCATTCTGAACATGAGCCACCTCTGGGACTTAGGCTAGAAAATGTAGTGAGCCAATATGTGGTACGCCATCAAACGTACAGATGCCAGTTTCTCTTGCTCACTCCATCTGTGTGAATTTTCTTTAACTTCATCCTGGAAAATGAACAGAAATAAGAGAGACTATTACAGATAGTGCTTGACGTGAGTCATTATGCAGACTCGTCCATTAACATAAAGCTAATGGAAACAACCAACTATACTTGAGTCAGTCACTAGAGAAATCCTGTTTTGTTTTGACTGGAGAATCCACTCACGTTGCTAAGATCCTTGAATTCATTTTCCTATGATGTCTCACAATTTGTACCTTAGAAACAGCCGTAGGAACTGGGGAGGTTTAAAGGAAGGATGTAATCAGTTTAAAGAAAAAAATCCTGCCAACTGAGTATTAAAAATAATAATGGCACAGCTAAGTGAAATGTGAACAGTAATCTACACAGTCTCAAGACATTCTAGTTCTATGTTTGGCTGGCTAACCAGAGAAACATAGAAATCAGAGACTGAGGAAAAAATCCTAAAATCTAACATCCTTTATAGTCCTTAAGCTCATTACACGTAAGATGCAGGTTTGTTCCTGCAGTGTATTTTTCAGGGCCTTAACTAGCCCAGATCTAAAATCATCTCTAATGAAACGTAGTGTTTTTCGTGGGAGTTTGTGCCATTGTCTAATAGTTCTCACTGTACAAATGCACAGGTAGACACGGTCCCTGCCTGGAAGAGTTTATGATCTAATTTTGAAACAAGATCTAACAAGGGAATATACGAGACAAGGGCAGGAGGGGGAAATAAGATTGTATGGCTATATAGGTTACCTGTTTGCATAATTCAGTGGCTCCACATAATCTAATTTAAAAATAAATAATATCTGCTATCCCAGACTGCTGCTCAGCCTAGCTATCATTTGCTGGCATTTCCTGTAGGTGTTGCTGCAAAAATGGTCTTTTTTTTTTTTTTTGAACATGTTTATTTCGTTTAGGAAACTTTTTTTATAATTCAGCATAGCTCAGAGCTTCACGCTTTGGTAGAAATAACTGGTTTACACCTTGCATATAAAGGGAGATACGGACATAGCAGGCTTGCGGGGGAAGACTCTGAAGAAGGGGAATAGCCTTATGGGTTAGTTTGGGGTGGGTTTTCTGTGTGTAAGGGCAATGTAAAAAAGCATGAAGATGATTGTGGGAGAAGCAAACCAAAGGCTTAAGACTGGTAGAGCAGGATTGTGATGTCAGTGGCTGATTAGTCACTGGGCCATGCCCAGGGTCCCCAGCCAACTGTGTCCCTCCCTACCCGAACCACTCCGCCCACCCAGTGCTCCTGCCAGGGGGCATGGGAAGCCCCTGCGCCCCGACCCCACTCCCTGACTGTAGCGCCAGGCAGGTAGAGCAGGGCAAGCCCCCGCACCACAACCCCACTCCCTGGTAGGAGTGCTGGGGGGGAGGGGCAGGGGGGACTGCAGACGGAAGGAGTGGGGAGGTGCCTCCACTTGGTCTGGCCCAGAGCCCCACAAACCCCTAATCTACCTCTGGGTGATGTGATAAAGAACAAGAGTAGATGAGTAGGGAGGGACACAGTAGTGAAGGGTCCTGAAGGTAAGGACAGGAAGGTTAAACTTGATTCTCCCCATTTCACTGCATCAGTGGATTTCAAGGTGGGAGAGAGAGGGAATGCGTGCGTAGAGCCATGCACAGAGCAGCAGACAAGAAGGATGATCTTAGCCAGCTTCATTTTGCATGGGCTGAAGAGCAATGTGGGTATCAAAAGGCAAGAGAAGAGGGGGTTACGGTAACTGAGACAAAGCTAAGGGTTTGGGAGAGTATTCTGGTTGGGTGAGCAGAGAAAAATAAATGCTGTGGAGGAGGAAGAGGCAAGATTTGGAGGCAGCCTATGTGAGATTGGGAGAGAGATGGAGGTGTCAACGAAGGTTCCAAGGTTACAGGCCATGTGTTCATGCCTTCAAATGTCTGTAGCTGCCTGGTTTAGCTTGTTCTTCTCTTTAGCTACTGTTTCAATCAAAGTATAGTTCTTCTAATATTTAGTGACATCTATTACCATAACCTGAATTCCTTCCAATTTGGTGATCTTTTTGATTTTATTTTCAAAAAATGAGCTCAGTATTTCAGGTAGAATCTTGTCAGTGCTGCATATAGAGGGACTCCTACCTCCCTGGGCCATGGCATGAAGATCCTGCATTGCAGATACGTTTGCTTTGCTTTCCACTATTGCTTTTCAGTCTCCGTTAGCATTGTTCGTTTCCATATATTAGATGACTATGTTAACACCAGGCCTAACACAGATCCTTGCAACATCCCACTGAGACCGTCATCTGATTGAATATGCTGCTGTTTCTTGTTACCCTTTGTTTTCTGACGTTCAGCCCTTTGTCGGTCCTTGTGACAATACAATGTGCACAAGCCAATTCTGAAATGTGCAGATATGTTTGTGAGTCACTGTGCTAAGTGCTTTTACAAAAGTCTACAAATATTGCAAGTATTTTATTCCTTTGGTCCACTAGTTTTGTATTTATATAAAGAGAGATCAGGTTTGTTTTTTATAAACCTATGCTAATCATGACTTATGCTTCTGCTACTCTCTAGATGTTTGTAGGGTTTTTTTTTTTAATGTTATCAAGGCAAAGTTACAATAAAACTTTTTAACATGCTACATAATATGTCACTTACTCAAGATCCAGTTAATATTCAAAGAACCTGAATCTCTCTTTAATAATTTCCTCCCAAAACTATCTAATTCCTGGACACAACCACCTCATGCAAATATGTTCTCCCCCTTTCCCCGCACATCCTCCAACAGAGGGCATCCCTAGTAGCAAAAACATGATGGATCTTAACTGAAATCAAATGCCATCTATGCAGTAGTTTATAATAATTTTCCTTATGAGCTACTCAGATTGAATATGCATATCGCTTTTCCCATAGAGAAACCCACTCTTAAAATGCTTGTTCTTTTCCTTCATTTTATGAGGTATTGAAGTCAGAATTGATATATGTCACTTTTTTTGGAAGGTTTGTACCACATTTTGTTTCTTTCCAGTCTTCTGGTGGCTCCCTGAGTTCTGCAAGATATCTGTGGTTCTGTTAATTTAAATTTGTTTCCCTTGGTGGCATATTATCTGGACGTGCTAATATGTATATATTCAATTTTTCCAAATATTCTCTTTCCTGCATTCTAGTAATAGGTAAATTTATAAGACTTTCATTATTTCCTACTTCTCCTTACCTCTTTTTTCCTTATTTTGTGTTAATCATGATTTTAAAAAGCAGTTCATTTTCTTGGATATTTTAGAATCATCTTTCATTTCACTACCCCTGTCATTAATAGCAGTTTGTTTTCTCTCTCTCTCATATTTCTTCTCATCAGTGCATATGGAAAAACTCTTATTTCCATGGCCTATTTGTCTATTATCCTGTATTAACTCATTCTGAATTTCTTTGGTGTCTTTTTCCCAAAGCCCTTAACAGAGTCTAAATATTTTTTAATTAGTGCTGGAGTGACCATATTTCCCTATGCTGAATACGGGACACCTGGTAAAATTACTCGTATTCAAGCGAGTTCAACAGCAATCAGAGCTATGCAGTACAAATGTTCAAATGAACATCAAGTTGACTGTTAAAAAGAAATACTGCGTAGTTGGATTCTTTTTTTTACCTTCTTATCTTTAAGGCTTTAGGATTCACACAGGGAGAGGTGACACACACTACCCACCCACCCCTCTCTCACATGTGGGGGATGGGACTGATAGATCCGACCCTCCCTGCCCGGTGCTCTGCGCCCTCCATGCCTGTCTGGGCCCCTGGGACAGACCCGCCTCTCCTGGTACCTAGCACTGCGTGTTCCCGAGGCAATACATGAGGGGGCGGGGGAACGCAGGGTCACATGCCCCCTCTCCCCAGATTTCTGCCAGGGTTCATACCAGAACGTGGCCAGCAGCAGCCTTTCGGCATTGTGCGGGAGGGAAGGGATGGGAGCTGCTTCCAGCCGCAGAGGGAGGGGGGAGGAGGGAAGGGATGACTTGGCCCTTGTCTTTGCGGAGCTCATCGCTCTTCTGCCCCCTCGCCCCCATGGCTGGAAGCAGCTTGTCCCTTCTTGCCCGCATTGTGTTGAAATGCAGTGAACGCCTCCAGGCTGTTGCTGGCCACCAACATAACCCAGCTGTCTCCTGTCCCCTGGCCACAGCGTGGGCAGGAAGGGATTAAGCCCTAAGGCTGCATTGTGCACCAGGGCGCAGGGAACCTGACTACAGGGTCTTCAGCAGCCATGGAGCCGGCCTGAGAGATGGATCAGCAGGGGAGAGTGCCTAGGGGATGGAGCAGCCCTGCACTCCCTGGGGGAAGGACCCAGGGCGAGGGGTGAGTGGTGAAAAGTGTGCTAAGCCCCTGCCCGGGAGGCTGCTGTGGAGCCTGCAGGGTCTGGGCATGAATAGGCTGGAAATCGCTCCAACCCCGCCCAGTCCAGAGCTTGGCAGAGAGGCTTCCCCGTGCCAGTGCTGTGTGGGGCTTTGGCACATGCAGGGCTCGGCTCCTCCCGGCCAGTGCCCCAGGACGGAGGGTCTTGGGCTTTCCCAGGGCACCAGCCCAGCCAGAGGCAGTGGGGGAATGAAGGAGCCTGCACGCCAGGCTGCTGATGAACTGAGCGCTCTAACCAAGGGCTGGTTCTCTGCACCATGCTAGGAGTGGGACGCATCCTGCCGGGGGCGGGAGGGGGGGATATGGAGGAGCAGCGAGGTCAGGGGGAAGGGGCAAAGCAGGGAGAGGACGGCAAGAGGGAGAGCAGGTAAAGGGCCGATGGGTAGGCAGCAGAGGCAACATGTAACCAGCTGCCGCCTGGTGCCTGCCCGCGCACACAGCCACTGCAGCTCACAGTGCGCAGCCAGTGCCAGCTGGAAACGGGATTGGGGGCTGTACTGATGGACTGGCAGGGGGATCAGCCTGGCCCTGTGTGCTGTAGCTTCACCCTACAACCAGCCTTGCACACCCACTCCCGTCAGCCACTGGACTCCCCCCACCCTACACTCATCATTGGTGGGCAGGTGGCTGTGGAGCCCGTACTTATTGGGGGGTGAGGGGAAGGGGAAAAGAGACAGGAAAATATGGGACAATTTGCCTATTTTTAAGAAGAAGTTGGGATACCTGTAGAAGGGCTTAAAAACAGGACTCTCCCTTTAAAAACAGGATGTCTGGTCACCCTAATTAGTGCCCTTGAACATTCTTTCTAGTGCAGGTTTTTGTTCATTGTTTAACATTTGCATCATTACATTAAAATTGAATGATATGTTAAATGCTGGGGAAGGGATCAAAGATACTATAGAAGTTTCTGTGACCTGCAAAACCTTTAGAATTTTTTTAAGAGACCTAGATGTTTTTTCATTTTATAATTACATTTTAAAAATGATTTGTGTTCAAGGAAATTTACTGTTGAACCTGTTCCAAACACTCGTTTTATTTTTTTTAGACTTGTGTTCTGTGTGCATGTTAGACTTTCCATTCTTTGCTTATATGCGGGGATTTGTTTGGACATGTTACCTTGTTTATAGGAAGTTTGGTTATGGATTTCATTTTTTGGTTAAGGTGCCCAGGGCCTCTGGCCTCCATTTATGGACTCCCATACATTAACATTTCTAACCAGTGTTCAGTTGATAAATTGTGGTATGCAAAAATAAATACAAACTTAATCTTGGATTTGCAGCCCCAATGCCTGTTCTCTGGAGTGTGTTGCTTTTATGCTTCTACTCTCTGATTAGAATTTTCTTTTTCAAATGAATATCCAAAAGAATAGTCAGGAAATTGGATTTCCTCTTCCTCCTCCCCCCCCCACCCCAAATTAACCAATATGTTGAGGATTGGAGGGTTTT
Source organism: Terrapene triunguis (assembly GCF_002925995.2). Classification (NCBI taxonomy): domain Eukaryota; kingdom Metazoa; phylum Chordata; order Testudines; family Emydidae; genus Terrapene; species Terrapene triunguis. The sequence continues at coordinate 17,764,352 of NW_020664464.1, read as the reverse complement.
GTCGCATATGACATCTTTTCAGCTGATAGCTCTGGAAAGCATTTGAGATGTGGAATAATATTATTGGAAGACTTTCCCCCTTCCCCATAACCATAGAAATAACTGATGTATTTTGTGGAGTTAATCTCTCCGTTTTCCCCCCCACCCCCACCCCCCCATCAAATCTAATATTGGCAATGCAATCAACTCTCTCTTGGTAGAGGTAAATAAAATGCCTTGCTTCTGTTCACTGGGTCAGAAGTTTTTCTTTTTCCTAGTCTGTTTTCATAGTGTGATCATTAGGCATGGCAGGGTGTAAACAATAATTTAAACTACTAATTTGGTGACTTGACAGTGCCAACAGACGGTAAGAAGAACCTTGATCATAACAAACCTGCAGAGCTGGCTTGTGCCTTAAATCATGTTTTTGGCCTCTTTCCATGTGTGGTACCGAAGGAATTACATTTCCTAACTCCTTCTGCTTGTTCTGCTTCTTGAGGATTTATTACTCATGCAGAACACAAAATATTTGCAAGGAGAAGGTTCTCAGAATGCTTTATCCCCTCAGGTTGTATGATGGAGAGAGGTTATGAATCCAGGGAAAAGGAGAATCTCATGAATTCTCTTTTCATGTTTTTATACAGATCTTCTGTTGCTTTGTAATGAAAATTCCATCAGCCCTTACAACATACTCTTGCTTCGTTTTGACCGGGATAGCCCCACCTCCTCCCTTTCCCCACATACTCCCAAAGTCAAACTGCTAAACATTTCCTCAAAAAGCTACCGGTACTTAAATTAAAAGATTGTGTGCATTCAGTTACCTGTGTTGATATCTGAGGATTTCTGTGCAAAAAATATCTCAGAAAAAAGATGTGTCTTGCCCAAAGTGAAAGGTTTCTGCTTTATGAACCAATGAATAGTACACTCCTGTTTAAAACAAGTTTCACTAGTCTGTGACACACAACTGCAAGATATTTCATGCACTTGCTGGAATAAATAACACACTGGGGGCTGCCTCAGAAGCCTACTCAATGGAGTTTGCTGTGCCTGATTTTACACATCTTGCAGCTAATCAGAGATCAAAAATGAATGCCAGCACTAAGGGCATGTTGGGGATTTGTGACACTCAGGAGAAAAAGTGAGTCCATAAAGCATGATTACTCTTCCATATATGTAGATTCTCTTTAATTGTTGAAAGATCTGCTGTAATACTGATAACGATCTTCATTTAATAATCCAAAAATAATTCAGCACGTTATTAACGTTAGTTATATTCTTTATGTAGGAAGAGCACAAATGGATAGAAATTGTTTATAAAAATGTGGGGGAGGGGGATTTCAACATTAACGTGTAACATGTTTCTCCATTAAGAGAAATATATTTTACAATCCGGTTTGTCCATTGGGGCATTCCACAACTAAGGTGGAATCTGGCAAGCCAGATTCTGAAATGCCTTTCCCACAAAGAGGCAAGTCACACAATGTTGCAACAAATACTGATAAGATGCATTGTTTTGTTGAGCAGTATGCAGTTCGTGACTGTAGCTGTTCCAAAGAGAATATGAAAAATGGTGGTGGCAAACATCAGGCATTCTATTTACATTGCATTCTGAGCATTGACTAAACAGGTTGGGATCTGCAGTTTTGGCCAATGATTTTTTATTTTAACATAATGTCATTTACTGTGGCCAGTTATTTATATATGGTAAAGAGTGGCTAAGAATCATGTCTCGTATTGGCTAAACCAAATTAAACATGAGACCAAAACATTCCAATAGTGATCCAGTGCTGAACTTATGTATACAGTGACCACCAGATTTGAAAGAAGTGTAGGGTATAGAAAACCCAGTCACAGAATCACATACAAAAGAGTGGAGCTGGCTGATGTGACTTTGAGGTCATAATCTTTCCAGGGAATAAATAGTTCATGCAAACAGAACACTAACTCTGCCCTCATATGTTCCATGACTATTTTCCTGTGCTTAACTTATACTTACAGGTCTATTTCCAGTGTTTTCTACAGGGTTTCCTATATGTGACAGGGAGGAGGTTAAAGATACATGGTGACAGGACAGGCATTCATGGAAGGTGCTGCGCTGTCCAGAACTTTGAAGCTCTGCTGGCCTGCAAAAATTTGGCAATAGCATCTGTAAATTCCATCAGGTGGAACTATTTGGTCTGATACTGCAGTGCTCTGTCCCATTCACCTTTGGAGGTCCATAAGAGAGCTTCTTTTCTGAGAACCTTAGGAGATGTTTCAGAGTGGTAGCCGTGTTAGTCTGTATCAGCAAAAAGACGAGGGGTCCTTGTGGCACCTTTGAGACTAACAATTTTATTTGAGCATAAGCTTTCGTGGTCTATAACCCACTTCGTCAGATGCATGGACTGAAAAAAA
>NW_020664464.1:17729001-17761879 GCF_002925995.2 Terrapene triunguis | reverse complement strand
CACATGAAAAGATGGGAGTTGGCCTCATTAGCACTGACCCCCCACTTGAAAAGATGGGAGTTGCCTTACTAAGTGGGGGGTCAGTGCTAATGAGGCCAACTCCCATCTTTTCATGTGCTGTATATTTATACCTGCCTACTTTTTTTTCACTCCATGCATCTGATGAAGTGGATTATAGACCACGAAAGCTTATGCCCAAGTAAATTTTAGTCTCTAAGGTGCCACCAGGACTCCTCGTTGATTTTTAGGAGATGGGTTCCTCCTCAGGTGCATCTGTGTGTCATTCTCATTCACCTTACAGAGGGCTCAGTTGTGGGTTTGCTACGATCCCTGTGTATGGGATAATGTGTAGTTGCGCCAACTAGGAGCAGCCCATGAAATAGATTGCGACTCTGAGTTGCAATCTGCTTCTGAGATGGATGGGAATGCACATGTGCCAGCCGTATACCTGGCATAGTGTATGTCTCTGGTGCACCAGTGCAACTGTGCTGCCCACCACAAAGGTGGTGTGCTGTCAAGGATCCACACAGCTGGGCAGGAGAAGAGAGTAGCAGGTCTGCAGGTGTTGTTTCTCTCCCCATTGTGCTGCCTCCCTGCATGTGGGTTGCTGGCACAGGCGAGAAAGTACCCTTACTTCTCAGCACAGGATAGGCCATGATCTGTCCCTGAGGGTTCTTACACACTTAATGCCTTCACATGTTTCAAGGTCCTCAGGAGCTGAGGCAAGGGTTTATGCCATGGCAGGTCTTTTCCCTCATCCTCAGGTACTCCTACCAGAGCATAGCAACATATTTGACTCTGCTCCTCACAAGTTAACCATGCGTGCATGTGCATTAATCCCTCCTGAGCTGTGCACTTTTTTGTGCAAAACAAAAACAATCTACTGCAGATATTTAGTATGTGACTTTCTAAAGCTCATAATTTGGTCAATTTATTTTTTAAACCAGCCTCTTTCTGTTTACTTTTTGAGATCTAAATCTGCCTGAAGCTAGAAATGTTTAAACAAAGCCATTTGTAGCTTAGAGGAATCTGATCAAGTTGGAGCCTAGCTATAACATTTAATAAAGGACCTGTTTTTAGTTCTTTTGAGCTACTAAATGGACTTGTAATTTTCCAGAAAATAGACAGTAGCCTGTGAGTGAGTACTGTAACTTAATATGATCAATGGTTTTTCATGCTTAAAGGGATTTTGAAGCCTGCTTGGACTGAAAAATATAACTCTAACTATACTCTTTAAATAACTCAACTATAGGAACACTACTGATGCCTTTGTTAAAGTTCTGATGAAACTGTAGGAAGAGAGAGAGCTCAAATATCTTGCATGTAAAGGTCACAACATGATTCTTAATGTTTGGATTGTACAATATTCACATTTATGGATGCCTAGGGCAAGAAAACTGTGCATATTTGCTTCTGGGGGAAAAATGAAGACATGATGATTGGCTGCTACTTAGCTTGTTGGCTTAGTGGTTGATTTGAACTATTCTGTAGGGAACATTGCAGCAGAATGTCAACACTGATGAATGTTACCGTTGAACAGAGTCTATAGATGTATCCTGAAGAGGGAAAAGAGGAGGGAATGTGTGTGTGTGTCGGAGAATAAGAAAAATCACAATGTATGTGGAAAACTTGTTTGTAAAATAAAATTTCTAATTTCCAAAATTAGACCAGGTAACAAGCTCCTGGAGTGAGGGAACCAGTGACAGTCTGGGATCTACAAGAGAAACTAATACTTTTGGTATAATTTGGAAAGTGACTGTTGTTAGAAACTTAATGAGCTGAAGAGCTTAAATACTTTTTAATGAATTTTTCACAGTTGGTTTTTAAAGGATTGTTTAGTGTGATTAAGGACTGTGGGAAGGAGGAGAATGTTACTAGACAGAAAGGATTCTGAATTCCTGGAGACCAAAGATGTAAAAAAGAATTGGTTGCATGCTTATTCTATTATTCATAAATTATTCTGCGATATTATGCCGTGACTGATGATATCAGAAATGAATATAAAGTGTATATAAGTATTCTTTTTAGTGCTATCCTTGAGTACCTGACCTGGAAAATGTAAATAAACACATCTTCAGTTACATTTTACTTTTAAAATTATTTCAGCATATTTTCATGTGTGTCTGTAGGTCGTATGAGAGGATGTGGTCCTGTCAGAATGCATAATATAAAATAATGCCGAAATAAATATAGTGAGCTTGATTCTCAGATATGCTAAGGTTTTAAAGTTAGTGAAAACAATCCCTAAAGAATAGTCCCTGATTGGCGTAGAACTGGTGTAATAGCTCCCTACTGATTCTGCTCCCACTGGGGTAGGTTTGGAGGTATGTTGGGGTGTGGCCAAAGTGCACTGCTCTAAAGCTCATCTCTGCTTCCTAAAAGTAATAGGAAGCAGAGCATAAGTTGGATCAGCCTTGGGGGCCAGACAATAAATACTGTAATAGGAAAAAGCTGACACAAATGAGTTTCATTTAGATTCAGATGTGTGCAGTGTCAATCTATTAGTGATATGCAGTGGTGTTGTAGCTGTGTCAGTCCCAGGATATTAGAGAGACAAGTTGGGTGAGGTAATATCTTTTATTGGACCAACTTCTGTTGTCTCTCTCCTCACCTACTTTGTCTCTCTAACTTATTAGTTGATGGCATTTGGGATTTCCTAAAACTAATTTGCAATGCAAAATATTTCAGCAGCAAGAGAGGAACCGGTATCAAGGTGTTAAATGTTTGAGAAGCCCAAGGATACTTTATATAATTTACAGGTATCATGGAAAAATCGCTTCTTTTCTCAGGGCCTGATCCAAAGCCCCTCAAAATCAATGAGATCCTCCCAGAAATGCAAATACAACCCCTTTCTCCATGATTGCAGAAATCAATGTGGTTCAGAATATATAAAAGACATGTTGATTATAGGTAATGTTCTCACTTTGTCTTAAATTTTATTTGACTTAATCTCAAAATCACATACATAAGGGGAGAGGCTGTAACAAACAAACAAAAAAAACAACAAACCAGGTGCTTGCTTATTTTGTTTTCCATTGCAATATGTCAAAGTTAAACTTAGGCAATTATTTGTTCTTGTAGAAACTACTTTATATTTTCTTTTTAAAATACTCTACAAATTGCTTCTAAGCTTTTGCTGTACAGTTAACAAACACAACTAAATTTTGGAAGCTTGGAATATTCTGTCCAGTCCTGTTACTGTAGACATCCCTGTATTGATAATGTTTTAGAGCTTAGACAAGAATGGTATTTACAGATTTAACAACCACTGCTATCACTGCCCACATGGTTTTCCTAAGAGATTGAGCATACCTCGCTTCATGATGCAGAAATCCTTTGAGTGTCTTGATCAACTCTGAAATTTAATTTTCTACAAGTATATGTAGATGTCCAGTCAGACTAAATATATTATCTGAGACATGTTGTGATGAAGTGGGAAATTTTTATGAATTGTATGTGCCTCAGTTTCCCCCATACTTTGCATTGCTACCTGGGAAAGGGGGAAGTTTGCTCTCAAAGAAGAGTGTGTGTGTATGTGTGTGTGGACTGAACGGGTCACTTAAAAAGACCTGGCTGAAGCTGACCCATAACAATGGATAATCCAAGAAGATGATGGGACGCCCCAATTACCAGGACATTAAGAATTAAAAGTTGGCTGTGGAAGAACCTTACAGCTCTCACTTTGGACTGACTCAGGGCATGTCTACACTACAAACTTAAGCCGATTTTAAGTTAAGTTGATATACAGCCACTATAGTAATTACTACAGTTTTTTGTGTCCACACTATCTTCCTTTTTCTTGCGATGGAGTGCGTCCTCACCAGGAGCACTTACACCGACTTAAGAGGGGCAATGTGGAGGGCTGAGAGCACAAGATCTCAGCTCCCCGCTCTCAGCTGGGCAGCTTCCGGAGGCTCCCTGCAGGGAGTCCTGCTGCCGGCTGGGCTCCCAACTCTGAACTTGGGCAGCTGCCCGACTGGGAACAGGGAGCCTGCAGCTGCCTGGCTTGGAGCAGGAAGCCCCCCACCTGCCCCAGGGTGACAGCCCGAGCTTTGAGCCGGGCACAGGGTTCAGAGCAGGGAGCCTACCAACCTTTCTTGTCAATTTCCTGGCTCCAGCAGGGAGCTGTGAAATTGACAAGAATGACAGGCAACAGCCAATGTAAGTAATGCAGTGTCTACATGGACACTGTGTCACCCTAACTACACAGACGTAAGCCCTACACTTTTTGCACTTCTCATGGAGGCGGAGTTATGTGGGTGTAGTAGGGCACTTACATCGGCGGGAGCAAGGCTCTAAGGTAGACACTGACCTAATTAAGTCGATGCAAGCTGCCTTCTGTCGACCTAATGTAATGTAATGTAACCTTCTGTAATGTAGACCAGGTCTCAGGTTTGGTCTATACTGTACTCCTGAGGGCATTTTGTGCCAAAAAATTAAAATTCTGCACACAATATTTTAAAATTCTGCAAATATTTGTCAAATAAACGTGAAGGCTCCAGCATGGCATTGGGGAGCACAGGCCACTGGCTGCGCAGAAATGGGAGATCACTGTGTAGCTCCCCCCACCTCACCCCCTGGGACACAGACTCGGCGGTGAAGCTGCACCTAACCCTGACACAGTGCAAGGACCGGGCTTGCCCCAGAAACTCCTCACGGCCCTGCCCCTCCATGTCAGGTGCATGAGGTGTGGTAGGCAGGCTCATCAAGGCAGGATCCAAGTATGGAGGATCCATGTGTGGGTTTAGAGCAGGGGTAGGCAACCTATGGCATGGGTGCCGAAGGCGGCACACGAGCTGATTTTCAGTGGCACTCACACTGCCCGGGTCGTGGCCACCGGTCCGGGGGGGGCTCTGCATTTTAATTTAATTTTAAATGAAGCTTCTTTACGTTACATACAACAATAGTTTAGTTATATAATATAGACTTATAGAGAGAGACCTTCTAAAAACGTTAAAATGTATTACTGGCATGCGAAACCTTAAATTAGAGTGAATAAATGAAGACTTGGCACACCACTTCTGAAAGGTTGCCGACCCCTGGTTTAGAGGGTTGTGTGAGGCAATCTGGGTGCGGGTGGCTCAGTGGGCGGTCTGGGTGTGAAGGGGATCTGGATGCACAGGGGCTTGTTGGGGGGGTCTGGGTATCTTGCAGGGGATCCAGGTGAAGGTGGTTGGGGCTCAGCGGGGGGTGGGGGTCTGGGTGTGGGGGGATAGAGCTCAGCAGGGGAGTCTGGGGCTGTGGGGGAGTGGGGCTCAGTGTGGTGGGGATCCAGGTGCCACTGGTTGGGGCTCCGTGGGAGGGAATCTGGGTACGGGTGGCTTGTTGGGGTGGTCCAGGTGCAGGGGGAATGGGACTCATTGCGGGGGTTTCTGGGTGCAGGGGGGTGAGGCTTGGCGGGAGGGTCTGGGTATGAGGGGGTCTGGATGCACAGGGGTTGGGCAGATGGGGGAGCAACTCCTTGCAAGGGATCCCTCCTCCTGCAGCTGAGGAGCAATGGGTGCCAGAAACTTGGGGCAGGGGGAGTTTGCAGAGCTTCCTGCAGCCGGGGGAGAAATCTGGAAGTGGGTCTGACCCGGCCCCGGATGCTGTGCAGGGGAAGAGGAAGTCCCGTCCAGCCCAGCCCGGATTAGCAGCTAAACTCGGTGCAGGGTAGGGACTACCAGCTGGGTCTTCCCTAGTCCCGCCTCCTGCCCCATAGTGATTTATCTCCCTGGGCACCCGAAACATACTGCTGGGGAGGATTGTATGACCGCTCTTGTGACTTCCCTTTGCTTCCCCGTCAGAAAGTCATTTTTCTGTGGGGAAGCAAAGAAATCCTTGGGGGACATGAATTCTGCACATGCGCAGTGGCGCGGAATTCCCCCGGGAGTAATACTAGGATGTTATGTCGGTATAACTACGTCACTTAAGGGGGGTGGAAACTCTACCCTCCTGAGCAATGCACTTATATAAACCTAACCTTCGATATAGACATCACTGTGTTGACAGGAAGGCTTCTCTCACCACCATAGCTATCACCTCTTGGAGGAGTGGAATACCTATGCTGATGGGAGAAGCTCTCCCGTTGAATAGGTAGCATAGTCACTGAAGCATTACAGTGACGCAGCTGCATCGGTGCAGCTGTGCTGCTGCAACACTATAAGTGTAAGGAGGTCAGAGAGAGACAGAGCTTGAAAATGGAGTTCACTACAGTTTGGTTGATTAATTGCTCTGGCTTAATCAGAATGGACTATGCTTTAACCTTTATTTCTCTGTTAACCTAAGGACTTCCAGTGCTGGGTTCCAGTTGACTAATAAATCCTACTTTGTGTTGAGGTGTCAGTGCAAATGTGACGGGTTCGGTCACAGAGACCCCCTTGGGACTGTCACCTGATGTGCTGAAATTACCTCTGAGCCTGTTTTCCCTGATGGCTTGGGACTCCAGAACCCTGCCTTGTTGAGCCAGACATGCTAGCCTGCTGCAACACAGACCCAGGTCTGCACCACGCCCCGAAAGCTGCAGACTTTAACCAAAAACTGCTCAGCAGGTCACCTGTCTCCAGCACCCAGAAAACCAGTTCCCAATGGGATGCAAATCCCAAATAAATCAATTTTACTCTGTATAAAGTTTATACAGGGTAAACTCATAAATTGTCCGCCCTCTGTAACACTGATAGAGAGAGATGCACAGCTGTTTGCTCCCTCGGGTATTAATCACTTACTCTGGATTTGTTAATAAACAAAAGTGATTTTTATTAAGTATAAAAAGTAGGATTTAAGTGGTTTCAAGTAATAACAGACAAAATAAAATAAGTTACCAAGCAAAATAAAGGAAAAGCACGCAAGTCTAAGCCTAATACATTACGAAACTGATTACAGATAATATCTCACCCACAGAGATGTTCCAATAAACTACTTTCACAGACTAGACTCCTTCTTAGTCTGGGCCCAATACTTTCCCCTGGTACAGTCCTTGTTAGTTCCAGCTCAGGTGGTAACTTGGGGATTTCTCATGACTGGCAGCTCCTTTTGTTCTGTTCCATCCCCCTTTTATATCTTTGGCATAAGGCAGGAATCTTTTGTCTCTCTGGGTTCCCATCCCTCCTTCTAAATGGAAAAGTACCAGATTTAAGATGGATTCCAGTATCGTGTGACATGGTCACATGTCCTGTGAGCCCCCAGCCTCCATTCTACCAGTGCTGGCTCACAGGAACACAGGAAGGCTTGCAAGTAAACGGAGCCGTTTATAACCAATTGTCCTAGTCAATGGGAGCCATCAAGATTTTAAACCACCATCAATGGCCCACACTTTGCATAATTACAGTAGGACCTCAAAGCTATACTTAATATTTTTAGCTTTCAAGATACAAGAATGATACATACATACAAATAGGATGACCACTCAGTAGATTATAATGATGCCTTACAAGAGACCTTTTGCATGAAGCATATTCCAGTTACATCATATTCACACTCATTAGCATATTTCCATAAAACATATGGAGTGCAATGTCACAGCAAATATTTGCTTAGGTTCATTAGTCTCTGAAGAGTGTTCAATTTTCTACCAGGAGTCAGTTTCAGTTGGACTTGCTGACAGAGCTCACAATGTGAAACAGGAGTGCTGAAACCCAGATGCTCCAGTCTAGGAGGCAGTGAGGCTCCAGGGCCTCCCATGAAGGAAGAGTGGCACTGCTTTGGGGCCTGCAACATTGAAGGGGTTCCTTCAAGAGACTGTTTAAAAGGTGGAGATCATGTGGCTCTGTGACATGCTGCAGAGTTTATCCAAAGGTAGGATCTTCTTCAAACGCTCTGTCAGGAAACTGAGATTCTCTTCTTCATGAGCTACAGCAAAACTGCCTTTATACCTGATCCACACAGACAGATAATGATCACAGGAAACTGTAGGTGACGCTTTTTGGCTCTGGCTCTGATGTCTGAGTTGTGAAGCAAAAGGGGAGAACAATAAGCTGTACAGGCATCATAGCAAGCCGAGAATCCATATTTTGCACTATTTTCTGGGCACAGTACTTGCTTGCTTAATCACTCACATTGTCTGGGTTAGATGACTCTTGTATAACGTTTATTCATGTCTACAAATAAGTAGGTGTGAGAAAACAAGTATCTCTTAAACTCCTTCACCTTCTAAAAATTATTTTTTATACAAACAACCTGAGACAGTGGCTGTCATTGAGCCATTGTAATTCAGACCTTACTTTGGCACAGCAGTATCAATACTACAGGGGGTTGAAAAATGCCCTTGTCTTTTTTATGGAAAACTTTTTAAATGAAATTTTTAATTTCCATTACAAATCAGGGTTTCTTTATTTTAAAAAAATAAATAAAACAAAGCCTGAAAACGTCTCAGTTTTCAAAAAAAACATTTGGTTACAATTTTTGGATTAAATGAAACCAAACTCTGACAATTTTTACTGAAAATCAAACCCAGAATGATTTTTTTAACCATTTTTTTCCAGTTTCTCATTGAAAAACTAGAATATTTTGGCTCCAGTTAAAATTTTGTTGAAAAGCCATTTCGTCCAAAAATGTTTTGATGGAAAAAATGTGCCACAGTTCTTAACAGCATCTTAACAGTTAACATTGTGGGCAAAATTCTGCCCTCCTAAGAAACTCTGCACTTCACAATGGTTTCACAATGATGGTTACATGGGGTGTAAGTTGGGGCCAGATTTTTATCCTATATCTTTGTTAAAGTGAGGCTTTTTGTTTTGCTGACCTGCAAGGCAAGACTACAAATTATTTTCTGTTTGAAAGCCGTTCGGAAGATCTTCTCCCACAAATCTTTTGTTTCATAGAGACAATCAGCTGCTCTCTCTGATAGCTCATTGTAAGAAACAGCACCTCACTCTTACATGTGACTCCATTTTATAAGGCAGTGCAATCTAGTGGATTGAACACAAGGCCGGGAGGTGGGAACTCCTAAATTCGTATCCAGCTCTACCATCAACTCACTACATGGTCTTGGGCAAGTCCTTTCACCCGTCTATGCAGCTTTGTCCCTCTTTGTAAAATAGAGCGAATGACCAATTCACAGGTAAATTATGAGGATTTATTAGATTATACAACTTGTACAGCCCTTTGAAAGGGAAAAAAAAGGAAAGGTCCTAAATATTAGGATTCACTTCTACTCAAATGGTTTTTAAAATGCAGTTTTTCTTCACTGCACAAAGCTCACAAAAATGTTACAGTCTTATTTTTATTAGTTTCTTATGTGTGCATACATGCTTTGGCAATAGTTATCTTTGAAAGTGTTCGAAGGGCAAAACTGGCATTAGGCACAGAGATTTCTTTGGGCAACAGGTAGCATTCTACAAAGGCAGACCAAAAAACAGAATTGTAGGAGGCTAGAGTCTTGCCCATGTTGTAGACTAGAAGAAAAGTATCAAACCTGTTATTGAAATGTGTTCTTGTAATTATTTTAAGAGTAGGCACCCAGCTTCCTTATTTCTTCAGTCCTAGAAGTCTGATTGACTCCATATATAACAATTCGTTAAAATCTATTCTAGCAGGATATCACAGATAGCAATATTCTGATTAAAGGGGAAACTATTACATATGCAAATCTGTCCTGAAAACACATTTTATAAGAGAGTTTCATTAGTGAGGCTTTTGTGATTCATTATTTCTGCTTGAAAGATCACAAGATATTAGAATATAATAAGAGTTAGAGAAATTGAATTGGTAATCACAGAGGTCCTCGTGTGTGAACATGTATTGATTTATTTTTTGTCCCCAGTGTGGTCCAGATACTATGAAGATATATTTTTGTGTGCATGTGTGTTTGTTTTATCTTTTTATTTTCCATGGTAAACATTAAAGCTGTTTCAAAAACTGCGTTGCGAAGAAGGAAGCATCATAGCTGGCTCTTACCATTATAGAGGGGACTGATGTAGGAGATGAAAAGAATTCTTTGAGTGGGAGGAGGAAAAGGAGGAGGTGGATTACCCACTGTGATAGAAGAACCCCTCCTGTCCCTGTTGTGAGTGTCTGCATTGAAGCGCTGCAAGGCTGAAGCTGTGCTGCTGTAGCATTTTAAGTGTAGGCATGGCCTAAGAAATGAAGCAGGGGTTGGTTAAATGTTGTGTAATAATAGTGTTGTAGTAGTATTGTTGATTAGGTTAAGCCATCAGAATACAAACATTTATATAAATGTTTTGCTCAGACCTCCCAAGAAAGAGGTTTGATGCAGGGGATTCCTGCAGAGTATGTGGGCAAAACAGAATCCTTCTCCCCAGGCTGTGGAGCAGAACTGAGCCACTCTGTGGCTCCTAAAGCAGCTTCATATTACAGCCCATGCATCCCTTTTCCACAGGTGTGGGAAATGGCTTGTGGATCCACCTAGCTACCTGGGTTTTCGGGGTGTGCGTGTGTGTGTGTGTTTTTGTTATTGTTTTTTAGAAGGTCCCCCATCACTCTGGGGAACTTCGGTGGCGGGTCCCGGAGCGAGTGAAGGACCCACCGCCGAACTGCCGCTGAAGATCCGGAGCGGAAGAAGCTCCGGGTCTTTGGCAGCGGGTCCTTCACTCGCTCCAGGTGTGTTCGGCGGCACTGAAGGACCTGCTGCTGAAGACCTGCCGAAAACTCTTATGGGGGCCCCTGTGGGGCCCGGGGCCTGGGGCAAATTGCCCCACTTGCCCCCCCCCCCCCCCCGGCGGCCCTGATTATAGGTAACTGAAGTGCTGATGGAGATATGTGTATAAATGTCTAGACTGGAGGAGAGATTCAGATTCCAGTGTTTGTCACTGATTCTGTCTGTGCTTTCACTAGCTGGTGATACTGCAGTTGGTCTTTTATTTCCTTCTATATGCATATGATTGCAAGTTGACCTTCTGTATAATACAAAGACCTGATGCTGACTTTCACAGAATAAAATTTCCCTGAGATTGAGGGAACAGACTGTAGCAATAGATGCACATCCAGTGATAAACTTCAGTTCTTTTTAATTAGGATATTTTGACTTCTAAATGCAAAAGATTATCTTGCAAAGCACCAAATGATAACTTCTTCAAATACTACTGACTTATTCAGAAAGGCCCAGATGAAATGGTTTACATAATCCATCTGTTTTTATCATATGTTGAAGACAAATGAAATTGCAGGCAAAAGGAGACTAGTTGTTTTTAATGGTTCAATTTAACAATTGGGATATTCAGGGATGGTGAGATAAATATCTGTCAGACTTAATTTAGGCATTTGCTATTTATAAGTAGGGTATCCTATAAGACATGTCAACTCCATACGCTGTATTTCACAGAAGCAAGTGTGTTTGGTTTGTTTTGTTTTAAAAAGAGGTTAACCACCAGACTATAAATCTTCAGAATAATTTTATAAAAGTGAAAGGAGGAAGACTGATCACTTGTCTGATAGCTTAAACTAAAAACTGTCAGTTCCCTTGCCTTCCGTTCCTGCAGCAGTTTCTGTCTTCTGTTTTTTGGTGGAACATCTGCAGAAACTGTTCTGGGGTTTGCAGGGCATTACAGGCATCCTTTTATAAGGTGTTGGGGTATTTAGGGATGGTGAGATTAATATCTCTCAAAACTAATTTAGGCATTTGCTGTTTATAAGTAGGGTACACTACTAATTTTTTTCTTTCATAGTCAGTGACATTGATACAATATTTAGTAACAAAGATGAATGGAGTTTTTATAAGCATCATTGTCCTAGAGATGAAGGCAATAATTCTTGAAGTCTTTACCAGTGGTTGAACTGTCTGCTGTTGATACTTGGAAGCTTCAGTGACTTTTATTCTCAGGGTAAGTCACTATAAGGTCACTTCTTAAAATCTTTTTATGGAGCTGGGTCTATACCAACCCCCCAAAGTTTGGGGAATGTTTGAGCCCTGAATCCAGATCTTAGTTGGACTCTACACAGATAGATCTCTTTGCAGGATCAGGGCATAGTGTAGGCAAATCAGCTAGTTGTGGTACTGTGGCTGATACATTCATATATCTGAATTCCTTCTCTCATGTAAACTTTGAGTTCCTAATTTCATAGAATCATAGAACTGGAAGGGATCTCGATAGGTCATCTAGTCCAGTCCCCTGCACTCATGGCGGGACTAAGAATTATCTAGACCATCCCTGTCAGGTGTTTGTCTAACCTGCTCTTAAAAATCTCCAGTGATGGAGATTCCACAACCTCCCTAGGCAGTTTATTCCAGTGACTAACCACACTGACAGTTAGGAAGTTTTTCCTAATGTCCAACCTGAATCTCCCTTGCTGCAATTTTAAGCTCATTGCTTCTTGTCCAATCCTCAGAGATTAAGAAGAACAATTTTTCTCCTTCCACCTTGTAACAATCTTTTATGTACTTGAAAACTATTAGCATGTCCCCTCTGTCTTCTCTTTTCCAGAATAAACAAACCCAATTTTTTCAATCTTTCCTCATAGGTCATGTTTTCTAGACCTTTAATCATTTTTGTTGCTCTTCTCTGGACTTTCTCCAATTTGTCCACATCTTTCCTGAAATGTGTCCAGAACTGGACACAATATTCCGGTTGAGGCCTAATCAGCCTCCAGAGTAGAGCGGAAGAATTACTTCTCGTGTCTTGCTTACAACACTCTTGCTAATATATCCCAGAATGCTGTTTGCTTTTTTTGCAACAGTGTTACACTGACTCATATTTAGCTTGTGGTCCACTATGGCCCCCAGATTCCTTTCCACGGTACTCCTTCCTAGGCAGTCATTTCCCATTTTGTATGTGTGCAACTGATTGTTCCTTCCTAAGTGGAGTACTTTGCATTTGCCCTTATTTAATTTCATCCTATTTACTTCAGAACATTTCTCCAGTTTGTCCTGACCATTTTGAATTTTAATCCTATCCTCCAAAGTACTTGCAACCCCTCCCAGCTTGGTATTGTCCACAAACTTTATAAGTGTATTCTCTATGTCATTATCTAAATCATTGATGAAGATATTGACCAGAACCGGACCCAGAACTGATCCTTGTGGGACCCCACTCATTATGTCCTTCCAGCATGACTATGAACCACTGATAACTACTCTCTGGGAACGGTTTTCCAACCAGTTATGCACCCACCTTACAGTAGCTCCATCTAGGTTGCATTTTCCTAGTTTGTTTATGAAAAGGTCATGCGAGACGGTATCAAAAGCTTTACTGAAGTCAAGATATACGTCTACTGCTTCCCCCCTCCCACCCCATCCACAAGGTTTGTTACCCTGTTAAAGAAAGCTATCAGGTTGGTTTGACATAGTTTGTTCTTGACAAATCCATGGTGACTGTTACTTATCACCTTATTATAATATAAATGTTTGCAAATTGATTGCTTAATTATTTGCTCCATTATCTTTCCCAGTACTGAAGTTAAGCTGACTGGTCTGTAATTCCCCAGGTTGTTCTTATTTCCTTTTTATAGATTGGCACTCTCTTTGCCCTTTTCCAGTCTTCTGGAATCTCTCCCGTCTTCCATGACTTTTCAAAGATAATAGCTAATGGCTCAGATATCTCCTCAGTCAGCTCCTTGAGTATTCTAGGATGCATTTCATCAGGCCCTGGTGACTTGAAGACATCTAACTTGTCTAAGGCCTTGTCTACACTAAAGGGAAAAGTTGATCTAAGCTACGTAATTTTGAGTTACGTGAATAGCGTAACTCAAATAGACGTAGCTTAGATCTACTTACTGCGGGGTCCACACTACTCGATGTCGATGGGAAACGCTCTCACATCGATTCCCCTTACTCTTCTTCATCTGGTGGAGTACAAGAGTCAATGGGAGAGCGATCTGCGGTCAATTTAGCGGGTCTTCACTAGACCCGCTAAATCGACCGCCAATGCATCGATTACTGCTCATCAATCCCCCAGTAAGTGTAGACAAGCCCTTAGTAACTTTTAACTTGTTCTATCCCTATTTTAGCCTCTGATCCTACCTCATTTTCACTGGTATTCACTATGTTAGACGTCCAATCACAACCAGCCTTCTTGGTGAAAACCAAAACAAAGTCATAAAGCATTTCTGCCATTTCTACATTTTCTGTTATTGTTTCCCCCCGCCCATTGAGTAATGGGCCTACCCTGTCCTTGGTCTTCCTCTTGCTTCTAATGTATTTGTAGAATGTTTTCTTGTTGCCCTTTATGTCTCTAGCTAGTCTGATCTCGCTTTGTGCCTTGGCACTTTCTAAATTTGGCCCTACATACTTGTGGTGTTTGTTCATTTAAAAGCATGTGTCATTACTTTAGCTACGGTATATAATGTTAGGCCTCTTTAAGATTTTTTTTTTGAGTTAACGATCACAATATTTATTTTGATATTTTAGAGCTGTGCTATTTCTCACTATCACGAGTAACAGACTGTTATGGCGTGTTTGTTTAATTTTTTTAAAGGATTTTAAATATTTCATTAAATTTTATAATGATTGTTTTGAACTATATTTTAAATTTCACAATGTTCCCTCCCTCCCACACTGCTTTGGGGAGGAACACTCAGGATTTTATAAATAAAATTATTATTGGGAGTAAGTAAATAATGTTACTCCAGTTGAACACGTGGGCAAACTGGTAGTTTATCTTTGCCAGTGTTTGACTTAACTCAGATGGTGGTTGTTTATTCCCAGACAGATTTTCCACTAGCAGGTATAATTCCTTAACCATGCTAATATATTTTCCTGTGGCATTTGGTAATGAAAATGTGTTCATAGAAATTTCTCAGGTTTCAGATCTGTGCAATTTTCTTTGAGCATATATTCCATATGTATTCAAATATACCCAATACAAGTCAGAGTCTCACATATGTTTTGTGTGTGTGTGTGTGTGTGTGTGTGTGTGTGTGTATGTATGTATGTATGTATAACTGTGCTTCTTGCATGCTTACATTGTTTTTCACAGTGGTACCTGGATCCTTCCAGTAGATTATCCTCATGATGTATTTTCAAGGAAGATACATATGGTCCAGATTGACCAAAAGTGTGGAGCTGTTAAAGAAAAAATTAGTCCTCTATTGGAATACAGGGGCTAGATCAGACAATCTGATCCCAGTGCAGCTCTGTTTGTTCCCCCTGGTTAATATTAACATTTTCTGCTAGATTTAAATTGGCCTGTGCTGCTGGATCTAGCTGAAATGTAAACATATTTAGTTAATAATAGTATCTAGACTTACATACCAGGAATTGTTTACATTCAGCTGTGTCACTATCCCCAACAAAGTCTATCTGATTTTCACAGTCAATAAATCCTTCCATATCCTGCACTTTTGTCCATTTCCACACATTGTGTGAAATGGCTTCTGTGGTGACAATTCTTACGTGTTCTAAGTTCCACATGCCTTACTTTGCCTTTAGCACACTTCCCTCCACAGTACCCGCTATTAAATGTAATTGCATGAGGTGTTGCAGTGTCTGGCTCAGTTTCGGAATCCAACAAGAGACCTGGCTCAGTTTCAGAACTTGATCTGAACCTAGCCAGACAATTCTGACTTTTTGCAAATGCAAATATGTCTCTTTCAGGGTTGGTTTTTTTGTTTGTTTGGGTTTTTTTTTTTTTTTCTTATTTAGGCCTTGTCTACACTACAGGGGAAATTTGATCTAAGCTACGCAATTTGAGTTACAGTATGAGTTACAGAATACTGTACGTTGACTTGAATAGCGTAACTCAAATCGGCGTAGCTTAAATCTACTTATCATGGGGTCCACACTATGCAATGTTGACGGGAGATAGTCTCCCGTTGACTCCCCCTACTCTTATCTATCCGGTGGAGTACAGGAGTCGACAGGAGAGTGATCTGCAGTCAATTTAGCGGGTCTTCACTAGACCCGCTAAATTGACCGCCAATGCATCGATCACCGCTTGTCGATCCCCAGTAAGTGTAGACAAGCCTTTAGTCTGCTGTATCAGTTCTCCTTTAATGGAGCTACTAGCTGTAAAATCAGCTTAGTTGTACTCATGTAATAGTCTTCTGATAGCTTTTATCTTCTATAATTCTTTGTCATTTGATATCATCTACATGGTATCCATACTCAGTTTTTGGAGAGTAAGTAAAGGCCCCTTTTACAATGATCTGATGCAGCATCTGCTTTTTGACAGTGAATATTGAACACATGGTGCTCAAATATGAGACTTTATTAGGAGTACAATCATTCCCAGACTCTTTAATCAAAACAGTTCAATATATTCTCTTTTTGAACTGGAGCTGCTCTGTAATTTACGAATACTGTATGTTGACTTAGGAATCGGGATGTTTACTGTACAAATGCATTGGTTTAACTTAACAGAGGACTGTAAGGAAAAACAAGTCAGAAGGAAAACAGAATGGCTCAAGATAAGCCAATTCCGAGCAAATACTAATGGGTTGTTGAAAAACAGTGCCATTACAGGACAAGACCAATGTACATGATGGATTAAAAGGCCTAAGCAGTTTAATAAGGGACTCTAGCTCAAGAGAGGGGCGAGTTTTCAGGGAGGTTATTTGAGGCAACCAAGCTGAGATGCAGACACTTACAGAGTGTGTCTGAAAAAGTTAGTCCGGTATAGGTTACCACCAGAGGATGGTAAGCTCTAGTAAGATAAACTTGTGTAGACTGTATTGTTTTTAAGGTCCTAAATGCTTTGTTTCTATTGTAAAAATAAATAATACTTTCCATTAAGAAGGCTGAATGGTCACTGAATACTACTGGTCACAGACTGCTGAAGGGAAGAACTGCAGGTGTCCAAACTCAGTCAGACCTGCTGGGTAAGCATGATTGCTGTACCAGATACCGTAGCCCAGGGCCTGGTATAAAAGAGGGAGAATTGTGGAATTCCACCCCAGGATAGGTAAAGGCACAAGACCCAACACCTGAGGGGTGCATTCAAAGACTAGAAAGGGGACAGAGGTACAACTAGACCTGTAGCTGTGACAATGGGGTCCTTTTTCCATTTTCATGTAGAAATGTCTTTTAAATCTCCTAGGCTTGTAATACTTCCGAGTTTGGCAAGTTATGTAGGGCTTATATCAGAAGATTGGCAGCCGAAAATGCCTGGATTCTCTTCCAGCTTTACCATTGGCTTGTACTTTAACCTTGGAAATATAAAGCCAAGTTTTGGTTTCCCAAAAAACCCCAAACCCAAGCCCCAATCTAACTGGAACAAACAAACAAAAAACCTAATTATTTGAGCTAATTTAACTCTAAACTAAAGGAAATCTTATGGCTGTGATAGAAGTTATAATTGTAAAGAACTTCTTAGGGAATTGATTCCCAATAGTTATGCACAATGGTCACAACTCTTTAAAAATAGTCGCGTAGTGTGCACAAATACCGGAATTTAGCTTTTTATTAGCTTCAGACACAACATTAGGGTTTTTTTCTTATTGGATATCATATGCATTGTGAACTATTAATTTTATGCTGTTAATTGATTTTCTTGAGCGAGGACCCCACTAGTGACAGCTTCTGCATTTATTTTGACATAATTTAGACACCTTGCAAGGGAAATATATGCTGCTCTTCTAGTGTGTTCTCCCGGGAGTCAAATGAACAGCAAGTCTGGCCAGACTATTGCGACTGAGCAGTCCTCTTTAGGATCCCCTCGGCTCACATCGCATGGGGAGAGGGCTAGAAAAGGTGCCCTAAACCTAGGCTGTCTCATACACTCCTGGCTGGATTACCGCATCTAGTGGGATCACTCTGCCTGCGATTGAAGCTTTAAAAAGTTAGTGACTTTTGCTACGTGGAATGTTTGCACCCTGATGGATAACAAAGATAATGTACGTCTGGAAAGAAGAACTGCTATCATCACCAGGGAACTTGCGAGCTATAACATTGCTGTCGCTGCCCTGAGCGAGACAAGGCACCCAGATGAAGGTCAACTGAGAGATGGTAGAGGCTACACCTTTTTCTGGAAAGGAAAATCTGCAGGGGACAGGTGCATTCATGGTGTGAGTTTTGCAATTAGGAATAAATTTGTCAGTCAGTTTACAGAATTTCCTGTAGGAATCAATGAATGTCTTATGACTCTTTGTCTTGAGCTCAGCAACAACCAGTCTGCTGCTGTCGTCAGTGCGTATGCCCCAATGCTTGATCCTATTGAGGATATCAAGGAACAATTCTATACAGATCTTGACAGAGTCTTGACCAACATTCCCAAGGAGGACAAGATCATTCTCCTCTGAGATTAATGCTAGAGTCAGGTGGGAGTCAGATCTCTGGAATGGCACTATCGGAAAAGGAGTAGGCAAGGCTAACTCCAACGGCTTCCTCCTTCTGAGCAAATGCGTAGAACATGGCCTAGTCATCACGAACACCCTCTTGCACAGCCTACTGATGAGCTGGGAACTGAAAGGGGAATAAGGCAAGAGATGTTCAACCATTTTGTGTGGCCTTAGTTTGACTGAATACTTGCCCTATAAATAAGAAGTGTTCCTGGGGACTACATAAGCATATCATCCTTTTAAAGAACATTCAGTGTGTATGCTCTGAGAGTCAGAGATGGAACAAAGGGGCCTGCCTTTTAAGAAATTGTCTCTGTAAAAGGGCACTGTCTCAATTTCTGAGAGCAGTTGCTATAACTGCACATTGAACTGATCAATTGACATGCAAAATATGCACATTTTTGCATGAGGAATTATGTACAGAGAACTCTGCAAAGTCAGACCTAAATTTACAGTGACACGATTAAGTGTCTGGGAACTGAGTTCATCCATTGCAATGCACAGAAATCATCCCCATTGGAGCCTGTTTAACTGAAAACAAATCTTCTTTTGTCTATATCTAGCCGAGCAGGAAACGCTTTCTCAAGGGACTAAGTTAACATTTTTATGTTCTAAGACTATTCTGACCTTCTTTGGGAACTGGAAAACACAAATATTATCTCCATATTCCAGATGTCGTTGTTCTAGTATGGTATGGAAGAGCCAAATGGAACCCCTTTTCTGACTTCACTTATCATGCAAGTTCAGAGGTATAATCTGGGTGGAAAGGGTCATATTAGGGGGTCTCTTTAAACTCTACCTATGACATAATAGCTAGATGCTTCTACTTTATGATCAGATGCAAAATAGTTAATATTTATTAGGGTCACATTTTCAAAATGTGATGGCTCATGCCCTTGTGCTAAAACGGGTCTACATTTGAAGGTGTAATTGCTGCACTTACACCATTTAGGGACTTGCACACTCAAATGTCTTGTTCGACATCTGCGCCCTTTACTTGTATTTTTGCTAGATTTGTTAGCACAATTATTACAATGACACATGCAAATGTAGGTCAAGTCTCCCTTTTGGAAAACTTGGTTGCTAGATCGTTTTTAATCTTCAGAGGTAAGATGGTTGAGATGGGTGGGGCCATCAGGCCTCTCAGAATTTCTATCTGCAGGTGTTATGCTCATATAAAGCACACGGGATCTTTATAGAGGAAGGTAAATACGCAGCATTTATTGAAAATACAACAGTTAGAATATGCTTTTCAGTCACACACACTCACACTCTCTCTCTCTCTCTCTCTCTTTCCTGCCAGTTGATGTTTATAGTTACCAGTCTGTTGTAGCTTGAGTCAATCTAATGGCCAGTTAGATTGAACACGAGTGTGGAGCTGGGCTCTTGTCGGTCATGATCCGAGGCTTTGCAGGACTGAACCCAGAGTTCCATGGCAAAACACCCCAGCTTTATAGTTGTAAATTCCCATTTGAGTCCATGCATTTTGCAATGTCATCCTGTAATCATTAGTCCTTAAGTGGTGTTATCATTTGATGGTTATTCTCGGGCTTCCCATCGTTATCTCCTATTTGTTGTCTCGCCTTCGGGGGGGGGGGGGGGGGGGGGGGGGGGGGCCCCCCCCCCCTCTGAGGTTGTCAATGCTGCTAACATGTTTAGCATCCGATACAATGGATGTTTTCTGATTGTCTCCTGGTCTTTCCAAGTCTCTCACTTCTTCTTGACCATCTGGACATTTGTGATGGCTTTCACACCTTATCTTTTCCTGATGCATGCATTCCTCATTCACACAAACAATCTCTTACAGAAACCTTCAAAAGTATACAGACAGCATTTTATATTCAGCAGAATACATTGTAAACCAAGCCTTGCTAAATCTTATAACTAAAACAATTCACATTGGGGCGTCAGTCCCTCAACATTCCTCTAATCTCCTTAACATAGATACAATACAAGATCCTGTCTCTTACTTACTAAAACCTTAAAACAAAGAAATGTATATTTCACTAGAGTGCCTAATTTGTAATACATATAGGAAACCATAGTAGACATTATAACTTATCCTAAAACAAAAGGGTGACCATAATCAGTCATAAGGATTGTTCTGGTCTGTCATTCCTTTCTGCTATTCAAAAAGGGTGGCTGACAGGATGAAATCAAATCATACATTAATTTTCATAGTACAATATAAAATCCTGCTCCTACACAGGCTCAGGAAGTATCAATATCCAATCACATTCTGAACTGGCCAGTACAGACCCAGTCTAATTCTTGGTGTAGAACCAATCTCCACTGCAGCAGTTTTCCAAGCTCCTCTGAGGACCAAGCTCCTCATAGGGATTGATTTGGAAGTAACTAATAGGTTACAGTGAAGCAGTGGATTCTGATTTGCTTGCAGGGTTCTCCTTAGTGAATTCAAACAGTGGTTCATCAGTGTTCTAGGGCAATAGAGCTGTAACTTACTTAACTAAATAGAAGTATCAGTTTGTTCTTTGGTATTGTCACTGCTCTTACAAATTTTAGCCATGTTCTCTTGTGTGATCTAGTGGTCTGTAGCTTTTCTGGTCTTTAGTTCTGTGACTTTGGTATCATGCACAATGACCTCTTTCCCCAAATCCAGTTTTTAGTAGTGGCTTAGTCCACATTACAAGTTTTGGCCAGCATAGCTAGGATGATTAGGAGCATGAAAAAGTCACACCACCTGGCTGACATAGCTATGCCAGCAAAAACCTTAGTATAAATATGGTTCTACTAGGAAAAGAGTCCTTTTGCTAGTATAGCATTTGTCGTTTGAGGATGTGTTTTTTGCCTCCAAAAGAATTCTTTTGTTGGTATAATCTGCTTCTCCATTAGAGGGCTTTACTTGTATAGCTATGCTGGCAAAGCATATGAAGTGTAGACAAGCCCTAAGTCTCTTCTAGAAAATTGCTTCCATCTTGTGACCTTTATCTCTCCATGCTTCCTTGCAGGTTAATATAGCAGTTTTTGAAAGCAGTCCAGCAGGCTAAGCGGTAAGCTAAAATTCTGAGGGATTTAAGTAGCATGTCAGCAGAGTTCTCCCTAGCTGCTGCTGACTGTAGTGTTAATTATTTAATTTAAAACACAAAACCAGGCTCAGCAGAGGCTTATCCTTTTGGCTTGTTTAGTGACTCCAGCAGGCCGAGCAAGAAAGTCTCCGTAGTCTTGAAATGCTAGAAAAATGAATGCAACACAAATGCAAGTGGAACCGCAACTAGTTGCATCTGGCCTGTAACTCGTATGTTTTCAGCTCTTTGGGCTGGATGTATCAAGTTCTGTATGTTTAATACAAGGATCTTGGCTACCCCTACTGAATAATGTGAAGCGCTCATGACGGCTTTTATCCTGAGTTATCAAGATAACTCCCGTGATGCCATGGTGATAATGATTGGAATCAGTGAGATTTTTACCGTTGGCTTTCTTTGTGCCACAATATAACCTCGGTTG
This sequence comes from Terrapene triunguis, assembly GCF_002925995.2. Lineage (NCBI taxonomy): Eukaryota > Metazoa > Chordata > Testudines > Emydidae > Terrapene > Terrapene triunguis. The sequence goes on along the minus strand of NW_020664464.1, from coordinate 17,740,270 downwards.
CTAAGAAAACCCATAAAATATTCAGCTGTCAGGCATTTGTATGAACAATGGGAACATGGAGAGGAGAAAGTAGAAAAACAGTAAACACAATTGCCCTCATAGTTGTAATGTAAAAATGAACATAGTGACTTCATAATACGCTGTTTTGCCCAAGTAAGGGGCTGCAAACAGGGAAGACTCCATGGATTCCAATGATTTCCCTATGTTCTAACTTGCTACTCTTTCCTATTACACACACTTTATTTTAGGAATGAACATAGTAATTTACTAAGCAGTACAGTAGCTGTGACAGATGCTCTGTGTCTAGTACTTGATATGATGTTTATCATGTTAAACTTGTACTAACTGTGGGTACAGTTCATCGTGCGCGGCTTTTATCAGCAACAGTGCAAGAGCAAGAAGCAGTATGATAATTCTCTATTTTGTGGTAAATTTCTTTGAGAATCACCAATGATAAAGGTTGACTTCTTTCCAACTTAAATAAGTTACTGCACTCCAGTTTTTCATGGACAGTAATGTTATCATGGCTTTTTCATGGCTAGACCTCATCCAGTCCTCTGGAAGTTGCTGTGTTTTTAGTGTTGCAGAATGTGTGCTATAGTCATATGTATTCCTGCTTCTCTGTGAGTCTGTTAGATGTGCACATCAGGGGAACGCTGAAGCGACTGAGCTTCTCAGAGGTTTTGTTTATGCCTTAGGGCTTATATACATACAGGCTTCATTTTCATGTTCGCAAGAAATAAATATTCATTACCTTCATACTTATACAGGGCTCTTTACATTATACTCATTTGGAACACCCTCTGTGAATATAAATGAAAACAAGAAGATGCCTCTTTGATCTAATTACATTTTGAACTTCTGTTTTGATGTATTTTTAATCTTATCGGTTGATCTGGAATTCTAGTTTTGACACTTACGATATATTTCTTCAAAGCTATTTCCACAGATGAACCCAGTGAAGTTGGACTGCTTGTTTACAATGGGTTTCTTCCTGCCCAGAGATAGATTTAAACACATCTTATATTAAACACATTCAAACACATTATCACCCTGGTATAATGGAGCAATAGAGACATACAGTAACTCCTCGCTTAACATTGTAGTTATGTTCTTGAAAAATGCAATTTTAAGTGAAATGATGTTATGGGGAAATTGGATTCGCTTAAGAATTAATGTAAATAGCAGGGTTAGGTTCCAGGGAATTTTTTTCCACCAGACAAAAGACATTATATACATATACAGTATACGTTTTAAACAATTTTAAACAGTGTAATACTGTACTCAGCAATGATGATTGTGAAGCGTGGTTGACATGCTGGAGTCAGAGGGTGAAAGAGGGTGGATCGTCCGGCTGCTCCTCTTGCTGTTCTTTCCAAAGTGCTGGGGGGTGCTCAACCCCTGGCTCTGTCCCAGGCCTGCTCCCACTCCACCCCTTCCCTTAAGGCCCCACCCCTGCCCTGTCTCTTCCCGCCTCCGCACCCGCCCCGTGTGTGCCACATCCTCGCTCCTCCCCACCTCTCTTCCACCCCCCAGCCTCCTGAATGCCATGAAACAGCTGATTGCTGAGGGTGGGAGGCGCAGAAGGAAGGGAGGAGGCTGCATGCTGCATCCTCACTCCTCCCCAGTCCCCCCTGCCACCCCAGAGCCTCCTGAATGCTGCAAAACAGCTGATTGCTGCAGGCAGGAGGTGCAGGAAGGTAGAAGGGAGTTGCTGATCTGAATGGCAGCTGGTGAGTGGGAGGCGCTGGTGGGGTGGGGGGAGCTGTTAGGGGGGGCTTCTGGCCCACCCTGGTTTCAAGCCCCCACGGCGAAACAACGTTATAAGCAAACATTGCGCAACTTTAAATTAGTATGTTCTCTAATAGATCAGCGACATAACAAGTAACAACGAAACAACGTTAACCAGGACGACATTAAGTGAGGAGTTACTGTACAGATCAATGCAGGCAGACACACACAAACAATTGAGCATAAGGTATTATCTTGTAAAACACATTTCTTTCCTCAAAGAATCCAGTAACGGGATTTAATTCTTTGTTTAATAGAATTGTTTGGAAAACCTGGTAAAGAAGGCTGCTAATGTGGATTCTGCTACTGTCTTCTGGTCAAACATCTGCTAGAAAAACAAACAATGTAAATCGAACATTAAATTGAGGTCAACAGCTTCTTATAGCATTAGTGGTGGTTGGCTTCAGATTGGTTAACACAGTTGTGCTTATTGCAGAGGATTTCCTGGCAGTGAAGCTGCAGCTGCAGTCTGTGAAGGATGGAAACCTTTTTAAATTTAATGTAATCAGTTTAATGTATTAAAAATAGTCTCTCATTTGTTTACGCTCCTTTGTGTCTTTAAAGACTTGTTACGTTGTTTTTCTCAATCAGCTGGTGTTCTGAGTGTCATTGGTTTTATTTACTCTTTTGAAAAGTATGATAGTGTTGATATATTTATCATGAATTGTCATATCCAGCTTATTCTATTTTAAGGGTGTGCAAACTTTGCATGGCTAAAAGAGCTTCTCGGGCTGGACTATTCTCTGATTATTGGTGGAGTTGAGAACCTTGAAGGACATATCTGATTAGAAATATTTTCAGTAAACAATTATAGAGTTTCTATTAAGCTTTGTACCTTGTTCATTATTTCAACAATTGCACAGTTACTTTACAGTATTTTGTTCCCTCTTCTTCTCTGTTACTCCTTAATGAGTAAAAACACTATATTGTGTTTTTTCCTCCCTCATTCTCCATGAAAACACAGGAAAATGCTTCCTCTAGTCAAGCCTCTACTTTCGTGTGCTTAGTAGTAATAATTTACCAGACATTTTTAGACTGTACTACTGTCAAATTAAGCCTCCTACAGAAGTCTGCATATAGCTGCTGAACAGCCAATGTGTGGGAGGTATAACTCAGTCTTGGGAATAAACAGAAATGAAACATCTTTTCAGCAGAGATATCCTGAGACTCTACGTTACAGGGCTGTGGGATGAGGAAGACTGAGCTGATTCTGTAGGACGTACTGTATCTTTTACCTCCACCATACACACACCTTTATCTCTCTTGGCTGATGTGTATAAAAGTCCTCTTAATGAAAAGGGTAATTCTGTTTCCACTTTTGTCAAGCGCTTGGCTTCTTTGCTGAAGCTGCCACAACGATGCCAATTGTGTTGCTGGTTTTGGTGGTTTTCCACCTGTTCACTGGGAATTGGACTGAAACAACCATAGGCCATTAACAGCTATCACCATGGCATTGGGCCTGAGTTACCGTTAGCTTGGACTGGATTTAAACCTAGTGATCTTCTAGTAAAAAAAAAATTAAAATTTTGCATCCCATTTTTATTCCTCTGAGTCTCTCAGATCCCAAACACAAAAAGCTTTTAAAGATAAGCATCAGCTGAATTTTGCACTCAGTTGCACCTGTGTGTTCAGGCTTTTTGCTTAAATGCTATTGCATATACTGTATGTGAGGACCTTGTCCAAAGGCCATTGTAGTCTATGGGAGTCTTTCAGTTGACTTCAGTGGGGTTTGCACCAGGTCCTAATAGAGAGTAGAATATGGATGTTGAACTTTTTTATCTGAAAAAGCAGCTTATCTGGTGTAACACTTAGAACATTTTTTAGTGTGGATTTTCATGTAGGACTGTTCTGATGGGTTCCGTTAGAGTGACACTAACCAGAAAAATGGAGTCTTGCAACACCTGCTGTTTATAAAAGCTTTTGTGAAAAGTTGTTAGGTGGTGGTGACACCCTCTTGTTGGCAGCCTAATGGTGAAGCTCTAGAAATAATTACAGGCAATTTTTGTTTTCAGTGTTCCAAAGGGCTGCTTTCTTGTATTTCTACCTGAAAACATAAACATTCCTCAAGAAGCAGGGAGTATCTGGGTTTTTTCATTTTTGAAGGAATCTGTTCTCTGTTAAAACTGATCTGGCTTCAACCAGGCATAATGTGGATTAGTTTTGTGTACACTTCCCAACACAGCTCTGTGCATCTTAATCCCAATAGGTGCCCTCACAGAGTTCCTGTCTTGGTGATGTCCTTTTAGAAGTGTGAGTTTGTGGGCAAATGCTGTTGCTCTGTCTTTCAAGAATTCCTAATGCATATTCCTTAAAAATCTTTAAAATCATGTGGGTAAGGGGAGAGATTATCTGTACTTTTTTGGGCACAGGTTTGCTACCATTCTCCTGTGTAGATACTACTTAAGTGACCAACTTTGGGCCCATTGTGCCACGCTTACTTATGTAGACTAATACCTTACTCTCTGAATAGTCTCATTGAAATCACCAGGACTATTTACCGGGTAAGGTGCGACTCAACACGAAAAACAGTGATAGAATTGGCCCCTTTAAGATGTGGATATGTGTCCAATAGACCATAGTTTGAGATCACCAGATATGTTTTCACTTGCGACCACATGAATTTAAACCCAAGTCTCTATGGCATAGACGGAAGGCAAGCAGAGAGATTTTCATAGGCATAAATGGCAGTTGGTGCCCAAACTCCCATTGAAAATCAATGGAAGTTATGGACTTAAGTATAATTTTCCCTCTAGAGCATTAATATACTGTCACAGTCCCCATGCTTTCAGATTTTTTAATGAAAATTTTAGGGAAAAAATTATTTTCTAATTATTTTTAATAAGTAATTTTATTTATAAAGCAAATTCTCTCTTTGTGCTGTAGTGCTTGGTGCATTAAGTATAACATTAAAATATAGGAATAATAATATATGGAGATATACCTATCTCATAGAACTGGAAGGGACCCTGAAAGGTCATCAAGTCCAGCCCCCGCCTTCACTAGCAGGACCAAGTACTGTTTTTGCCCCAAATCCCTAAATGGCCCCCTCAAGGATTGAGCTTACAATGCTGGGTTTAGCAGGCCAATGCTCAAACCACTGAGCTATCCCTCCCCCAAATGATGAATGAAATGAAATGAAATAACATGCTTACAAGGACAAATTAAAAAGCTGAACAGAAAATGATATTTACAGATGCTTTGGGAAGGAATTTTTTTTTTTTTTTTTTGCATTGAATGGCTTCATTGTACAGAAGATGCTCCAGGGTTAACTTGTGATTCACACACATTTGGTATGCAAGTGGGATGTTTAGTAGAATGTGAGGCCCCCACGGATGTTTGGCAGAACTTGTAAAAGGGCGTGGGGATGCATTCTTGTCACTGTACAAGGTCATTATGCTCATGTTGCATTTCCATGGGTCTTAATCTCTACCATATTTTCAACAGGGAGTAGACTGTGTGTTCATGCAGGCTCATGAGGAAGAATGACACACAGATGAATAAAGTGCAGCTGACCCTGCACCAGCCCTGTAGGCCATTATGTAGCTGCCAGACAAGCCAGCTGTGAATCCAGAGAACTCGTCAACTGGGGAAAATGTTATTCCAGGGCAGGGATTGAGTCCTGTACTAGCCATATGCAGCCATCACAAGAGGTCCCAAAAATGGTAGGAGATTGAGGAAAAGTGGTGTAGTGTACAGACTGTAAGTATAACATCATAGTGCCAAGTGAGAAAGTCTGTGCATGCATGTACTAGTTTCCTTGCAAGTTGCCTGAAGTTAGGGTGACCAGACAGCAAGTGTGAAAAATCGGGACGGGGGTGGGGCGTAATAGGAGCCTATATAAGAAAAAGCCCCCACAATCGGGACTGTCCCTATAAAATCGGGACATCTGGTCAGCCTACCTGAAGTCTATGTAGTTCTGTTGGTCCTCATCTGTGGTGGTAGTGGTGGAGGGCAGGAAGGAATGATTCTGAGTAAAGGGGGAAAGCTGACTTATGAAGTAAATCTAAATTCAACACAGGAAAAGTACAAAAAAAATTACATTTTAGATCTGGTTCTTAAAACTGGAGGCCCTGAGATCTAGATTAAAGGCAATGGATTTGGACTTTGGAGATCTGGATTTTCTTCACATGACTGCCACAGACTTCCTATGTGACCTTGGACCAATCACTTAATGTTCTGCATCTCAGTTTCCCATTTGTAAAATGGGTGTAACCGTGCTAATTTACATCAAGGATGCCACCAGGATAAATCCATTAATTTATGGAGGGGCTGGTAGGATGGGACTGCTTACAATGGCATTTGGCCCATCAGCGACTGCTAGTAGTAAAAATCCCCAATGGCCGGAGACGGAACACTAGATAGGGAGAGCTCTGAGTTCCGATGGCATCCATATTGGGTTGGAATACAGTCATTACCATTTACCAACTTTTTAGTTGTTGCCATTCACACACTAGCTAATGTTATTAGTACAGTAGTTTACAACAGCTATATTTCAAATAAGTGTATGGCAAAGTTGCTGCTCCAACATCCCTGGCTGGCTATGGCTCTGCTTCTCAGCCTTCTTTCAGGCTGCTTCCCAGAGAGAGGGAAATATCTACCTCCTCTCCTCTGGCCTCCCTCACCAGCTCTTCAGGGAAAAAAGTCCTGCTCTCTCCTAGCTGGACCTTCTCTAATCAGGCCTGGCTCACCAGGCCAATATTAACCCTTTCCCATTGTGTGTGGGGTGAACACCCCATCACACAGTGACTTAATAAAACTTATCAGTTTACATTCAAAAACAAACTTACAAGCATCTGCCCAAATGAAGGTCTGAATGGAAGCAACATCTCTGCTTTTAAATCTGTTCTATAGCTACTGTAGAGGTGATCTTAAAATAGTTGAACACCTCACTTTTTTATAATCATTTTTGAGAGCTATTTTTAATTCAAGAATACATTCTTGGGTTTAGAACTGCCATGTCGAACTTTAGAGCATAATAGAAGGGTTTTTAAAAGGGATTAAAAGCCTTAATTGCAAGTGCTTCACTTAGGGACAGATCCTGCAGTTCTTATTCAGGCAGATCCTTCAGTGGGAGTTTTGCCTGAATAAGGGCTGTAGGTTGGAGCCTTATATATGGATCAAGTTCTCATTGTGATCAACTGAAACTGAATACATACTCACTCCATTGTCTTCCCTACAGAAAAGGGATATGGAACAAAATTCATTGCTGGTGAAGCAACCCCTTTCTTTTCAGACTCAGATCTTATAGAATATTTATTTTTAATGTTTGTGAATATAAATCACTGCACATTCATAACTATCTATAGAAAAAATCCTTATATAGGTAAGCTAAATTCCATTCCCCTTTGCCTCTACTTTGGAGACATGTGGCTGTTCCAGCCATTGGCAGCAATGATTCTTCACTCAGCCAACATTACCTGCTTTCATTCACCTGTACACCCTCCAGCTGTAGAGCAGAACTTCAGGGACCTTGCATACAGTAGTTTGTAGCTAGGAAATCAATTGTTAATTTTACTTTTTATTGCAGAAAATAGTATTAATTCTCATTGTTGGAGATAAAAGTTTAAGGAATTGAATCTTGAGAAGTAAAAAGGGGTGGGGAAAAACATTTTCTAGTACAGAACCTTTTAAATCTCATTATCTTTAGCAAATCAGAATGGCACTTCATTTGATTTCCCCCCTGTTCATCTTGTTCCCTTAAGGGAGGAGTCACAGAAGGTTTTCCCCTTTCCTTTAATTTGTGTTGCTTCTAGCTTTTGCTCCATTCCCATGACAACTGCAACTTTTTGAGCATTGGCCCAGAGCATAGTGAGCCATGCCAGCATTTCCTTCATATTCAGTACCACAATATTCCCATTGATACATCCCTATTACGAGGCTGAAAAGTCTGATGTAGAGACTAATTGAGTGGAGAAGAATTATGTCTGTACCCAAGAGACAGCTCTTTAATGAATAGGCTAAAAAACACAAACAAAATATGCAGCCTATTTTCCCCTGTTGTTGGTCTAATTTACACGTGATATTGAAAATATGCACAAAATATTGCATTCTGTTGAGGAAAGTTTGAATTTTTTTTAGCCCTTAGCCTTTTTCAAACATAAAAAAACCCAAAACCCCAACAACTGTATTTGGTTAAATAATGAGAAAGTAAACTGCAAGGAAAACCTTAATGTTTGGATCTTAAATGAACTCATTACTTGACAACCCTAGCTGTTCATGAACTTGATAATATTTCCCTTCAAGAGTCTGAGTGGCTGCTGTGCATTTTTTTCTAGCCTTACTAAAATCCCCAAATATTAAGACTGAAAATAGACTTAAGAAGTCATCTGTAAAATTGGACCGGCAGCACTTGTTGGTCCTTGTCTAGAGCCCCAAAGGAAGAAGATGATAGTTTTATGAAACTCATACTTTGTAATGGACTGGCTACCATGCACCCTTTTACCTCTGTTGGATACAATCAGAATAGTTAATTGTCTGTCACTTACCCTGTAATGCTAATAGCTAATGGAGGTTCTCTGTTAGCTCATATGGTAAGGGCCTTGGCTTTTGGATCAGGAGGACCTGAGTTATAAATATCCCTGCTATTTCTGTTAAGTTTGAATTAGGGCTGTCAAGCGATTAAAAAAATTAATCACGATTAATCATGCTGTTAAACAATAATAGAATACCATTTATTTAAATATTTTTGGATGTTTTCTACATTTTCAAATATATTGATTTCAGTTACAACACAGAATACAAGGTGTACAGTGCTCACTTTATATTTATTTTTATTACAAATATTTGCACTGTAAAATACAAAATAAATAGTATTTTTCAATTCACCTAATACAGTCTCTTTATCATGAAAGTTGAACTTATAAATGTAGAATTATGTAAAAAAACTGCATTCAAAAATAAAACAACGTAAAACTTTAGAGCCTACAAGTCCACTCAGTCCTACTTCAGCCAATTGCTCAGATAAACAAGTTTGGTTACAATTTGCAGGAGATAATGCTGCCCGCCTCTTGTTTACAATGTCACCTGAAAGTGAGAACAGGTATTCATATGACACTGTTGTAGCCGGTGTCACAACATATTTACGTGCCAGATGCGCTGAAGATTCATATTTCCCTTCATGTTTCAACCACCATTCCAGAGGATATGTGTCCATGCTGATGACGGGTTCTGCTCGATAACGATCCAAAGCAGAGTGGACCGATGCATGTTCATTTTCATCATCTGAGTAAGATACCACCAACAGAAGGTTGATTTTCTTTTTTTGTGGTTCATGTTCTGTAGTTTCTGCATATGAGTGTTGCTCTTCTAAGACTTCTGAAAGCATGCTCCACGCCTCGTCTCTCTCAGATTTTGGATGGCACTTCAGATTCTTAAACCTTGGGTCAAGTGCTGTAGCTATTTTTAGAAATCTCACGTTGGTACCTTCTTTGTGTTTTGTCAAATCTGCTGTGAAAGTGTTCTTAAAACAAACATGTGCTGGGTCATCATCCGAGACTGCTATAACAAGAAATATATGGCAGAATGTGGGTAAAACTGAGCAGGAAACACACAATTCTCCCCCAAGGAGTTCAGTCACAAATTTAATTAACACATTTTTTTTTAAACGAGCATCATCAGCATGGAAGCATGTCCTCTGGAATGGCGGCTGAAGCAGGAAGGGGCATACAAATCTTTAGCCCATCTGGCATGTAGATACCTTGCAACACTGTCTACAAAAGTTCCATGCGAACGCCTGTTCTCACTTTCAGGTGACATTGTAAATAAGAAGCAAGCAGCAGTATCTCCCATAAACATAAAAAAATGTGTTTATCTTAGCAGTTGGCTGAACAAGAAGTAGGAGGTGGACTCTCCATCCTTAGAGGTTTTTAAGGCCCAGCTTGACAAAGCCCTGGCTGGGATGATTTAGTTGGTGTTGTTCCTGCCTTGAGCAGGGGGTTGGACTAGATGACCTCCTCAGGTCTCTTCCAACCCTAACCCTCTATGATTCTATGACTGAGTGAACTTGTAGGCTGTTTTTGAATGAAATCATGTAACAAAAAAATCTACATTTGTAAGTTACACTTTCACAATAAAGAGATTGCACTACACTACTTGTATGAGGTGAATTGAAAAATACTATTTATTTTATCATTTTTACAGTACAAATATTTATAATCAAAAATAACATAGTGAGCATTGTACACTTTCTATTCTGTTGTAAAAGAAATCAATATATTTTAAAATGTAGAAAAACATCAAAAATATTTAATACATTTCCTTTGGTATTCTATTGTTTAACAGTGCCATTAATCACGATTAATTTTTTAATTGTGATTTAATTTTTTGAGTTAATTGAATTAATTGACAGCCCTAGTTTGAATGGCCATGGCACGCTGCATAGTGGCAACCGGGAGTCCTAGACAGTAATCTATTAGTTGCACTATTAAATAATATTTGTATTCTATTTTATGAAGCAGGATGACTAAAACTGTAATATGTTTTTACACCCCTCCCCAGCTCCCAATATAAGGCTTCCACACTAATTATCACTGTGATGCACTGGGTGAGAAGGGGAAGAACCCCCATACTTAGGCTATGGAGCAGCTGCAGAGTTGCTGTATGGAGTTAAATGCCTGGAATAGGCTCCATGGTTTCCCATAGGATGGAAGACTGGAGGATCTGTGCAGCAGCAGATTCCCTTAGTCCTTTTATAGGGTTACCATATTTCCACAATCAAAAAAGAGGACACTGGGGGGGGGGAGCCCCACCCTAGCCCCGCCCCATCTACTCCCTCCCACTTCCCACCCCCTGACTGCACCCCTCAGAACCCCAACCCCCCCTGCTTCTTGTCCCCTGACTGCCCCGACCCATATCCACTCACATTGGTGGCAGAGTTGTAGAAATTTTGGTGGTACCCAGAACCCCCCCCCCCCCCACACTTGCCTAAGGCTCTGGGAGGGTGGTTGGGTGGGGGGAGGAGGTCTGGGGTGCAGGTCCTGGGCTGGGGATTCGGGTGCAGGAGGGGTGCAGGGTGCAGGCTCTGGGATAGAGTTTGGGTGCTGGGTGCAGGCTCCGGGCTGGGACAGGGAGTGGGTGTGCAGGAGGGGGTGAGGGGTGCAGGCTCTGGGATGGAGTTTGGGGGTGGGAGGCGGTGCAAAGGGAGGGGTGCAGGCTTTGGGAGGGAGTTTGAGGGCAGGAGGGGGTATGTGGGAAGGGAGGAGGGGGTTTGGGAGGGAGTTTGGGGATAGGAGGGGATGCAGGGGTGAGGGCTGTGGGTCTGAGGATGAGGGGTTCATGATGCAGGAAGGGGCTCAGGGATGGAGCAGAGGATTAGGGTGCGGGAGAATGAGGGCTCTGGCTGGGGTTGAGGATGAGGGGTTCATGATGCAGGAGGAGGCTCAGGGCTTGGGCAGAGGATTAGGGTGCGGGGGGATGAGGGCTCTGGCTGAGGTTGGGGATGAGGGGTTCATGATGCAGGAGGGGGCTCAGGGCTGGGGCA